>NC_081159.1:17445000-17817500 GCF_012432095.1 Onychostoma macrolepis | reverse complement strand
CGAGTCAGTCTCTCAAACTGCCTCATGAAAGCAGATGACCAAAATAGGACAGGACTGATTAAGAGGGATGGGGAAAAAAATAAAATAAAGAACTGGAATAAGTGGAAAAGAAATGACAGAGGCTGGAAGAAAGAAAGAGACATGGATAAAGGGAGGGTATGAGAGAAGGAGAGCGCAGAGAGAAGGTTTTTTGATCTGTCATGTCTCTCAGCAGGAGGGTGAGATGCTAAGAGACTTAACCGGGCTCAGCGGCCACTCCTGCGGCGTGTTTGCGGGGAGGAAGAAGAAGAAGAAGAAAAATGGTTTGACTTTCAGTTTTAGTCATTCCTTTTTAAACTTGTCCAATCGAGCCTTTAAAATTCACCAAGAGCCTTGTAATGAGATCGCAGGTCTAAAATAAGACAGATAAAGAAAAGAAACGAGAGGGAAGAGCGCTGCTGCTATTCGCTCAAGAGGAAGAGGAGCTTAAGGAGACCGTTTATACGCACCTTCACAGATGCATCCACAGAGTGTTCCTCCCTCCACTGTGCATCAGAGAGAAAATACAGGCCGTAATTACTGAGAGCATATGGGAATGTTGTGCTAGATGGGAGGGAGAGAGAAAAGAGGGAGAGAGATGAATGAGTAGGTGTATTATGGAGCTTGAAACACATGGAGCCTTCCTCCAGTGGTGCGAGGGCCACATCCATCATCTCCAGCCCCAGTTGAGTGCACTGTTCCCTGGACGCATACAGTGGCAGACAGCCCTGCAGTTCAGTGGGAATCCATGCTGGAAATGCCAGAACATTTCAGTTCAAAGTGTCCACATAGCTTTACCCATTTACAGGATAGTTGACTACTGGAAGACAGACCAGAGAGAGGTGGGGGGAAAAAAAGAATATACTACAGCCAATGGAATGTGAAGATGAAAATATCATCACAGTCCATTATTAATTGTTTGACTAAAAGAGATTGCGCTGGGTATTTTCATGGCATTTATTTTAGATTTCTTTCTTCAAATGCTGCATAGCCTCAGGAACATGACACAGTGTGGGCTGCATCTGTGAAATGAAAAAAAGAAAACAGAAATGTCCATCCCATTCAGAGCTGATCTGCTCATTTCTGTCTTTTTCCAACCGAAGCAATCCCGGCTCACTCCTGGGCTTTGAAGTACAATCCACACTCTCTCCACCTGGCAGCCAACAGCATTACACAGTGCAGCTTTTCTGGGTTCTTCTTGTTGATTCCACTCACAAATACAAACCTGCACGTCTAGCCAAATGAGCTTATCCAACAGGATTGAGTGGAGTTGGACATTATGGTTTTAATTATGCCAAGCGAACAATGCTATCTATAAAAAAGGACATGCATTATTCATTTTTTCTGTCTTGTTGTGGCGTGATCCACTTAACTTTATCATGATCTAGACTTATTTTGACCTTTCAGGAATACGTGCTATTTTTAATCCAAAATATGCCATTTACGTCATTTGTGTGTGTGTGTTTCTGCAGGCATCTCATCAATGATTTTGCAAGAGGTGGATACCATCTGCAATTATTTTAATGGTTTGCCTGCAGAAAAGACAGGTTGTCTTACACTAATAAGCTAACCCTCAGCAACTGGGTGAGGTTTACTGACCCATACTCACTGTCGGGTCTGTAGGTCAAGGACCCAACTAAATGGCAAAAATTACAGTGACCAGACATCTTTGTACACCTTGTGGAAAAAGTGAGCTATTATAAACAAGTCAAACAACAATATATTGCATATGCAAGTCTGGTTTAGTATTAACTGTTTTTATGATAAAACACTAGAACTACTACTACTACTACTATCTAATCTGTGGAAAATATTATAATCTTAATGTTAGAACTGTAAAGGTGTATCTGTGACTGTGGTATTCTATTAAAATTAAGAACACCTTTTTTCGCATTCCGATTCTGACTTCCAAAGGCACAAGACGACAATTTTCTTATTGCATAGATCTTGCCCATTTTCCTGCAATTGTTACCACTGATTTTCTGTATGAAAGGTAGACAAAAGTCAAAACATGATGAGTAAAATTTTACCGTGTCAACACACACTGTTTGTCTTGAACACGGCAATTTTGAAAACATTTCTTTTGTATGAGTAGACACACAATCTGGTCGTGTTAAGGCACCAGTTTTCACTACATTTCTTTAGTACATGTAAAGACACAGTTTTACCATGTTTAGACGACAAATTCAAATGTCTCTCTCACATTCTGGCCATGTTTTTTAAAGCAGGTTTACCTAGATTTACTCACATATTAATCAGTTCCTTAGTTCTTTGCGGCACTGCTTTACTGATAGCTATTGTGCGATAGTAAACTAATTAATGACTTTTCTACCTGTGAAAGGACATTGAACTAAACAACTAAAAAAGACATGACAAATCATGACATAAGATTGAAATCACACACAACCAGTGTTGGGTAAGTTACTCAAAAAAAAGTAATCCACTACAAATTACTAATTACTTCTTTAAAATTAAATTACTGATTACTGCATTTAAAAAGTAATCAGATTACTAATGACTTTACTTTCAAGTTACTTTCAGATGTTCCTTTTAGGAAGTCGTGGCCTAATGGTTAGAACGTCGAACTCGTAACCCAAAGGTTGCGAGTTCGAGTCTCAGGTCCGGCAGGAATTGTAGGTGGGGGGAGTGAATGTCCAGCGCTCTCTACACCCTCAATACCATGACTGAGGTGCCCTTGATCAGTTTATGCAAGCGCCGCAAGCAATCTGTCGTGTGTATACATCACTCATTATTTACACAATGCACAGAGATTGAGCTTGCATAAACTACGCCAGAGCACACACAGACGTCACGCACCGGATGCCGTGCACACGCTCAGGGCAGTTGGACATAGTGGTGTATTAGAGGTAAAAAAATTATAATAAATACTGTTTGGTTTCTTGCACAAACCGATCGTTTTGTGTCTTAGGACATCAGTGTATCGTCACGAGCCGCAGGATTTAATTTGGATTTGTCTGTGCATGTTTTTTTCTCTCTCAAAGATTGTGTGCCCATTGACTTGCATTATAGGACTGACAGACTGCAACAGTTTGAGTTAAAAATCTTTGTTTGTGTTCTACTGAAGAAACAAAGTCACCTACATCTTGGATGCCCTGGGGGTAAGCAGATAAACACCAAATTTTCATTTTTGGGTGCACTATCCCTTTAACATGTACAAACAGTGCATGCTGACAAACTCAAATTTCATGCATTCTGTTTAAAGACTTTTGCCCTGTCCACCTTCCATATTTCTGCCACCTTAGCGCACACGCAACTGCAGTGATGTAACTGTGTTGTTTACTCCCCCCCAACAAATGCGCGTGTACAGCTATCCACTGTAATTACCTCAGTGATGCATTTACAACAGTGAATTCCACTCACTTAACTGTATGGAGCTATAAACTATAAACCAAAAAGAGTGTGCACTTTTTAAAAATAATATTTATACCCTCGGTTTCACAGGCGAAGCTTAAGCCTAGTCCTAGACTAAAATGTAAGTCTGAGCTGAACTGAAATAAACTTGCACTGACTGATCTTAAAATATATCAGTGCCTTTATTTTGTCTCAAGATGCACCCCAGTAATGTTTTTTTATAAGCATGTTTATTAAAATGACTTAAATGTCTTAGTTGAACTATGGCCTAATCCTGGTTTAGTCTAAGCCCTGTCTGTGAAACAAGGCCATTATGTTTCCCGAGGTCCACTTAAAATGCACAATTTTTACATCAAAAACTGTCATAATTTAGAAATAAAAGGCCCTCTGATTTAAAATGGTAATGAAAATGCTGTGATTGGGTAACATCTTTGCATATGAAATAAGTATTATACATTTGAAATGCAATTACAATTTCAGTTGCTACGATTAACTAAATATATTGGTCTATCTTGTCCCATTGAATATTAAACAAAAATGATGCTACTGGACTATCATGTCTTAAAGTAATATGAAGAAAAAAAAAGTGCTTTATTCACCTGGACGAGAGCATTTATGTTGAGATCACAAGAACATTAGGTTTCACTTTATTTTGATGGTCCCTTTAACACATTCTGTTGACTATAAGTAACATTGCGCCTACATTTCTACTAACTCTCATTAGAGTGTTAGTAGTGTATTAGTAGACTGGTAGGGTTAGGGTTAGTATAAGTTGACATGTACTTGAAAGTTACAGTAGAGTGTCTGTTGGGAGACAATCACAATAAAGAGTTAGCAGATATGAAGCAGACAGTCTACTAATATTCTAATGAGAGTTAGTTGACATGTAGTTGCAACATTACTTAGTATCAACAGAATGTTCAAAAGGGACTATCAAAATAAAGTGTTACCGAACAACATTAAGCCATAATCCCAAGAAAACAACAAAGAAAAATAATGAATAATATTACATAGTCTCTTACGGCCTCCATGGCTATCATCACTTCCAAAAGCTCAAAATTTACAATGACAAATAGAAAACTTTGGAGAAGGGTTAAGTTGGGTTTATCTTTTCCTCCTGAGCATAACTGACAGAGACAATCACAACCATCTGGTGCTTCCAAACTACTAGAAGTAGATAGGTGTATTGTGGGAGTTACCCAGAATGCACTGTGGACAGAGTAGGAGAAGTGCTTAGGAGAAGAACAGAGAAAGAAAAATGAGGGTGCTGGAGCAGAGAGAAGGATGGTGTGATGGAGATGTAGCAGGAATATAATCAAGACTGATGCAATCATTACTGTTGGCATTGCTGCACATCACAGTGCACAAATACGGCATGATTCACATGGATGGTGAGTTCAGGGGAATGTAGGTGTCTGCTCAAAGCAGACTCAGGGCTAACAAACAAACTAAATCCTCTGCTCAAGTGCCAGCCTTCTCTTCTTCGCCCAGCCTCGGCCTCGTCAATCCCTCCCTCTTTTTCTTTCTGCATGCTAAACAGCCTCAGGTTTAATTGTCCCTGGAGTGGATTTTCAGCTGTTCATTTATAATGCAGAGAGGCTTTGCCAGGAACTGATAACCTTTACATCAGTACAGAGAGAGGGAAGAAAGAGAGAGAGAGCCAGAGCAGAAGGATGAATAAATGAATGAATGAATACAGAGGGAGAAGAAAACAACAGAAGGGGCGAATCCAAAAATGAGAAAGCCACAAGAATTCTGCAAGGGTTGAAATGAACAAAGAGACATTATTAGTATGTGCAGAGCGTATGGATCTCAACATGAAAAGGGGCGAGAATGAGACGGGTGATTAAAGAAAGCTGTGTGTGTGCATGTGTTTACACACACTGGAATCCAGCGATGTGTGTGAGTGAAGAAATTCAAGGTAAATGGTGGCCAGGTTTGCGTCAAGGCATATATTTGCCTAAGAGACACACGGGCGAAAAAGAGCAGAAGATAAATGACAAATGAGTGTGTGTTTGTGAGAAAGAGATGGATGTGCGGTGTTGTGAGCCGGACCTCACTCCTTCCGTGTTTGGGAGAGAAATCAATGTTAATGAGGGAGACAAGCATGGCAGTGGAAGCTGATAACACGAAAGCGGTTAATGGTTAATGGAATAATGACAGGCCCAGGTAACCACACTCCTGAAGAGGAGTTTGATAAAATAGCAGGGTGCAAAGGACCATAGAAAATTGGATTCGAGAACATCAGTGATGAGAGAGTGAAATCTTGCATGGCTTCCAGAGATGTTTCACGATTGCACATAGTCACACACATGCAGAGGACAACACAAGTATTCTGGAAATTCAGACAACAAATTGTGACCCTGGACCATAAAACCAGTCATAAGGGTCAATTGTTTGAAATTGAGATTTATACATCAGCATAAATAAGCTGTCCATTGATATATGGTTTGTTAGGATAGGACAATATTTGGCCAAGAGACAACTATTTGAAAATCTGGAATCTGAGGGTGCAAAAAAATCAAAATATTGAGAAAATCACCTTTAAAGTTGTCCAAATGAAGTTCTTAGCGATGCATATTACTAACCAACAAATGAGTTTTGATATATCTACGGTAGAACATTTAAAAAATATCTTCATGGAACATGATCTTTACCTAATATCCTAATGATTTTTGGCATAAAAGAAAAATCTATAATTTTAACCCATAGCCATTGTTGGTCCAGGGTCACAATTAAGATATCTTAATGGAATTCAGTGTCTAATGACTTTGGATATTCATTGTAAATGTGTCCTTTTTTATTAGCCAGTCATGTTTAATTCACTCATACGAGCTAAACAGCTTTCATAAGATGACTGATATGATGGAAGTCAATATCAAAACTCCTTTAAAGTTGTTTCTGCAAACACATTTTGAGAAAGTACTTTAAAAAAGAAAAATCCCCACAGAGTATAGCACTGTAGTGGTTCATAGACTGAATGAGTGTATGTTTAGACCCTGTTAGCACTCCACTTCTAGTGCCTGGTCTCAAAGCAAGTTTGAGATTGTCTGTTTGCTCATGCTAATATTTGTGTGCAGTTTCATCTACCCATCTCATATCGAGAACGATCCCTTGCTCGTTTTCTTCAGTCTTGAGTTTCCTCTCTCACTTCTGAAAAAAGACAAACAGAATGAAACAAAGAGAAGACAGGGAAATAAAAGGAGAGAAGCAGATCAAACGAGTGTGTGTTCACTGCTGCTGTATCGCAGGTTTCTTTTCTCCTCGGAGACTCTGCAGCCCAACACCCCTCTGTCCTCCGATTTCATTGCTCTCTGTCTCTCTCTCACATTCTCACTGTCTTTACCTTCTTTCCCCATCATGTTAAATATTCATCCAGTACTAAAATCTTCAAGACTCTCACACACACACACACACACAATCATCTAGAGAGAGGTTATGAGCTCAACTAGATATAGGAAGGGAGTTTAGTTTGGTGTTTCATTTTTTTTTTTGGACAAATATGAATGCATTAGGAAAATGATTTTTTTTATGGCACCTACAGGTGTGATATTCATATTCATATATGCAATATATGTGTGAAATATCCATGTGTTTATATCAAATGCTCATCTCTTGATGTAATTTTAAATGAATGGTTGCACACCAATGTATTCGCCATAGACCATTTAGTCTACCAGCACACCGAGACACGTTCACAAAATTACTGTATATTATTTCCTAAATGGCATCACATATGTGCACTCCTTTTTTTAGTTCTCTATTAAAACAAACCCTCACATTCTCTCAGACACAAATACACCTTCTACATCAAAGCCTTAATTTCCCACACTTTCTCCCAGGAGGGTGTCTTTGCTCTACTGATGGGCAAAATGGGGGCAATGGAGCTGTATGTCTCCAGTGTGTTTCTCCCCTGATGGACTTCCAGAACAATCTTTTTGTGGGGTTAAAACGCCTAAGGGACAAATTCCATTACAACTAGGCAGACGTTAGCCTCTGGGCTCTAAATGAAAGACAAAAACAACAAAATAATCAAAAAAACCAGTGCAGAAGGTAATAAATAATTCCCTTTGAGACATTCTCATGTCCAAACAAAGTACAAACAGCTATAACAGGTAGCACCACAGGCAAGTTTTGGAGTTGGTAGATCTTAAACCTTGACAGACAATATGCTTTCACACATACAGCCTTTTCCTTAAAGGGATAGTTCACCCACAAATGAATCATTTGAATTGTCATTTACTCATGTCATAAGAAACCTGAAGGACATTCTTTCATCTGTGAATCACACACACACACACACACAAAGGGTATTTTGAAGACTGTTTCAACTGCTTTTCTATCCATTCAATGAAAGTCACTGGGGTCCAAAACTACATTCACTATAGACAAAAACAGAGATACATTTTAAATATCTTCTTTTGGTGTTCTCCAAAGAATAAATATGGAACTGACTTTTATCTCACAGTTCTCAATATCTCACAATTCTGGGTTTATATCTCAAAATTCGGACTTAAGAAAAAATAGAGTCAGAATTGCAAGACATAAACTCAGAATTGTGAGAAGTAAAAGTTCCTCTAGTATGCCATTTTGAATAGTGCCTTTCATGCACTGTGTAACATAGCTGTATGTAAATGCAAACGGTCTGGAAAGTTGTAAAGCCGAAAGTGCACGAAAAATAAAGTTATTGTCTCCCAAAAGAAAGAAATGACTCTGAACAGCATAAACGAGTCATTAGTAATTCGAATTCCACTTCCGTGACAGCTACACATCATGGGGAAACACATTTGCATAATGCGCACCAATGTTCTATGTTGGCCGGCTGTGAACGCTCTCAAACTTGTCATTTTATTAACGACTGCTTCTCTAATCTTGGGGAGATCATGCCGGGATTCACAAAACGCTTGCTCTTGAAAGATGGCTCAGCACCCAGTTTATTTGGACCAGCTGGCTCCACTGAATCACAACAATGATAAATAATAGATGTTTATTTCTATCGAGCGTTGAAAATATGGAACTATGCCAATGGCGTATGCTTTCAACACGTGTTGTACGTGGTAGACTGAGCCATCTGACCAATCAGAGCAGAGTTGGCACATTGAAAGGAGGGGTTTAGAGACACTAAATTTTAGAACTGCTTTGAACAAATCATTTTAGCATCGTTGGAAAAAGTGACATTAAATGCATAGTTTGAGAAAACTAATGCATTGTTTGACCTTGCATGCATGTAAACATGCAAAACACTATTAGGAACCTCAAAATGGCATAATAAGGGCACTTTAATTCACAATTGCAAGATATACCATCTAATAGTTACAGAAGTAAATTAACATTTATTGTATTGTTCTGTATTGTTGCTATGTGTGATCAAAGATTTACATTTTGAGCACGTATGATTGGATGCTTTGTCGTAAGAGTTCTACTGTCAAAGAGATTGAGCCAATCAAGTTCTGAAGAGCTGATGCAATTACTGATGCCATTTAGTAGCTGTAAGCCTGTGACACGGGAATTGAAAATCGTGATTTTCTACACTGTGGAGAGAAATGTTGTCAAATTAGATAGACATTAAAAATGAAAAAGCTTCTCTGGATTTGAGAGAGAGAAAAAGCAGTTACATGTGTGAACAGAAGATATACACTATCACTTTGTATAATTTCCCGGGAAAGGTAATCTGGCAATTTTACTGTAATTTAACAGCTTTCATATGTGAAAGTGGATTATAAATTCAGGTTTCAAGTACACATACATTTTAATAATATAAATGTCAGAGATGCAATGCATACCAGTACTCCTGAAATGCCACTTAGCCAATCTAAGAACCAGAAATAAGTGTTGGATATAATGCAAATTGAAATTTAGAATAAATGAGAGAATAAATCTGATTCATTTGATGTTGGTCCAGACCATATACATTCTGTGTATCACAGTCAAACTACATTAGCACAATGAAGAATGTTGTAGACTGCTAATATGGTAATATAACAGCATGTGTGGTATCACTCTGAGAGGACCGTCGGGTCCTTGTGATGTGATCAACAACAGAGAAAAGGGAAGTTTTTGTTTTACATGTTTGCAATACATAGAAGTCTCTCTGTGTGAGTCTAGTGAACAGTAGGGAGTAAATATGTGGAGGCGTACAGTGTGTATTCGAACAAAAGTTCAGCACATTGCTGTTCACTCGCTGAGCGTCTGCTTTACCTTTTCCACCCGAGCATAACTGACAGAGACAATCGCAACCATCTGCTTGCTCCCAACTACTAGAAGCAGCTGCCCTCTCATAGACTCATCGTGGGAGTTACCCAAAATTCACTGTGGACACAGTAGGAGAGGGCATGAATGCTTATTGTCTCAACATCCGCCTGTATGACACCAACCACCTCCCCTGCTTGCTTATTATTTACTGTGTAGAGCTTGAATACATTTTTTAGGTATTTAAGAATAAAAGGATGAGTCCAGGGTAGCCATTAAATCCACTTGTAAGTGATTTGACATGTACAGTATATAGCGTTGACAGAATGTTCTTTTAACGTTATTGTAAGTGTCCTTAATGTTTTTTTCTCCTGTAAAAATGCATAAAAATGGGATGATATATCATCTGAATTATGTTATACTGATGGATCTTTTGCCATATTCTCTTAGCAATTTAGCACAAGTTTAAGTGAAAAGCACAGTGATGGCAAATCTGATGGACTGTGCTAACTGAGTCTTCATGGAGAGTATGAGAGGGCTGGTATATGAACACAGCACATGTAGGTTAAGTGTGATTTATGTGGCCACTGATTGAGCATGTCCTCTCGGTTCACTTTCATTTAGGCCTACCAAACAGCAGAGGCAAGACCAGAGAAGCTAAAAAAAGCCATTTCAAAGTATAACCTCACTGATCTTCAAATCAAATACAACCATAGTGTTTAAATACATCAGGATTATACCTACATATGAGTAGTCTGCAAATTGCAAAGCTTTTTGGCAAAGGCTATCTTCATTACTATCACTCAGATAGTTCAAATATATAGAATTTCATTTTATTTTACACTTGTTGTTAATAGCGTCTATCCCTATTTGCACCTAAACAAGATACTATTTGATGCTATACTTGGTGCAAATATCTACCACTAATTTCTTTGCAGAGTATTTAACATCCCGCACACAGACAACTATGACAGTGACACCCAACATTATAACTCAATCAAAAGGACAACAAGCTCAGTAAAACAATAAACAACAATGAAGACTATAGCAGTTATTGTCATTGTACAGTTAAGTATGCAACTCTGCTTTGTAAATGAGCAAATATTGTCATGTGTACACTTCATATTTACAGTGAGAGAAGGTACAAAAAGTCCACTCCATTTTCAAATGTAGAACAAAACTACAATTAGTCATGTAATATACTACACTGGACACAACTTGCATTAAATGGTTTTTATGTTGTCTAGTTGTATTGTCTTTCATATGCATGTTTAGCACAGTGGTTTATTAAATTCTCAGAAAATTCTGATTCAATTTTCTAATTGCCATCTATAGTCTGACTTGAAAAGCCATAGGAAATATGAAAGTGACCAGTCAAGAATTTCACTTGTAAATATAATGTTTTCATCATTGCTATTTTCCTTATAAATATTAATGCAACAAGGCATTAAACGCTCTACTCAACCTAAACACAAACAATTATTATTTATTAATATTTCAGTATTCTAGTTTCTAGAACAGAACACAAACATACACAAACACACACTTCTCTCTCAAGTTGCTGTCTATTCCATATAAGATTTCCTATGTGATCTAATTTCCGTGAATATTGGATTGCACTACAGCCGGGTAATGAGGAGATTTTTCTGAAGACAGAGTGGAACAGAACAGGAAAAGCATGAGAGTACTCTATTCATGCCCCAGACTATCTACTGCAATCTTCTCACCACGATTACACTGCAATTTCCTCAGTAAATATTTATACATGCAATTAATTTCAGTTATAAACATATCATGTAATTCATTCAACAGGCCTAGTAAAAATACAAATATATGAAAATGACAATTTAAAATGTAGATATTTTTAGCATCATAAGTGCATTAAAAAGACTGTTTCTTGAATTATGGGTATTCAAAAGTAGCCTCATTTTAATCTTAAATTTCATTTTTTCAACATATTATAGTAGATATTTTACCTGTGGACAGTTTTCCCTTACGGAAAGAAAATAATTCTATAGAATAATACATTGTGGTAATATATTACAATAGACTGAATAATGGATAAGGAATTGCCGCTTTCCATATACTGGGGAATATATGTCAACATATATGGTGCTCATAGTCACATTTATATGGGAATATGTATTAGCAATATATGAACACAATTCAAGGTAAATATTTATTTTAATATATTTTTATATGTGGAATTATATATTTCGTAAATATATAAATATTGGCTACACATATAATTTAATATATATGCAGTGTAATGTATGCAAAATATATCTATCCAAATATGAGCAAATGTATTGTGTCATGTATGTGTGAATATATAAATACAGTATTATATATATATATATATATATATATATATATATATATATACATACATACAGTATATACTGTATATATACGCTCTTGGCGTCGGGTGGTTCTTCGCCTGCATTCAAATTGTTTAATGCACAGCTAGCCATTGATTATCCCTTACTTATGCCATGGTCTGTCTGAATACTCGATTCTGATTGGCTGGCAGGTGTTGAATAAATTTGTTTACTTATGTTAAGAACATAACAAAATGATTACACTTTTAGCAGGTTTTTAATGTACTTTATATTGCAGTAGGCCTACACATGGTTATATTTTAAATATTTATGTATTTATAATTGTAATATTTGGAAAAGTACGATATTTTGAAAAACATTTTTAACATTTACAATTTACAAACCTTTGTCAAATAAATTAACCATTGCAATATTTAAAATATGTTGTTTAATATGGGTTGTGCTACTTTAGTTGATTAGGCTGTTGTTCATTACATGATACATTAATTGTAATAAGCTAGGTGTTTATAAATTTGTTCAAGCTTGATGCCTTTATTTTCTAATATATATTTCTGAAATTCCCACAAGGATTTCAACATCATATCTGAAAAAAAAAAAAAAAAAAACAACAACTTTATTTGTGTTTAAATTCAAACAACACAGACTAAACCTGATTGGTTCCAGAGCCATTGAACGGCTCTGATTGGTTCGTATGATAATGAGCTCGCAGCAGAGAGCTTAGTAAATCAAATATGATGTGCGTGCAAATGTCCCTTGAATGTGAATATAAGTCTAAATTTAAACAGTATTATATAGAGCAATCGTGTCTCTTTAGGGCGCTTGGAGGAAACCACGCAATTCATATGGATTACTTTGGCAATGTTTTTTTGCAATGAACTTTTTGAAATGTGAACGTAAATCTTTTCATCGGAGGAACATAAATCTCTCAGATTTCATTAAAATATCTCCGCTTTTCTTTCGAAGATGAACGAAAGTCTTAGATGGTTTGGAGCATCTTAAGGGTGAGTGCTGACATAATTCAAATTGTTTTGGGGGAACTATGAAATTAATTAGAAAATATAGCTGTATGTTCTCATGTTTACCAGCTTCTGCAAGCATGTATGGCGTCTGGCTGTTGGAACTTCACTGTGACTTCAGGTAAGATTTGTATTTAATTAACGTTATTTTTCTGTACCAGTCATGTTTTTGACACATGCATTGGCAGAAAAAAATAAATAAATAAAAAAATAAAATTAGTCATATTATAACATGTACAACATTAACAGTTTTTATTTGCAACATGAAGTGTATTTATTTCTGATTTCCTGAACAAGGTTTTTGACTATATTTCCGACCAGTTACATTGTTCCCTCATTCTTAAATAGAAAACAAATCATCAATCATCATTTGCCTTTTTTTGTGCGTGTGAGAAATATTAACATTTGTTGTTTATCAGATCAGCTGCTATAGAAGACAAACTGAAATTTGAGTGCAGAGACAAGCAAATTAATAGTAAGTATATTTTAATATCGGATCACCTCTGTTATAGAGATTTTTGAATCAGGCCTAATGGAGGGTGATTCGGTCAATCTTGGAAGAAAATTTTTAGCAATGTGTCCATTCCAGGTGGCTAATTTGTACTTTCTTTCAGTCATTCATGTAAAAATCCGTTATCTAATTCTGTTTCTGTTTTGTTTTTTTCTAAAGCTGCAAGGCACTTGTGCAAAATATTGTATGCCAGGACGACTAGGCTGTGCCCAGGTCTCCGGAACCTGCGACGACGCTCTGCTCCATCGGCCCTCCGTCTGTGCCTTCGGATCCACCAGCTCTGTCTCCATCAGTTGGCCCCCAGATGTCGGCAGCCACACCATCTACATCTTGGCTCCTCCCTCCCTCGAC
Source organism: Onychostoma macrolepis (assembly GCF_012432095.1). Lineage (NCBI taxonomy): Eukaryota > Metazoa > Chordata > Actinopteri > Cypriniformes > Cyprinidae > Onychostoma > Onychostoma macrolepis. The sequence continues at coordinate 17,803,701 of NC_081159.1, read as the reverse complement.
TACGCCGTGTATTGTCAGCACTGGGATACTCTGGATCTGTCCCATGTGCCAAACTCCATCTAAGCCGCCAGGGCATCATCGTTATCCTCCCATCACCATCCCTTCGCCACATCCTGCCATCATCCCGCACCTTTGCCTCTCATCATTCCTACCCCATCTCCTCGTTCCACCTCCAAAACCCCCTCCATCCCTCCCTATTCTGTTGCTTGAACTTTATAATCTTCAGTCTTTGCACACACATCTATTCACTTCTGCACTTTGTTTTTCTGTACATGTTTGTTTTTTTTCATCAGAAAATTGCATTGTAATTTTTATTTATTAATTTATGTAAAATTCTTTACTTTTCAGTAATACAGGTATAACCGAAATGTTCTACAAATGGATAAGATAGCTTTTCCATAGCATTCAACTTTTTTTTTTCCATTTATTATGTTTTTTGTATAATTTTTTAAAATGTACTTGAGTATGTTTGTAGTAATACAAATATACTATAAACATACTTGTATTTCAAGTACATTTTTAATACATTTAATAGTATGTTTTTTTTGTTTTCACCGAAGTATATATGCTGCTGTACTTTTTAATGTACTTTATGAATATTTGTAATGTACACAATATATAATACATTCAAGTTTTCTAGATCTCAAAGTGTATATACTGAAAAATATAATACTAATACTATATACTAATATACTATATACTATAATACTAATACTAATACTAAATATAATACTAATACTGGTTCCAATTTAACACAATTTCAATATATTAAATATATTACAAATAGATTAAAATTGAACTTAAACATATCTTGAAATACACTTAATATACTTATAAAAACTGTTTCAAAATAATACATTTAATATGCACTTAGTATAGTATAATATAAATATATTAAGTGTGTCTGAAAAAGCACAATTTAAATATATTTCTTTTTCACCTGGGGCAACTGTGCATGTCAGACAATAAATTCCCCAAAAATATGCATGGGGGCTTCCTTTGGTGTTGCCACCCCTCATAGACCCCTTTGCCATCCTAAAAATTATTTTCTAGATCCGCCCTGAATGGGGAAACATCAAATTCTCCAAAACTGTTCACTAAGCTTACGATTAAATTTGAAATCACCAAAGAAATCTGTCAACAACGGTATCACAAATGTTGTTTCTTTTGCTCAAATAGCCTTATAAAAAGCTTATTTTTCAGGCTATATCAGCCAGTGCGCATGCGCACTCAGCGCACGTCTCAGAGCGCTGACTGTTTCTATAGCAACCGGGCCTTCTAACTGCAGCTGCAGTGACGCGCTGACTTTACCAATTAGCGATTGGCTCTTTCATTCAGAAGGCGGGGCTTCCTGCGTTTGAGCGGCCATATTGAGCGTTGCATTTTTCCCCATTCAAAACTATACCAGTGACATGTCTTGGGTATTCTAGTCTTTGCTTGTACTCATACTCGCTCGTTTATCGATCTATTTATTGAATGTTTATTTAAAATGAATATAGTTATGACAGTAAATATGATTTCGGAGGGATTTGACATGCCTAAATGAAGAGAACATGATGTTAAGAGAGACGTTTTTGTTTACGGATCAAAAGAGGAGTGTCCCGCTGTACAAACTGGTCTTCACGGAGGACCCGGGACCCGTACGGGTTCGGGTCTATATTTTAAATGGTCAGCCGGTCAGCCAATCTATTACTTCGGGTCCCGGGTCTGTTTAACATTGTGTGTAATACCCGAGTCGATCGGAGAACACCGCACCCGCCAGTGATCAGTGTCAGTCAGCATGCGTGTGTTTTGTAACTTGCAGTTTGTAAAATTAGGATGATAAAATTGTGAGCAGGAAATGAGGTGAAAGAAAAAAACAAAACACTATTACCTCAGCCGCCAGAAGCAGAGCGCGGGCGAATGTAGCCTACTGCACACGGACTGTGATCATGGATTCCTTCATGATTTGTGATTTGGAAAAAAAAAATAGCTGAAACAAAACTGAAGAAGAGACGCACCTGTTATTGAACACACATGCAGTAAAGTGTAACGCACTTCTTGTTCTGCACGTTTTTTGCTAAAAAATAATTGCTCCGAGTCTTTATTACAACCAACAAAACGTATCGTTATTGTTGCGGAAACGCAACAGTCGAAGTTTGACTCGAGATGGAGAAAAAAAACACAAACAAAAAAAAAAAAAACTGCGAAGTTGCATTAGTCATCTGTTACTGACCGTGACAGCATGTAGACTTTTGAAGCAATAGTCAGGGGATTAAAAAGGCTCTTTCAGTCGGCAATAGAGAGGAACGAACAGCCAACATGGATGGAAATTTATTGACTAGGAGGATGCATCGCAACTTGTTATTGACTTAATAGCAGTTTGCGGTGCAATATGTGCCGATCGGGTGCAGTCGGGTCTCTTCCCAGCCAGGTTCGGGTCCAACTTTCGAATAATGTTCGGGTCCACGTCAGGTCCGGGTAGTACATTTAAGGCATTTCTCGGGCCTGCACGGGTTCGGGTCCCACTTTCAAATAAAATACGGGTCCGGGTCGGTTAGGTGCAGCACATTTACGGGTCTCTTCGGGAATTTTTGGACCCGTGAAGACCTCTAGTACAAACTGTACACTTAAGTGGTAAGAAACGAATGTACTGATATCCTACTTTAAGTCAAGTAATTTTTTCTTCTTTTTTAATGTCTGTGAATAAACGTCATATTTTATAAACATTGTGTGAAGTCATTTTTATTTGGTGCTGAAGAAATAAAATCTGGGTAGCTACCCCGTAATGGACGGATTTAATCTTATTCAATTTTACATATGATAGTTGATGTGTTCAGATTATTTTTATCAATTAAACAATAGATAAAACAAGATATGGTTTTTATAATACCGATTAGGCATCCATACAGATAATTTCCATGCCACTTACTATACTGGGTCGTGTGTGCTGGATGATTACTGACCTACAGTGGAGTGATCATACTGGAGTAAATAGGTTATGGAAACGTTAGAATAATGTTCTAAAAACCAAAAACTAACGTTCTGGGAACATTAGGATAACGTTATAATAACGTTCTACAAACGAAAAAGTAACTTTCTATTTCCATTAAGAAAACTTTCCTGGCTAACCAAAAACAAACCATAAAAATAACGTCCTGGGAACCAAAAACTAACGTTTCCCAGAACGTTCTGGGAACCAAGAATTGTTAGTACGGGGTACCGAACAATGACGTGACGCGATCAAATAGAGGCGCGCACTAATGCAGCAAACTAGTGATGGGAAGTTCGGATCATTTTACTGACTCGAACCTTTGAGTCTCCTTCAGCAAAATGATCAAACTTTTTTCGAGTCATTTCCTTCAGCAAAATATAATTAAAATGTTACGTGCTACTTCCCTAACACATCTACTACTTATGCAAACGATGATCACACTACACACATACAAAACAATGCTTTAAGAAACAGAAAATATTAATTCATTGTTTACCTGGGTCTTTAGTCTATGATTAGCTCTTATCTGACAAGTCTTTGGGTTTGAGTCGTTCGTTCATCACGTGACAGCCCCATAAACTTAACCAATGCAGTCTGAGCCGGAAAGAGACAATAATAATGATAATAACAGCTCTATTAATACATTTATATAGTTCACGCATAGAATTGGGGACCTTTGTAGGCATATTGGGAACGTATTTTTGAGACATTTAATTTTGCATGTAAACCCATGTGTTAATAAAAAGGAATGAATGTTTCAATAAAGCTATGTAGTACTGTATTGTTTCTGTTTTATTGCTAAATATATATTTTATATGTATCAATATATGGCTATACATGATTCATGCATTGCAGAATATTGAAAAATATAAGGACTAGAGTCCCATATATCAAAATATATTAATATATCACATTATATCTTCCAATATATTCACAAATATTTTTTTTTTGTTTCGTAAGGGTTGGAGGTCTCTTAAAACCGTGACATGAACTTTAAGATTTTTTTGCCTTTCTGTTTTGACATTTTGACGTTACTAGTCAGGAAAGTCGTTAGTGAAGGGTTTGAGACTGCGCATAATTGTGGTACTGTCATTCAGTCAGTGGTTGCATATTTTCCTGCATCTCTAGAGTAATTAGTTGCTTTTAGGGCAAAGGAAAATTGGCTTAAAACAAAAAACTGTCCAAGAACAAAAATGGAAAGGCAGGTTGCATATTTCCGGCTATGGAGATGTGTGAGAAGGTTAACGGATAGCTGTCTCCTGATAGGCTATTATAGGTCTCCTTGAGCCAAATGAACAGAGGCCACCACTAGATGGAGCTGGAAAACATGTAAGTAATAGAAATAAATAACACGCTAAATACGATCAAAGTACTACGAAAAAGCCACATAAAAGCTGAAGCAGCTGTGCTGCAGCACTGGTGAAACTAATGCACCTTCCCTGTGCTGTAATGTCCCATAAACTCTTTGGTGTTTTCATCTCTTTGATCATCTCCGATGTCTGACTGATTGGAGGACTCTCTGACCTGCATCCATCCATCATTCCACTTCACAGTAATCTCAATCTTAATATCAGCTATGTTTACCTGCAGGAATTAGTTGTGATGGCGGTGAAACAAACACATAACCCAGCTAACAGGGAACATTCTCAGAACTTTTGGTAAGCTTCTGAACCTTATGAAAAAGATCACTGGCCAGAAACAGAGTACAATGCAAGAGCTGTTTTTAAACTTTTTTGAAAAAAAGGCGATCGCAGTTTATTCAGATCAAACTCATCCACTCCATTCCTGCTTTGAAGCTCTTCCTTCAGGGCGCAGGCTGCGTATACCGCTGGCTAAAAAGAACTATATAAAAGATCATTTGTACCATTGGCGGTGACTGTTTTAAACCAAATTCTTAATTGAGGTATTATCATGAGGTATCTTCTGGGTAGGCATGTGTATGCATATGTGTGGGCATACTGATATATTTTATTGTATTCGGGGATTTTTCATTGTTTTCAGTGTTTTATTATGTGATATGTGAATGTATAGTTGTATCGGTAGTATTATCTGTTAGGCTGTATTTTCTATGCCAGTGTCAAAGATGAATTTCTGTTCAGGAATTCTGTACAGACCATAAAGTTAAACTAAACTAAACTAAAACATTCTTCTAGTAACATTAACAGAACACTCATTCATTGTTCTAAAAAAACTTGCTGTTTTGAATGTTCAGAGAATATTCAGAAATAATGTTTTTTTTTTTTAAATATATATATATATAATGGGAATGTTTGCAAATCTTTTTTAAAACATAGCTAAAATGGCCTTAGAACAACACAAAACATGATAAAAGGAGCTTATCGGTATGCAGAATATTCATTTGAACATATTAGCCTCACGTATGTGAGGGCATTGTAGGTAATGTCAACAGTAAAGGAGAGTACCTGTGAGTCACTGTTTGCTTGAAAGCAGCAGTTTTTCTTGGCTTTTTTTCTGACTGACCTGAGGGAACGGGTTGGAAAAGGAAACGGTTGGTGTGGGGGAGGACGGGTGGGCTTTGGACCTCCTCACACTCTTCCTTGCCCCGAGGTTGTTGAGAGAAGGCAGGTGAAACTCATAATGTGCTCTACAGATTTAATAATGTGCTGTGGCTTGTCCTTGGTGTGGGCAGACGTGGCCCCAAACCAGACAGTGATTGATTAGGTGAGAATAGTCTCAATGATGGCGATGTAAAATTCGATCAGTCATTTGATCCGACTGTCATATCCAGCCATCTTTTAAAAATGGGGTTTTCAACTTAGGCTAACATACCTCCTGGTTAGATAAAGCTTATCATCTAATAAACGTACAGTTAGGATCAGCTTGACACTGAGAGAAACCCAGCATTGTCAAAAAAAAACAAAACAAAAAAAAACTGCCTCCCTGTTGTGCAGATGTGTGATGGACTAATTTAGACTAATAGGGCTTTATTTAGGCTCCATCTGTAGCACTGCTTTCATGCTATCAAACACTCTTTTTCTCTCTTTTCTCTCTCCCTCTCACACTTCACCACTTTTAGCTTACATGAAGGTGAGAGAAATGTGAGGTAGACTCACAATTAGCCTCAGGTGACCTTGTATTATTTTTATTTTGCACAAAACAACCTGTCATACAATATTTTCTGAAAGTGAGTATTTACACAAAAAGACTCAATATGCCATTTGCAAGGTCTCCGCATCTGCAGAGAGAAATTACACAATTTCATGACATCTGTCAAACAGTTCTAACCACATAAGCTCACACATATTCACACAATCTCTATCAATAACTATACAAAATTAGCAGGTTGTATTGCTATAGCATGTTTTACAAAACATAGCACCGGTAAACAAACCCTTTCTGACCATAGACCAAGAAGTCTGAATCCTATCAGGAGAAAAACTGACTATTCAGAAGAGCATGTTTTAGCATTCACAGCTTAGTGACGGGAAAAGGATGAAATAACTGGCTTATCTTCTATTTAGATGGAAAACGTAATAAAGCAGTTAATGTAATTGAGTGCAATATGATGCAAGTATATAGATTATTTCTGACTGCAGAGTAATGACTTTTTTTTTTTTTGGCTGAAAATGTACTATTTCATCACACTGATGAAAAATGCATCATCCTGGTCATTAGCCAAAGCATCTCACATATAATATTCATATCAAGGAAAATCTGCTGAGATTTCTGAAAATAAAAGAAACACATTTGAAAGTAATTTACACATTTAAGTGTGAGTTTTGCAATTTTTTACATTTTTATTTTGCCATTAGAACTGCTGTGCTGTGATTCTTGGAGAACTTACTCAAACTTACTGTCCTTAAAAGCGACACATCTATCCCCATCTTGTTCTGCAATATAGTCGAAGCTTAATTCAAATAGGCTCTAATTAAATTTCTATGTGAGATAACAGAGCTGCTATCAGAATTAGTGATCAAGTGAAAATTGAAAATGGCAAATTTAGCTGCTTTTCTGGATGTATTAGGAGCCTCAGAGATATAATTTAATGCCAAAGGTTATATATAATTCATGTCATTCATTATTGCCTACAAAGCCAGATAAAGGTGCACCTTTCATTGCAACAGGATTAGCTGTGAAATCTGACAAAATCCTCTCTTGGATTAGTTGGTGACCTAAATATGCCCATGTTTGCCAACTAGTGGGCTTTTCCTAGGATTTTCCATCTGGTGAAAAGCCAAGTTTAATCAACATTTCAGATAAAAGAAATGTGACTGTCGTTTGTATAGGAAAGGAGTAAGTTCAAACTGCAAAGGGCTGTAACTGCTTCAAAGTCTTCTGCATTTATTAGACACTAGAGATAGCAACTAAACTCCTTTGGTGTTGGAACATAAAATGTCTGGGATCTAAATCTCAACTTCAGAAGTCTTGTATTGTCAATTAGTCCAGTCATAAGGCTTGTTTCTCCTTGTCCTTAATCATTAGCAGAAAAGGTTAATTGGAATGATAGACAGATTGGTGATTGAGGTCTATATTTTGCATGACTAGCTCTAATCAAACGTGGCAGTGTTCAGTCAGATGGCTTTAATTGTCCTTTCAATAAGGTTGATTTAACTAGGGAATTAAAACTTTTACTTAAGAATATCACCTGTGAGAATGAATAGAGTTCTTATTACTCAGTACACAAGTCTCCTTAATGTCAAGCTCAAAAAGCATGTAGTGTAGCAAATATGAAATAATGCTGGTTGGGAGTGAATACTTTTTCAAATTACTGTACCTCACATGCTTTTGCCTGCCTTGTGCATAATTACTGGCCATTTCTTCTCAAATAGTCTTGTTTGTGTTTAGTCCACACATTGCTCAAGAAATCTTCTGAGTTGAAATAACATGGAACGAGCTATCTACTTTTAAAATTATGGTAACAATATTACACATAATATTTTTGAATAGTTTTTAAGACTTGCTTTTTTAATGGAATCTACCTGAATAAATCATGTAAAATCTCCTAATATTAATTAATCTATGACACAATGAATTTAATATAATTAGTGAAATGTGCTCATTTATTTTAAAGTTGATTCTCAAAAGTCTGTGATTTTGAGTGAGGCCTGTTTGTATTTGACTTTGAGTTATTTTGTACATTTAAAAGACTGTATACAACCAAACAGCTAAAGTAGAAAAATACTTGAGAAATACTGGTAATACTGCACTAGCACTAGCAAAGCTACTGCTTATTGAATAAGGCTTAATGGGTTAGAGGAGTAGTATCCATAACCATAAGCCCTACTCTTCTGCACAATGGTAACGACTGCACCGGACAATGGAAACTTCAACGTAACAGAAATTCTTTCAAATGTCAAACATAACTGAACATTAAACATTAATAGATGTTTCCCTTCACTCAAAAACACATAATATAGCATTTCATTTCAAAATTTACTCTCCATATCCAGCCATATACAAAGCATGCTGGGAACTAACAATACAACCCGATCTCATGAAAGTGCATATAAATAGTACGCCAAATAAAAATGAAAACTCGTGGTATTGATATGCAAAAAGAGACTTTGGCGTGTATATGCTACGCGATGGGTAGGATTAGGGTTGTGGGGTAGATGCATATCATATGTACACGAAAACTGCATATCATATACACGTCAACAAATTTTGTATCATATGCACGCAAAAACTGTGTATTATATGCACGCCAAACATGTTCGTATCATATGCACGCCAAAGTCTATTTTTGCGTATCAATAGCATGCGTTTTCGTTTTTATTTGGCGTACTATTTATACGCATTTTCATAAGACCGGGCTTAACAATCACCCCTAAAATAAAACTGCAAAATTGAGCTAATTCTCTTAAAATAAATAGGTAGCCTTCTTTCTTTATTTCTTTCTTTCTTTTTTTTTCTTTTTTTATTATTATTTTTTTTTTTAGTTTAATCAGTTCCTCAATTCAAGCTTCAAAACTGCTTAAGTTTCCTTTAAAAAAATAATAATAATAATAATGAGGAAGACGCATCTCTTGGTTTTATTAGTAAAAAGTCCTCAATATTTTCTATACAACACTGAACCACAATTTCTTTAATGAAATATACACACTATTTTTAATTATCACCTTAATTTTTTTTTTAAATGAAATTTGCAAGACCTGTGATTCATTATTTACAGTGTAGCTGAAGCATCAAGTTGATGCGTTTATTTACTTATAAGACTGAAATAGCCTATAATAGTCTTACATTTCAGAAATGAAAAATTGGATGGTAGCTTAGAATGTAACATTCACTACTAAACTACTACTAAACATTGTGAAATGGGTATGTCTTTACAAATGCTGAAAAGAAAAATGCTGCTCATATTCAACATTTACTGAAACTGAGGTGATTATGGACAATGTAATAGCTCAATCAGTGGTGTGTAAAGGTGGGCTGAAGAGTCAAATTTCTGCTAATAGTGTATCATTATATCTAATATCAAATGTGTTAAAAATGCTGCAGATGTGTGTGCCTTTTCATTGACTCTCTGTGCTGCATTAACGAGCCTACACACATTAAAGTGTGGGCAAGATGGAAGAGAAGGTAATGTTACTATGAGTGATTTCGCTGATCTCTATGATGTGCCTCAGCCTACATACAGCAATTAAAAAAATTATGCATAGAAAACAGTGTCAGAACTTGACTGTATTCTGAGTGAGTTTGATTCATGAATTTGTAATCGCTAATGTTGTTCATGATATGATGTATCATGCAACGGCTTTCCCCTGCAGAATATTAGATTTTATCAGCAATAAAAATGATTCATTTTGTTAAGATAGAACAATGTCTTATTTTTGATGACAATATATGTAATTTGTGATTAGATTTTCCAAAGCTATGCTAAGTTCTGCAGCCTACCATTGTTGGGGCATCCAGCAACGACACAGTACAGTGACCTGGCGATCTCTAGCAATAAAAATTGCAGTGTAAACAGACTGAGATATGTTTATCTGCAGAGCCGCGGAGCCATATGTAACAGCAGTTTCCGACCAGCAGTCTGGTTTGCTCACCATCGGATGCTGTTCTTGTGATACCATTAAGATCCATTCCCATGTAGGAAAGAATCAACAACTTTTTAACCCCAGATAAAGGATAGTTCACCCAAAAAATGAAAATTCTGTCATTAATTACTCACCCTCATGTCATTCCAAACCTGTAAGACCTTTGTTCATCTTCGCAACACAAATTAAGATATTTTTGATGAAATCCGAGAGCTTTCTGACCCTGCATAGACAGCAAGGGTGATCTATCCATTTAAAATATATACTGCAAATGTCAAAGTGTTAATTCTGAAATTTGAATACTGATTTATGCTTTGTATGGTATGCACATATAATTTGCCTTGTTATTCACTGTGGTACATGCTTGTCGCTATGATTAAAACTTTGCATGGTATAAAATCATTTTATTTTCATTACACCTCATTGCCATAATTTGTTACGAATTGTTGTCACAAGGTTTATATCTAAGTAATTATAAAGTTTAAAATCAGTTAAGAGAGACATATACAGTGTGTTTTGTTGTGAGGCCTCCAGGAAAAGGATTAAGTTGAACTGAATTTTGAGCAGAGACAAAAAATAAACAAATACCTAGCTGAAGAGGTGATGTGGACGTTCAAAAGTGTGATTCATTTATCATTTCTTTCCAGAATGAATGAATGGTTTTGAACAAATCAGTTGACTGAATGATGACTCACTCATGAAGACTATGTAAACCTTTGTATTTACTGACTTTACATTAATGCAATACAGTGAATGAAAATTTTATGAGCACCATCTGTATTTTCCCAGTGGCTTACGTCATGGGCAAATTAACATTAATTTACAACAAAACAAATAAAATCATGAATGCGTTTATCTCTGAAAACAATTTTATTTTATGATGAACACAAACAAGCTCAGTGCCGACTTGTGAACTGGAGTGTGGAAAGGATTTTGGGTGATGCGAAGGATATACTGCATCCTTCAAAATACAAGACCATGAAACAAAAAGGCTGCCTTCCAAGGATACACCATATGTAATGCCACTAAAATGAAGACACAAAATGTTGCTTGACATTGTTGTGGCTGGTTAGTGCACCACATTATTGTTAAGAAATTGCCTGAGAACTGTTTGGCAAAACAAGATTATCACCCATTGCACCTGACAAGTTCATTTTTAGCTCACATTTCCATGCCTGTGGTCATGATCACTTGGAGATTTGGTTTTGTTCGGTTTGGTTTGCAGTTCAATTAATACTTGTAAGAACATGCTGAGGATGGAGGTGTCAGAAAACACAATTAGGCACAGTAATGCTTTGTGAGCATTCATTAATGAAGGTAATACAGACACAATCATGCACTGTGACTTTGTCTCACTCCTCCACAATAATGAAGTGACACTTGAGAGAGAGAGGTAAGTACTGCACACAAACATTCATGGTGTACATTAACACTCATAAAAAGTGGTTTTAAGTTATTACTTTTTAGCTGACAAATGACAGAATCTCTCATATATAAAACAATAACTAAGCCTTTTTTGTATGCTTAATAAAGTATTATTGATTTATGAATGAATGAATGATGACTAACTAAAGAGTGATTTTAACTGTTATTTGGATATCTTTTGACTGATTTGTTAAAAACAAGCAGCTCATTAGAGTCTTCTTTTTGAGAATCGGAAATGGCTCGCACTGTGTTCATTGTTCTACGCTACGAGTGCTTACCAGATAATGAGACAAAACTGCATACGGACGCACTCAAACCTCTCCTGATTTAATTTTTTTGTCGCATATTGTTATTTTTGATGCATATTTTAGTCACTGTCTGGAGCCCTGCTGTGGTCTTTGTGATGTACAGAAATACGATGGCATCTGTGGGCCGATTAGCCTGGTGTGTCCTCCTCAGAGTTTTTCTCAAGAGATCCTCTGTGTTCTAAAAACACACAGATGTTGCTGAGCTAATGAGGGAGAGAAAGCAAGAGTGAAGAATTAGTCATAATACATAAACGTTGGGAACTGAGGGAAGCTTATAAAGCAACAAAAACAAGCAAATCAACCAATATTTAAAAATATTCATCACATTAATTAGACCAGAAACTAGATGCTTTATACAGCCATTATTTTCTTCTTTTGTTGGCACACAGAGTATAACAACACTAGAACTAGAGTAAACTAGAGTAAAACACACCTGTCAGGTCACATCCTCTGTGGAAGAGTCATGCAAGCAACAATTTTACCATGCAGCGATAAATGTAAATTTCTCTTGGAAAACTTTATTTCTGGCTCTCAGATGCACACACTTCTAAACGCACACACACACACACACACACACACACACTAAACTAAAAACAGCAACAGTGTACACTCGTCTCTCTAGACCCAGATTTCCACAGAGGGGGAGCAGTGAGTTATGGATCAACCTCACTGTGACAATATAAGCTGTTTTATGACACCAACAAAAGGCAGGATAGAATCTGATGTATGAGTCATAAACCTGATATAGTGACACACATAGAAACAGAAACACACACACATGCATGCTGTCACTGGAGAGCAACCCCTCAGGCACGGGTCATAAATCAACGCACACACATCCACATCCTGCTGTTTCCTTAATTACTGCCTCTATTAACTGTTGTAATTAATCTATCCTTATTTCACTCACTCACACACAACAACTGCAACCTGCTCACCTCTGTAGATGGACTGTAACATCCACTCTTTTACTAAGCTCAAGTCATTGTATAAAAATAGGCTTTGAATAAAAGCAGTGCCTCTATACACAGTTCCAAGAGTTCGTATGTTTGTGTATATTAGTGATGTTTATCAGTGTTTAAAAAATGTCTCTATAGAATTTTTTTTTTTAAATAAAATGATATGTGAAATATGGATGTTCATTCCACAGATAGAGGGAAAGAGAATAGAAATGTAGATAAGACAAAGTCAGGATCTTCTGTTGCGAGTTCAGAAGATGTGTCTGGAAGATATTTCTGAGAAGTAACTGGATTAGGAGGCATGATTTTGAGAATGCCTTTATACAGCAGTTGACATTACATTTTAGACGCAATATTGATAAATGATGCAACTGATGCTGGTAGGTCATATGACAAATCTAGCATGTCTGGAACACATAATGCATAGAATGCACTTCTTTAACAGTCACAGAGTAATTGCTTATTCAAAAGAAGTAGCAACTCAGGTTGCAGCCATAAAGACAACTTGAATAAATTCTTTCTTGAATAAATCAGTGGTTCTGAATGAGTCAGTTGAACAAATTATTCACTGACTCACTAATAAATAGACAATCACTAACTGCCACCTACTGGCATAACTATATAAACCGGTATATACCTGTGTTTTTGCATGTATTCTCATTTTTTTTTCTAGTTGATACCATATTGAATAAAACTGTTCTACTGTATGAAGAAAAAGAACAGATAAATGTTAATAGCAGCGACTCTATAACTGTTAATGGTCTCCTACTGACTGTCTTCATGGCCTCTTAGAACATCCCGCAGGCTGGAATTTATTAGTGGCAGTCAGTGGTCCATGCTCTCACACCCTTTTAGCACTGACCAGTGAGCTCCTTCTCACCTCTGATTTGCACTGAAGCACTGACAAGCCATTTTTCTTCTGCAAACCCAAAGGCACATACTGCAGACACAACAGCAAGTCATAATGCGATGCACTGTGATTATGAAACCAAGAGTTTACCTAAACTTAATGACTAATAAAATACAAAAGTAACAGACTGTGTTTACTGAAAGGATGTCTTTTTTTCTCACAGAAGCTCACATGCACATATATTTTCTACGGCAAGCCCTGAAGGGACAAATACACATCACACACATTCACAGGGCAAAAGCACTCCACAAACTGTGTCCTAATTCAGTCTATGACAACTGTTTTCGTTTACACAGTGCTCCTGCTCTTATTTCAGTGAACTTCAAGTTGATTTGCTGCCAAAATCGGGTGGTGCAATAGTTGACAGGGAAATTTCAGAGGCAGTCGTTTAATTTGTCACCCTTCTTCAATGCCTAATCGGGGAGTGTGACAGATCCACAGAGAGAGGAGGGCAAGATTTCAGCTGGTTTGACATTCCCTACCGTTATTGAGTCAGTTAGTGTGAAAATGTTACAATATAATCTTAGTCACATTCTTGAAATGAACAGAGAATCTATAAAATGCATGCATAACACGCCCATCTCAAAATGATTTAAAATAGATCTAATGCAAAAACATGATTATTGTAATTCTCTTCTGCACACAAAATAACTAATATGCAATAAATAAATATTCGTGAGGTCACATGTCCAAAACTCTCTCTGCAATTTAAGGAGCTGCTTTCCTCAAGGCTATTTATCCAGAGCAAACTGATCAATAAGAGACACAGAGCTAAAACAGCTGTTTGTTTGTGAAAGGGGATGAAAGCAAACACACATCAGCTGGTTAAGCTCAGCACTGGACAAACTGGATCATGACCACAACCGTTTCTGGTGAGGAAGGGTAATATTGATTTTCTCTTCCCCATTTTCTGCATCTTTATTTTTGGTTTAATTTGTTTTAGTGCCATTTGTTTCCTTCTCTACATAGCATTAATTTTCTTTTAGCTGCGGGCATAGATTTTATAGCTTTATTTGCATTCCTGAATCTTTATTTCAGCACTGTTGTGAAATGCTACTTTTAAACAGAATGCGCTATATATGTAGCTGTGTTAATATCAATAAGTTGCATTAGAATAGTTACGGAAAGTAATGCATTAAATATGTATTAATTTGAGTTTTATTTATTAATTTTAGTGGCCTACAAACAGTATAGAATATTATGTTACATAATACATGTTCTCCATAACTACAGTTTAAATCAATTTTAAATAAATAAATATAGTGTTGATCCCCTAGTAAAAAAGTAATATTTAAAATAAATTCATTTAAAATAAATACATATAGTTCAAATCTATTAACATATTTTCTGACATATTGCTTGAGACTTACTGATATAAAAAATATGATTCAATTTTATTTGTAGTACTACTTGTGCACAATGCACATTTATTAATATTATGCCTAAAATGTGTTTTAATGTCACTATTGATGAGTATTGTATGATCTTTGAATAGTATTGGTCTTTAAATGCGAGATATTTAAAGTGTACAGTAGAAATACACTAGCAATAGTTCCACTTTAGCACAATCAAATATACTTCAGTATATTTTTATTTGGACTTCAGCACTATGTCTGCACAGTTAAAGTGCATTAAATACAAAATTAGTTGTTCCAATTTAGCAGAGTTTGATTGCAGTTTTGTATACTAAAAGTACAGTTGCCATGTATTTCTATAATTTTATAGTACACAAATATGTAAATGTATTTATAGTATATAAATAAATGTATTTCAAATATATTTGAATATTGTGTATGTATATTTTATTATCGTAAATTTATTCCATATATATTGTATTATTAGTGTGGTCATAGGCTTTACTTTGTATTAACACTGGAATCAAATTTTTGTAATTAATAGCTCACCCCCGAAATTAAAATTTGCTGAAAATTTACTCACCCTCATTCTACAAGATGTATATGAATTTGTTTCTTCATCAGAACAGATTTGGAGAGCATTACATCATTTGCTCAAAAAATGGATCCCTTTGGTGAGCTTTGTCAGTGGGAAAGCATTATTATGGATTATGGAGTATTTTGACTAGAAGCAATGGTTAAAGTTAAGTTAAAACTTAACTTGATGTATTTGTTTATGACAAAAACACAGCTTTTCACTTCACAACTGATGGACTGGATTTCCCTTACCAAAAAGTAGTATACTTCAAGTTTATTTTATTAAGTATACTTGAAGTATATTTTTAAGTATACTTTTTGTAGTAAGTATACAAATATCAGTGTACTAGTAGTATACTCATAAGTGTACTATTTCAATACTCCTTGGGACTAAATTGACTAAATTTCTAGTATATAAAATATACTTTTAAGTATACTTTAAGTATAACGGTGGTAAACTTTGAGTACACAACTAGTTTACATCAATGTTTTTAGCTTGTACTGCAACTATTGTCACGGATCAGTCAGGCCCTTCACTCCACCAATCACAGCGTTCCACCCACCAGAGTTCTGATCATGCACACCTGCACCAAATCACGACCTCATCAACACTCACTACAAAGGATCCTCACGCACTCACTTCACTGTCCGATCTCGTTCATTCAACGTGGACTCCGACACTGCTGCATCCAAGATCAAGACTATATCCTTCCAAGAAGAATTGCCTTACCTTGTTTGCCTTACCTTGTTTGCCTTACCGCCAGCGGTTGGAATGAGCCCTCGCTCATCACGGCTTTCCGCCAAGGATTAAACCCCCGCTTACGGTTACATCTCAGCGCGTATGATGACAACTATGGTCTGGAGAAGTTCATACAACTAGCCATTCGCTGTGCTAATCGCATTCAGTCTTGCCCTCCGGATCCATCCTCAGCCATCGCTACTCCTCCTCTTCCTCCTCGCTGACCAGAGACAAATGACCCTCCAGAACCCATGCAAACGAACTCCACTCGTCTACCACTGCCGGAACGGCAAAGACGAATTTCCCAGAGACTATGCCTATATTGCAGAGATGATGGACATCGCGTGCTGGACCACCACGTCCTGGTGAGTTCGGTACTTACCACAATGCTTAAACTCAAACCTCTCTCAACTTGAGCTCTGCTTACTGCCTGCTCACATGTCGTTGCAGTCACCGTCCTCCTCGACTCTGGTTCCGTGGGGAACTTCATCTCGGGGAACCTCCTCCAACAACTCCGCATCCCTACCGCAAACACCCCGAAGATCTATGAAGCCCAATCCATAACGGGTCAATCCCTCACAAAGGATTCCATCCATCTCTGCACCGAATTGGTGCAATTGCAGATTGGGCAATTACATCGAGAGGACATTCAATTGCTGGTTCTGGAGGGTTCAACGGTGGACATCATTTTGGGTCGTCCGTGGCTGGTGCAGCATAATCCACACCTATCTTGGAGGACAGGAGAAGTCCTAAAGTGGGGTGAGAAGTGTTTCCCTCATTGTTTTCCCAACTTACCTCAACCGAATCGTCGAAGATCGCCGCAGATCCCCATTGGTACCACCTCCATTGAAAGCCCTCAAGAAAATCTATCCGTCGAGATCCCTTCATGTTATTCCCACTTTAGTGACGTCTTCTGTCCGAAGAGGGCTGCCCAGCTACCACCACACCGACCATGGGACTGCGCAATTGATCTCCTTCCGGGTGAGCCAGTACCACGGGGAAAGATCTACCCCCTTTCACCACCAGAGCAAAAGGCCATGGAGGAGTACATTGCGGAGGCTCTACAACAGGGATACATTGTACCATCTACCTCCCCTGCTGCATCCAGCTTCTTCTTCGTGGCAAAGAAGGACGGCGGCCTACGCCCTTGTATCGACTACCGGAAACTAAACGACATAACAGTCAAATACCGATATCCCCTTCCCCTTCTCCCAGCAGCTCTGGAACAACTACGCGGCGCCACCATCTTCACTAAGTTGGACCTCCGCAGCGCCTACAACCTCATCCGCATAAGGAAAGGAGATGAATGGAAGACTGCCTTCATAACCCCTACTGGTCATTATGAATATAGGGTGATGCCGTATGGGCTTGTAAACGCCCCTTTAGTCTTCCAGGGGTTCATGCATGAGGTGCTCCGGGAGTTCCTGAACCGCTTTGTAATCGTATATATAGATGACATCCTCATCTACTCGCCATCACGTTGCGGAGGTCCTTCAGAAACTCCGGTATTTTCAATTGTATCTCAAGGCTGAAAAGTGCACTTTCCATCAATCCTCTGTACATTTCCTCGGATACATCATTGATCAACGTGGCGTCTGCATGGACAAGGGGAAGGTGGAAGCAGTAACCTCCTGGCCAACTCCTACCACAGTCAAAGAACTTCAACGATTCCTTGGATTCTCTAACTTCTATTGACGATTCATTCCCAGTTACAGAACAACCACCAGTCCACTCACAGACCTCCTGAAAGGAAAAGCCAAGACACTCAATTGGAACCCGAAAGCCCAAAAAGCTTTTGAAGACCTCAAGACCGCCTTCACCAACGCACCGCTCCTTGCTCATCCAAACCCAGAATTACCATTCGTCGTCGAAGTGGATGCATCCACCACGGGCGTAGGAGCCGTCCTAACTCAGCAGCAGGGGAAGCCTCCCAAACTCCATCCATGAGCCTATTTCTCAAAGAAACTCAGCCCGGCGGAGAGGAATTATGACATCGGAAACCGGGAACTATTGGCCGTCAAGCTAGCCCTTGAGGAGTGGAGGCACTGGCTGGAGGGGGCTAAACATCCATTCTTAGTTCTCACAGATCACAAAAACCTACAGTACCTTCGTGACGCACAGCGCCTCAACCCCAGACAAGCAAGATGGGCATTATTCTTCACTCGATTTCATTTTACGATCTCCTACAGACCCGGTACCAAGAACATCAAGGCAGATGCTCTGTCTAGGATCCATGCACCAGAAAACAATAATCAGGAACCCGACAATATCCTACCCCCAGCAATCATCTCCAGTCCCATTCAGTGGACCTCTCCGCCAGTTGCCTCCTCCACACCACCCGCCAATCCGCCGGGCTGCCCACCAAACCTCCAGTATGTACCTAGAACACAACGGACCCCACTAATCCACACCACCCACACCTCACTTGGTACTGGCCACCCAGGGGCCAACGCAACTCTCTCGCTGCTACGAAATCGCTTCTGGTGGCCCAACATGGCCAGGGATGTAAGGAGGTTCGTGCAAGGCTGCCCAGACTGTGCCATATTCAAAAGCTCCTGTCATCTTCCAGCAGGTAAACTCCACCCATTACCCATACCCATAAGTCCTGTCGTCTCATTCCACTCACTGGCCTTCCCACAGCTCTCCAGACTGCCGAACTTCTGTTCAACCACATTTTCTGATATTATGGTATCCCAGAAGACATAGTATCAGATAGAGGACCCCAATTCATCTCCCGGGTATGGAAGGCCTTCTTCTCTCTCCTAGGTGTGACCGTCAGTCTCTCTTCCGGATATCACCCACAGTCAAATGGGCAGACCGAGCGTAAAATTCAAGAAATAGGGCGTTTCCTGAGAACCTTCTGCCATAGCCGCCAGAACTCCTGGAACCAGTTCTTAGGCTGGGCCGAGTACGCCCAAAACTCGCTGCACCAACAATCCACGGGACTCCCCTGTTTCCCTGGTCAGGTGAACCATCGGATGTCCCCGCCGTCGATCACTGGTTCCGGGAGAGCGAGAGAGTCTGGGACGCAGCTCACCACCAACTCCAACAGGCAGTGCGCAGACAGAGAGTGACAGCCGACACCCGAAGATCGGAAAACCCAAATTACCAACCTGGGGAAAAGGTCTGGCTGTCAACCAGGGACATCAGGATGCGCCTGCCTTGTAGGAAACTCAGTCCCAGATTCGTTGGCCCCTTCACCATTCTGGAACGTATCAACCCTGTCACCTACAAACTCCAATTACCACCTCACTACAAGATTCACCCTATGTTCCATGTCTCACTACTAAAACCCTTCTCTCCACCTCTTTCCACAGGGCCTGACTTCGAGGAAGAAACCCCTCTCCCACAAATCCTGGACGAAGGCGCAGTCTACCAGGTCAAAGAAATCCTGGAATCCCGGCGTCGTGGTGGCAGGCTAGAGTACCTCGTCGACTGGGAGGGCTACGGCCCTGAGGAACGCTCTTGGGTACCCAGAGACGACATCTTAGACCCATCATTACTTGAAGAGTTCCATACAGCACACCCAGATCGCCCAGCACCCCGAGGCAGGGGCAGACCACCACGACGCCGAGGTAGGCCCTCAGGAGCGGGCCGTGGAGAGGGGGGTACTGTCACGGATCAGTCAGGCCCTTCACTCCACCAATCACAGCGTTCCACCTCACCAGAGTTCTGATCATGCACACCTGCACCAAATCACGACCTCATCAACACTCACTACAAAGGATCCTCACTCACTTCACTGTCCGATCTCGTTCATTCAACGTGGACTCCGACACCGCTGCATCCAAGATCAAGACTATATCCTTCCAAGAAGAATTGACTTACCTTGTTTGCCTTACCTTCTGTGTTTCTTCCTCCTTGTGTCCTCTTCTCCTCCCAGAGTGCCCGTCAACAGAGTGTGTGAGTGTCGTCGTGGATTCCCCCGTCTTGTCTCCTAGAAACGCTGTGGATAAGAAAGAGATATCATCATCCTTCACCTATCCACGAAAGACTCACGTCAAGATCATCTACTCACCTATCCACAAGAGCATCATACACCAGTGTGCTTCACCTGTTTTAATAAACCACTCTTTATTTACCACTCACCTTCGTGTCCGAGTCTATCCATAACAACTATACTAAAAGTGAATTTATAGATATACTGATGGTTTACTAAATAAATATTTGTGGTAGCATTTTTAGTATACTTTGAAGTATAGTCTCAGTACACTATTAGTTTAGCAGTTTTATACCGCGAGTATACTCGTAAGTTTTCTTTAAGTGAACTTTACATCATACTTTAAGTATACTACTATCTCCCTATTTATTAATTTGTATATATTTTGTTATATGAATATCTGAACATACAAAACATCAAAAGGAAGAACAGGGTATCTGCTTGCAAATAAAAACATTTTATTCTAGCTTTATGCATTCTTTTTTTAAACACTTAAAGGTGGGAAATAAACAACATTTTGGACAAAAAGCTGAAAAAAGACTACGAACTGGATTCACAATGATAATCAAAATGCAGATGGAGCCAGTCAACACCCCAAAGCTTGACAGTCATTATTACGTCTTCATTGGTCGACATTTTATTCCATAACGTTACACAGTTTCAATGCTGTTTTATGTCTGTTGATCCTGTGGAAGCATCTGTTGTTTCAGTTTCTTCTTCACTTATGTTTTTTTTTTTTTTTTGGTAACTCTGTAAAGAAGATGTGTACTAGCGCCCCCTACCATACAACAATGAAAATATGGATTCTAGGAGCACAAGTAGCTCGAATATATTTAGACTTTTTCTAAGTATAAGTCAAGTATACTTAAATGTCATTTTAAGTATATTTATGAGAAGAACATAACGCCCATTTCTGAGAAGTACATAAAAAGTAGACTAAAAGTAAATTTTCCTATTTTTAGTTTAAAGAAGTATACTAATAGTACACTTGAATAAACTTCTTTTTCGTAAGGGTTGTGTGGATGACTTGTGGATTCCTGCAGAGGATCCACAGGTGAGCAAGTAATGCTAAATTTCTCCAAATCTGTTCTGATCAAGAAACAAATTCATTTATACCTCAGATGTCCTGAGAGTAATTTTCTTTTTTTGGTGAACTATTCTTTTAAAATGCCAAATTTGTAGATCATTATCCCCAAACTGAAGGCATATGTGCCTGTTTAGAATAGTGTAAAGCTACATGAATGTTGAGGAAGAAAAACTGAGCACATGCTTCACTCAATCTTGTTCCTGCCAATCTCTGTCCACTGTCTCAGTAAGTGTCCTCACTTCTCCTCTCCCTCTCAACACTACAGTCCAGTTCCAGTGGAAGTTCAGTCTCCTTGCATAATTGTATAATTAGTTCAATTAGCTGTGTCTCCATACATCTCAGCTGCTCCTGCACGAATACAGTTCTGAAGCTGAAAAGTAATTATGAGACGCGGGACTCAATCAAATCTCCGACTGGTATATTTAATTACTGTGGTAATGATTGTTAATGACTTTGCTGATGGATTCATTGAGAGTCGTGGGAGGTTTAAAGCACAGTGTACAGGCACACCAAACACACACTTTTGTCCTCTTATCGCCCTCCTTTTTTATTTTTGCATATTTCTTTCTCTTTTGACGGATGTTGTTTTCTTTCTCCATACAGCTCAGTGCAATATTTCATTTCCAAAGTCTGCTTGCGTGTAAATAAAGATGTACTTCTCTGCGAGAACATGTATATCTGTGTTTACATAATCTCACTGGATGCCAGTTTTATCCTCCAAAATGCTGCTTGGGGACTACAAACAACAGAAACGGCAAATGCTTCCCACTCTTAGTGAAGAGAAGTGTGCGTGCGAGGGTGCGTCAAGCGGCTGAAAACCCCAAATCCCATTTTCTTAATTCCGGTGGCGTATTGCCGGCTGACAAGCTTTATTAAAAACCTTCAGCTAAGTCACACGATCGCCACACATTCTCCTCTCGAACTAAAGTAAACCTTCTGTTATATACACAGTGTGCGTGTGTTTGCATGTGAAAAAGGAGTAATGTTTTCATTTCTTAGCAGTGTGTGGTGTGTTTGCTATGTCGTGTTGGTCACTGCAGGGGTCAAATGAAGAAAAAGGTAGATGATGCTAATGATGATAAGTATAAACAACATGTACGTGTGTGTGAATGTGTTTGCGTGAGCTGCATTTTTAACTAGAGCACAAACGTTGTGGGGACAATCAATTAGCAACCAGTGCAGCATTAAAATGAAGGAGAGGGCTGGTGTGTCCTCTTATTTCCACTCACACGGCCAGACAGATGCAGGACTTCACTGAACACTACATGTGCCTAACCGTGGCCTTTGTGTTCAGAGAAATTATTCAAAAATGTTTCAGGTTTGATTTGGGAAATTTAATCTCTGCCACACTTTGACGCCTGGCTGAAGGGCAAGTCCTTGAATTGGTAGGCCTATTGCTTTTGTAGTTAACAGTGTGTGTGTACCCTATTGAGAGCCTTAGGGATTCTATTGGACACAATATATTCAAATCTAATTAGGATCACACTTTTATGACCAGAAACCCTCCCAGTTTTATGCCTTTCAATTAATTTGAATTTGCTTGAGATGTGGAAAATCTGGGGTAGAGTTTCATATTTCTAGAATAAAAATATTTGAAAATACTTGATCAAAACCATACAATTCTTAAAAATAGTGGAAAACTGGAATATGAATGTTAGCCTAGGAAACAGCAGCAAGTTGGCTAAGCTGCCATTTATGTTTTTACTTTGTATTTATTTATGAATTCTAAGTCAATGTCTAGCTGATCTACTTTATTATTAGTGTAATGCTATTCATTTTTAATTAAGTTCTTATGGATGTATTTCTCATGTAAAGCATAAACTTTTGCACTTTTGATATTCTTAAGGAGGTTGGATTTTTGACACATGTCCTTGCGTTCATTGTTATTAATGGTTTTCTGTAATAAAAAGCCAAATAAAGATTTAAACAAATAAATGAAAAATAGCAGTAAACTGTCAGAGCCATAATCTTGTGGGCAGAGCTCTGACATATGGTGTGGCAGTGCCTCAGATAACCTGTGTCCAAGTCCCGGTTCGAGATCCTTTCATTATCCAGTTCCCCTCTTTCCTCTTGCATTGCTTCCTGTCCTGTCCGTCTCATACTGGCCTGCCAAAATAAAAGTATAAAAGCCCCAAAACATACCTTAAAAAGTACTGGTGAGTCAGGAAATCAGAACTCCTTCCAAAATATTACAGGAAAATAAATCAGTTTGTGCTGCATTTGGACTACAGTTGAGCCAAAAATAAACAGCCTGAATGTCTCAAACATTTAAGTTTATATGTGGGGATTTTGACCCTAAGGAATAGAAAAGAAACTCTCTCAAATCACAGGCTTCACAAATCACTGATTTGTCCAGTGACAATGTCTAACGATAGACATAAACACATCACATGAACATGTCTTCCATGTTTCTAAAAATTATTTCCACCACATAGCCATGTCCACCTATATCTCAAATGATGGTCGTAATAATTTTAAACTTGCAATAATGCATATTTTTATAATAGATCTTCATAGTTTAAGACTGAAAGTCTAGGTCTGTGAGAAGGCTAAAATAATACATTCTACACATAATGAAAAGTATCAAAAACAAATTAAATAAATAAATAAATGACATGACCTTCATATAACAAAAAAAAAAAAAAAAAAAAAGAGAAGAATAACTTTTGAAATATGTTTCAATAAAATTCAATCCCTGGGATATAAAAATTATTTGATTCTACTGAAAATGTTCTATGATGTTTGTCATGCTTTTCTATCTGGTGACATTGAGAACAGTCTATTTGGGGAATACAGTGTGTGTGCTGTGACTTGACTATCAATTGTGAAAATAGCCTGACTTCACAGACCACTGGACACCCTCTAAAAAGCAGTGAACAACTCAATGATAGTGCTCACAAACATACACTTCAAATCTGTTGTAACACATTTCACTTGCCATTGCTTCCAATATCATAATAATTGGTATTAGTACAACATCAAGTCTATCTATAAAGCCTTTCTGTCACACTTTTATGTAGCCTGATTCTGTTTAGGACAGGCTCGCTGTTAACAAGATTAGCAGCGCTATAAAAAAAATCTGTATATGGCAGCATTAAATCCAATCTCAGATGTTGTCCTCTAGCTTTCCGTTTGATAATAATAGTCATATTTGGTCACAATATTATTGAAGGTGCAGAATAATCACATTAACGCGGTATTTAAAACATCAAGAAGACGGATTTTCTGGTCATACTGTAGTAAAAGCATTTCTGCTAGCCTAATGTCATGCTATTCCCAAGGATACACATTTAATAAATAATACACTATCTTACACACACAAAGGTAATTAGCGAAGAATATCCATCAAGACTAGGACAGAAAATTGATTGACATAAAAAGGAGTGTTAAAACATAATTTACTCTGATTAATGAAGACAAATGGCTTACTAATAAAATAACAAATGCTTTCATGGGGCTCAATGGATTTGATTACGGAACAAAATTTATCAAATTAATGAAACTTTTGCAAAAATACCGCACGAATAGAGCAGATGATCACACACATACACAAATGCACCTGTGCACAATCACTTTGAAATTGTAGAACAAAATCAGTTAGTCTTTCAAAGCTTCTGCGCTTCTGAATTGAGGCTGAGATGTTTTGGCTGAAATTCATTCATACTCGGCTCCAGTTTATTAACCCCCCTGCCACCCCTCTTTTCTCTCTTTTTTCCTTCTTTTTTTTCAGCCTAACCCTGTTTGTCGTGCCTGCTTATTTCAAACCCAATCAGTTTGTATACACTTTAGCCATAGTGCTATTTAACCCTCTGCAAAGGTGACACTGGGTATAAGGGTAATGCAGAAAGAAAGAAAAAAACGTGTGTACAAGGCACATTTATGAAGGAGACATGCAGGCAGGTGCTCTCACTTGTGTATTTTTGTCACATATTCACGAATTGGGTGAGGGTTAGGCACTTGAAGGAAGAATCATGTGTTCATGAAATGCTTTTTGTGATGCTTTTGTTTGTGAAGAGCAGCACATAAAATTCCCATCATTCGCTCTGTCTATTGGCAGTAATTTTTATGTCAGCTCTGCAGAAACACTTGGGGGGTGGGGGGGACCAATCGCCTTTCAGTAATCAGCAACACTTTCACTGTGATCGCCAGAAGCCTCCCAATAGTGTGTATTTTCAATTTACTCTTTCCTCCTAAAACATCAAAACAAACAACAACTGCAAAATTTTTGCCAGGGTTCCTCAACACCCGGATTCCAAAAAAATATTCACTATAATCTCTGATCTTTTCTTTCAGCCTATCAGGATTTAGTTTATGTACTGCATTTATATAGTCTATGGAATGTAAATATTTAGTGCATGTGTTCATTGTGTCTTATAAGCATGACTCCCTCAAGAGCTCAGGCTGCCTGTGGTCATGTTGATGTATATTACAGACTGGTGTGAAGGAGGAGACATTCAGTCATTTGCTATTAACATGACTCAGGGAGGAAGTGGCATGGAACAGTCCACTCAGTTTGTTCAGGTAGCGGTCATAAAGGTGTCAGTACCTCTCAATCCCCTTTGCAATAAACAAAAAACAAAACCCTACTTCACTTCATGTATTCATTTCTCCAAACCATCCAATGCTACTCTAATTAAAGCCAAAATTAAATCTAAAACTGTTATTTACCACATTTGCAAAGGAAGCATTGTTGCATACATACATACACCTGCTAAAAAGTATAAATTAATTTAAAATGTATTTATTTCATAATAAGTATAGTTCAAATCTATTCATATATTTACTGACATATCACTTGAGACGACTGCAATAATTATTACAATTAAACTTTATTTGTAGTACTACTTGTGCACAATGCACATTTCTTAAAGGTGCAGTAGGAGATCTTGGAAAATGTTAAATTTAGCCTGATAGCACTGAAAGCGAACGCCCCACCCTCCCTGCAATCTCCGTCCAAAGCCACGCCCCCTGAACTCATACGCTCATTACTACATCAGCAGTTCCCAATTCCAGTCCTTGCGCCCCCCACCTTTCACATTTCATATGTATCTATTACATTTCATAATTTCTCTATTATCACATGCAACGTTTGATCTATTCAACTGTAAGTGCCTTGCGAATTGGACATGTGCGAGACGTAAATTTAAATAGTATTTATTTACAGAGGTATATTTGTCTGATGACGTATCCTGTCTGCGCGAACCGGGTGCGCAGAGGTATGCAAATACATACGTAGACAGGCAGGCAGGAGAGACAATTAAAACGCTCGGACCGAGCGTTTTGATTGGACGAACATTCTTGGTCCTACGCCTTCCACAGAATATATAAATACAGATAAATACATTTAGACCACTTAACTTAATGATTGCTATTGGGATGTGAAGAGACTTTCAACCAGCATAACAACAAATTTTTCTGCACAGCAAAAATATGTTGGGAGATTTGTCACCATGGGTGTTAAAATTATCACTTTCCAGGTGAACATACAGGTTCATCTTTGCTAGTGTTAAAACAACACTGACGAAAGTGTTTATTATACGAACACTGTGTTAGTGTTTAATTTTAATCACTAAGGGTAGTAAGAAATTATTACTAGCAAGTATACACATTTAACACTTTATGGTGATTAATCCTACACACCCAGTGTATTTATTTAATGTTGATTTAATGTAAATATTGTAAATACTTATTTTAAAATGGTAATGCAGATTAAAACATATACCTACACTGCACATTTTAAAGAGTGAATTTAACTCCCTCAACTGGTGAACACTGCACCAATGTTCAGGTAAAAATATAAAAAAATAAACCCACAAAACAATACACTTTTACAATTATTAATTTTTAATTGAAACATTGTAAATCTTTTTCCCTGAGAAAAATGTTTTCACATTCAATGTTTTGCATGTAAAGAACATGTTCTTACAACAATTAAAACATCATAATGTCAAAGCAAATCAGTGCAAAGGCACAGAATACATATTCTTATTTGGTCCATTTGTACACTTAATGTCATGAGGTTTATAATGCTTACATTTATCAGCTTAAACAACAGCATCCTATTCATTAGCATCCAGGCAGAATGCATGTTAATGCTAACTGAACAAAGTCTCTGCTAATGGTGTTTGGACCTCCTTGTAAAGAGTAGTTTTCAGCAAGACGAGATGCGTTTCCCTGCAGTTTTCAGCCAAGCAAGACACCCAACTCCCACCTGCAGCATCACAAAAGTGCTCCTGTAAAATAGGAGAAAAAAAAGATTACCGTATTGTCCCGAATATAAGACGATGTTTTTTTTCTTGGAAATACATCTGAAAAAACGCGGTCGTCTTATATTCGGGGTCTAGACTTTGACATGTCAGTAAAACACCCACAACAATAGGTGGCGCCAAAAACGCATATAACGAGTGTGCAATGAAATATGTAATATAATGTGTGTTGTAAAGATCGCGGGCGAAAACAAAACAAAAAGAAAAGCTTACAGCGGCACCAGTCGTGACTGTCATGTTAGCCTGATGGGACCAAACTTCCTCTAAGTGATTTTAAAACATAAGACAGTACCCAGATTTGAAGACTACAATAAGATTTCACTTCTACTGTTAATAAAATTTTGGTTGGCTACTATGAGATGGATAGCCTAAATGTTATATAAATCAGATGGGCTACCTGTTATTTTTATGGTATATCAAAAAGTGTATATTTTTCAATGTCATTGTTGGTACATTTTACCAGTATTTACCATACTTTCAAAACAAAAATTAAAATAGGAAAAATATGCAATTTGAAAATAATTTAAGAAAAAAATTTGTTTTACAAAGAGAAAAACAAACAAGAAAACAAGATTTGGTTTTCAAAAAGCCTTTTTCCAAAAGGTACATCTGGAAAAAGGGGGGTCGTCTTATATTCGGGACAATACGGTATTTCACATCCATTTATCAGGTGAAATGTCAGGGACAAGTATCACTTACAGTATAAGATTAGTTAACCCAAAACTGATAATTCTGTCATCATTTATTTATACTCATGTGCTTCCACACCTGTAGGACCTTCTGTCTTCAGAGGAACACAAAAATAGATATTTTGAACAATCAACAGAAGAAACTGTCATACATGGCATCTGTGGAAAGGCATGAGTACAAGTAAACATTTACTGTTCACTTATGGTTGGACTCCTACCAAAATGATTGCACATAAATGGGACAGCACATAAATAAATGACAATGCAAGCATACCAAAAACTTACATTTGATGCATTTTTTATGAAACATTTTTAGGAGATCACTCTTTATTATTACTGTTTAATAATCAAAAAAATTAAGCATGACAATCAATAATCTTAAAATATGAAATTGTGGCTTAGCCATGTCTCTGGTATGTGTCCTAACAAAGCTCTTCTCATCCCAATTAATGTATTGGTGGCTTCATATTCTTCAACACATCATCTCCTTTCGATTTTTCTGTTAAGCCAGCATGAACCATCTGTAACAATATTAAAGGAACAGTTAACTTAAAGTTGTAATTCCAAACCTATACGATTCACATTTGCTGAACACAAAACAAGTTCATGCTTTAAAAAAAAGATAATAAAGTGTCTAAAGTAGTTTATGCGACTCATGTGCCATATTCCAAGACTTGTGAGGGCACAAAATCACTTTGAATGACGAACAATTTAACTCACTCAGTGTTTTCCGCATCGCCAGTGAAAGAAAATGTCTCTCTGAGAAAGGTTTAGGAGCGCACAACACATAAATATCGCTATTAATCAATATGTGATGTAATAAAACACAAATTTTAAATGAGGTAAAACACTTACTTCTTATGTTTCCCCTGTTAAAAGCAACTTCCGCATCAATGCATAGCCATTCAAATGCATCTGTGAGAAACGTTTAGGCTCGTTTAGGCGCGCACAGCATAAAAATATCGTCATAAAGTAATATTTTATAAAATACAAAATGTAAATGAGGTTAAACACTTACTTTCGGTGTTTTCCATGATAAAACCAATTTCCCCGTCTTCTCCGCATCATGAGTGAAGGAAAATATCTCTCTGAGGAAAGGTTTAGGAGTGCACATCACACAAATATCGCTATAAATCAATATGATGTTGTGAAATACATACAAATGAGATAAAACACTTAACTTTCGGCGTTTCCCTTTTAAAAAGAAACATCCTCGTCTGGTCCGCCTCGCGAGTGGAAGAAATGTCTTTAAAAAAAGTTCATGCGCACACACTTCATAAATATCGCTATAAAACTATATGATATTACAAAACACATATTGTGATTAAGATTAAACACTTAATTTCGCTGTTTTCCGTCCTCATATGCTCCGCATTGCGAGTCTAAGAAAATGGCGTCTTTGAAAAATATTCCAGATGGGTCAAGCGCGCACACGAGCAAATGTCCCGGATGTGACTAATAACACTCAACAGAGTGTTATAAGAGTTTCTCTGCGTATTTACACCGGCCAGAGGGTGCTGTTTACACTAGCTAGTGTTAATCCCCTGAAGTTCAACACCACAACTTTAACACTTTACTCTAAAAGTCCTTAACACTAGGATTTCAACACTGGAGATTTTGCTGTGTGAAGACAATCACCTATTGCACCTTTAATGCTAAACTCAAAATGTGTTTTAATGTCACTATTGATGAGGATTGTATGATCTTTGAATAATATGGTATCCCCCTGGATGAAAAAATTACAAATACATCCCCTCTGTAAAACCACCATCTCCCTTACCATTCCCTTAGGTTATTATGTTGTTAACAATTATGTTGTGTATTACGTAAAACTCATCATGCAAATTAAATGTTTAAATTGTCTACTTATGATCATTTCTTAACTAAATAACAGCAACTGGCCAATCAGAACTCAGTAGGCTAACAAGCTGCGCACAAGCTGAAGCAAGGTTTCATCATTTTTCACTCAAAATGGTTTAAGCGCAACTTTTGAAGTTGTTTAAAAAGAAAACAGAAGTTATGATTTTTCCTTGATTAGAATTTAAAGACATTCCCCCGACATTGTACTGTGCGTAAATGTTACCCTTACAAAAAATAACTGCAGTTCATTGAAGTACAACTGGACATTTGCAGTATAATGAAGTAAATAACTGCAGTTCATTGAAGTACAACTGCAGTAAAACTACAGTACAAAGTAGTGTAACTGCAGTACAGTGAAGTGCAACTGTAGATTTCAGTATAATGAAGTATAGATACAATATAACTGCAGTTCAGTGATATGCTGAAATGCATGTGAAGATTTCAGATGCAAAAACTTCTAAGTCTGTCTGATTAAATTTATTTTAATTTATTTATTTTTTATGAGCATTTTTAAAATAAAGCTCCTATGATTAGGTTCAGTAATTTCATTCTTTTCATTGCCATTAAAGTCTTCTTGTATAGGCCCTGTACTGCAGTTATGTTGTATTGTGCAACATGTAGCAAGTGCTGTGGTTACAGTAGACTTGGCAAGTGTTTATTTATTTATTTATTTTTGTAATGTAGACTTCCTATAAAATATTCGTACAAAACTATTTTTGTACAAAAAAATATTTGTCTATGGAATATTTCACCAGCGTAGATTAATAGCCCGCACGTGGGATCTTCCTTCGCGCCAACGGTCATTGTCCTGACAAGGAGTCTCGCGAGCAGCTGATTACTTGTAACGGACTGCAGGATGGATATAAAGTTATAAAATACGTTTTGGTTTTACAACATCGTTCATATGTGAACTATCACAATTAAAGCACAAAGATATAACAACATTACACTCCTAGGCCATTCACAAATGCTACAAAAGAGAAGAACGCCGCTTCAGCACTGATCTGTAGGTCTGTAGCGCACGCGGGTGAGTGCACAGAACACACAGAACTGAAGTCTGAGAGGAAGACAAAACAACTGGTTTAATGTTGTTTTTACTACACTTTTACTATAATAAAACAAATTATAATTATATTATAAAATCTAATCTAATAAAACATCCAACTAGTGACAACCCTGTGTATAGATGCATTTAATTCTGCTATGGCTCAGCAATTTGTTATAAGCAGTTCTGTAGAAATTAGTTATGTCATTGTCCAGCTCAGTTCAGTTCTTAATCCAACAGCATCAGTACATCATTTACAATAATGGATGAACAAAGCTGCACTGAATATACTGTGTATTTGTTTGTTTGTTTCTAGGAGAGTGTCAACCCCTAATTGACATAAGGAAACAAATCATTGAAAAGTGTTCAGTGTACACCTGTTTGCAACAGAGGAAGCATTTGGAAAGAGGAGAAGAGAGAAAGTGAGAAGGCACTCAACAGATGTTGGTGAGACTTGATTTCTGGAAATGCATTAAAGGTCACTCACATTCTAGTTAGCCACAAATGTAAACCTGATTTTAGATAGTGTTTAAATGTGATTAATAACACCAGCTACTTGTAGGCCTACAGTCCTGTATATTTCACACTAAATTGTGATGCAGCCTGAATCATAATCACACCATGTTCATTTGTTGGCCAGAGGAGAACTGATCCCTAAACTAAACATACTTTCTTAAACTTAAACTTAAATTAGTTCAGATCTTCAAAAAAAAGTCCATGAAACACAGGAAACCTGAATAAACACAAAATACAGTTTATTAATGATAACTGTATTTGCCTTTTTTTAAATGTAAATTTTCTTAGGAATATCTGACAATATTTAGTACTGGATAACACAAAAATAGAATAAATCAGCATTTATGTTCAGTAGTGTGACATTAATGTGTGGAAATGGACATTTTTAGTGTGTGATTGCTATTTTCAGGAAAATGCACTGGTAACAACTAAAATAAAGAAGACCAAAAATATAATTCAACAGAAGATGATGACTCTGGTGAAACAAGCCATCAAATAATGGGGAGCAGTAATCTATTTTATCTTTTATTAACTATTATCTTTATAGTTTAGAATACATAATAGCTGCTATTGTATTTCAGGAACTAAGACCTGTGGGAGTGCTGGAGAAACCAAGTGTACCATGTCCTCCGTCGTCTCAGCCATGGAAGAGATCTTCAGACATGAAGAGATCGAGGAGTTAAATTAAATCAAAGAGGATTTACAATGTTAGTGCCAAGTCAGTATGAAAACAGAGAGAGAGCTGAGGGAGTGGAAAGGTAATGAAATCTATAACCCCAAATCAGAAAAAGTTGGGACAGTATGGAAAACGCAAATAAAAAAAGAAAGTAGTGATTTCCAAATTTACTTTGACTTGTATATCATTGCAGACAATATGAACAAAATATTTCATGTTTTGTTTGGTCAACTTCATGTCATTTGTAAATATACATCCTTTCCTGTCATTCAGACCTGCAACACATTCCAAAAAAAGTTGACATAATTAAATTGACATATACTTGCAAAGTTACTCATTGTCAGTATGTTGTATGTTGTGGATCCATCAAAATAAAGTGTTAGAAGATATTAAGCAGACAGTCTACTAATACTCTAATGACTGCTAGTTGGCATGTAGTTGCAAAGTTACTTACTGTTAGTAAAATGTCTAAAGTGGACTATCGAAATAAAGTGTTACCTTTTTTTTTTTTTGGTGGACTCTTTGATTCTCTGATTGACTGGAAGGTGTGCATTAAAACAATGAATGCAGATAATTACAATCAGTTCAGTCACCATTCTAAATTAATGTGTAGCTTTTACTGTAGCACACACATACAGTCAGAACGCTAAATCTAATTACCTGTAACCAAACAAACTCATGAAAATGAACTTAGTTTTACGCTTCCAGTCAAATTGCATACTACACAAACATTAAAGGGATACACAGCAAAAACGTCAGTGTTATTTCAACTCCCATAGTGTTAAATTTAACACTTTCCCAGAGTTTATATAATTCTCACCAGTTCAGAGTTAAATTAACACTTTGAATAGTGATAATATTTTAACTCCATAATAGTGTTACAAATTTAACACCCAGAGTGTTGTTTCTTAACACATTTAAGAGTAATTTTTACACTACACTTGTATTATTCCTTTTCACCGGGTGGTGTTAATTCCTAACATTCAGTGATATTTAATGACACTTTAATAGTATTTTCAACTCTTTTAAATCGTGTTACTCCCTTACTCTTAAAGCATTAATTTAAATCATTCAGTGTTATTATAATAACACTAAAGTGTATTCATGACAGTTGTTACATACAATGTTCTGAAAATGCTTTTTCACTATAGGAAAAAATAAACATACGAAGAATTCAACTTTTTTTAATAAAGGCAAAATATCCAAGCACCATACAACTGAACTCTATGCACATTTACAGAGAAAATAATGGTACAATATAAAGGCTATCATCTTCACCATAAGCACTTTGTAAGTCAAAAGGCTTATAAATTTGAAGACAGTCCGCTTTCATCACATCTTTTTCATCACTTTCAAACACGTTGTAGGCATGAAAGTGCTCACTGAAATGGTCAACCATAAGCTTGTTCACGATGAAGTAGATCACACTGTTGACTAAAAGCATTTTTTTTATTCTGCAAAACACAGGCATTTCCTGTTCTATGCCACTGCAAATGACTAACCCGGCTCTGTACTCTACCCCACTGATCTTTACCCAGTTAGTAGAGAAGATGTCTTTTGCTTCAGCGGGCAGAGCTTGGGCAAACATTTCACCATTTTCCTCATTGTCCACATTAAATGTTTTCAAAGGTCCGTACTCAACATGGTTCAAAGGAGAGGTTTCCCAATTGGATGCTATGGACATTTGATGTTTTTTGGCAAGTGATACTGTGATGTTCTTGAAGTTTTTAAGTGTGCTCTTGAAAACCCTGTGTTTTGCCTCAAATCTCATACTCCACATATGTATTAATGGTCCAATTTTTCGAATACAAGACGGGTAATGTAACATAAAATGATGTTTAGGAATCAGGTTCCTACTTGGATACAAGTGTTTGAACAAGTCATGATGTTCCATTATTAAATGCTTCAAATGCACAGTCATGCCTAGTGTAACAGATGGAGAGAATATGATGTTAATTATCTGCAGTAAGAGCAACAGCAACGTCCAATTCTGGTTTCCTTCCGGCACAATGTCACCAAAAATCAAAGGAATGTTTCTTACCAGACAAAGAGTCTGAATAGAGTTGAGTCCTATATTATTGCCTATACTGTCCAAGTTGACCCTTGTCGGGCGATTTTTGCGCTCCAAGTAGCCATAGTCAAAAGCATAGATTCGTGACAAAAGAACAGGTTTTGCCAAAACATTTTCAGAGAGATATTCAAACAGTAACTTAATCTCATACTGAGCCACCCCTTCAAGTATGTCATGCATTATGTCCAAAGAAAAGTTGTAGCAAACATGAAAGTACTGTAGGCTGTTAAGAGTTGAATTCTTCTTTAGACCAAACACACACAGCTTTTGTGGATCTGATTGCAACTCACTGCAGTGCATTTCAAAAAGCTCTTTTCCACGCAAGATTATCTTTGGGTCATCCTCTTTGTAAACATTCTGAGCATCATCTTTTTCAAATCAAACACAAACGACAGAAGTGACGTCCACTGAAAGACTCTGCAAAACCCATTATTCCATGCATCCCCAAGTTGTCCCCAGTTATCTGACATATAGTGCCATAGACCTTTTCAGATGAGAAAGGCAAATCAATGCCATGACTCTCCAATATTTTGATGTCATCAATCAGAGGCTGTAAAATAGGATCAAAGCCATATTTTTTCAGATCTTCTGCGTGAAACAATGCAACCAAATGGATGTTCATCAATACAGAGTTTAACTTTGGAGGAAGATTTCGGAGGACAAAATAGAGAGCACCAACTTTGTGAACACCACGCTTTGAACCCAGTGGGTTAGCAGTCTCAAAGTCATCATAGTAAAGCTGAATTTGTAAAGAAGTGTGTGTTTTTGAGAACAATGGATGTGACTTAAAATAACTTCCATCACAAAAGTCTTCATATCTCTCTTTTGATTCACATGGTTTTGAAAGTAGTTCACAAATATAAGAATTGCGACAGATAAATTTAATAGTTTCCAAAATTGGAATGTAAACAAAAGTGTCTTTTACTGGGACCTGATCATAAGTACCTGTATTTTTATTTCGCCTTGTATCAAATCGAACTCCTAAATTTTTTTGCACTGGCTCCACAATCCCCCATTTCTTGTTGAAATACTTCATTCTTTTAGTTTCAGTATTAAAACTCACAAATGGGTTTTCAAAATTCTCAAAACCCTTTTCCAATGTAGATCTTACAGGATTATCTTTTGGCACAGCGGACAGTATTTCATGCTGAACTTGGGAGTGCAGTCCACCAGCAAGTTCTTCCAAATCACTAATAATTGATGAAACTACACTATTTGCCATACCACTACCATGGAGTTTGGCAACAATTGTAGCACAGATATGTTTTGTGTTTGTGATATTTTGGCCTGATCCATTGTTCTCAAAATACCCAGCATCAGGGCTCTGCACGACACTTGTTCCTGCAACTTCTGTACCATTTTGTAAAATGTGAAAATCAGCCTGAAATGACTCTGAGGTTTCTGCATCACCACTTTGACAACTCTTATGAACACACACTAAATGTTTTTTTAAACCTGCAAATGTTGAAAACTGACGCCTACAATCATCTTGTGCACAAATTAACTTAAACCTGGTGCTTGGATAGAAACTGTGTCCGATTCGCAAATGAGTTATTAGGCACTGGCTGGTAGCATGCACTGCTTGACAAATGAAACATTTAAACATAATCATATGTTATTCAAAAGTTTTGCCGTAACTCACAAACTCTTGGAGACTCATCTGTTGTGGTAACATCAATGTTGTAGACCGTTGTCTGCAAAAAAGTGTAGAAATGGACCAGGGACTCATCATAAGATAAGTTAAAGACGTAGTGGGATTTAAACAGTTCATCAAAAGCACCCAATGAGCTGGTGGCTTGGCAGAGGATGAGCTGTTTGTCAACGGCGATGTAGAAGGCATCAATCGTCTTCTGGGTTCGGCCAACTGCAAGGATGTATGGTTGTTTACCCTCTCTTTCCTGCATATATTCATTGATGCTGCAGCATGACTAAAAGAAGAAAAAATATATTATAAATGTGTACACCTTCAAGTGAATATGGTACTTGCTGGTCCATGTTAATGTAATACTTTGTAAACTGCCCCTGTGATTTGAGATCATTTCAATGGGAAAACAGTCCTCCCAAATAATTGGGACATACTGGCCAGTAATAACAGTAAGATCAGCAGCAGGAGTCAGATTTCACCTCACGGTCTGACAAGACGATGGTGGAAGATTTGGTTTCAAAGTGAAATGTTAAAGCGCCTATTTAGCAAGTTTGTCTTTATACTTTAATAATTAACCCAATATTCAAGCAATTGCCGCCCCCGAATTGATGCTAAAGTGAAAGTAAAATGGTCACGGCCGCATGGGCATTCATAACGGTGCGTGACCACTGGCGTGGAGCGAGCATTCTCAGTTTGCTCCAACACGATCTCCTACTGCGTATCTATAGCACGAGTTTATGTTTGCATTTGGCGTGCTATCTATACACTGAAATTACTTTTTGCTTGCATATGATACGTAATGGGTAGGGGTGTGGGGTGGGGACGTATTATAGGTACGCCAGAAGTGCGGATCATATGCACAGGAAAAGTCATTTCTCTGTATAAATAGAACGCCACATAGAAACAGAAAATCGTGCTATTGATACGCACTTTCAAGAGATCAGGCTTTTCATTCTTATGAAAGTTGAGCTTCAGCGAGAGACATGGGCACCGTTATGAATGCCTGTGCGGCCGTGCCCATTTTACTTTCACTTTCAAATTAGCGATTTAAAAACGAGGAGCAAAAGAGGGAAAAACTCCGCTACACCCCAGTATATGTAGTGATACCGGTATTACCGGTGTTGTCACACGACGATTAACCAGTGGGAAAATTCTCACAGTCACATCCCTAGAAGGAACGCACTTAAAAGCAAAATATGGACAGGAAAAGCTGGCAAGTGTATAGAACTAAAAAAAAAACTCTTCTCATGGAATATTAACAAATGAGACATATAAACGTACCTTGTGAAAGTGCACCATTTTGTCCACTGCATCACTTGGACTTATTTTGGTCCTCTTCCGTCCAGCTGAGGGTGGCAAGAGATAGAGAAGCAGCAGCATAGAAGCCTTCTAGTCAGTAACAGATGACTAATGCAACTTAGCAGGTTTTTTTTCTTTTTTTTTTCTCCATCTCGAGTCAACTTCAACTGTTGCGTTTCCGCAACAATAACAATACTTTTTGCTGGTTGCAATAAAGACTCGGAGCAATTATTTTTTAACAAAAAACGTGCAGAACAAGAAGTGCGTTACACTTTACTGCGTGTGTGTTCAATAACAGGTGCGTCTCTTCTTCAGTTTTGTTTCAGCTCTTTTTTTTCCCAAATCACTCATGAAGGAATCCATGATCACAGTCCGTGTGCTGTAGGCTACATTAACTCCGCCCGTGCTCTGGCGGCTGAGGTAACGCGTGTTTTTTTTTTTTTCACCTTATTTCCTACTCACAATTTTATCATCCTAATTTTACAAACTGCAAGTTACAAAACACACGCATGCTGACTGACACTGATCACTGGCGGGTGCAGTGTTCTCCGATTGACTCGGGTATTACACACAATGTTAAACAGACCCGGGACCCGAAGTAATAGATTGGGACCCAACCCGGACCCGGCTGACCATTTAAAATATAGACCCGAACCCGTACGGGTCCCGGGTCTCGGGTCCTCCGTGAAGACCTCTATAAGGGACTACAACGAGTTACTTCCCGGGTCTGTTAGGTCACGAACCCAGATAAACCCCGCCCTCAGGAACATGTAAGGAAGGGGGCGAGGCCATGCTGTGCTGCTTTAGAGAAGAGGAAGAGAAAACTAGGGGAGTACGTAAAAATCTATTCATATATGAATCGCGATTCTGTCTTCTAACGATTCTAATGGATTCACAAGTTTCAAAATTAATGTTCTAAAACAGCCTTCTTAATACTGTTCCTCGTGTCATCCTGCTCTGCATCTCTCTCTCTCTCTCTCTCTCATTCAGATCGTCAGATCAGCTCCAACAAACTGTTCCAATTATACATTTTCACACAGCAATGAGAAGTGTTATACATGGACGCGTGTGTGGTTGCCATACTGTATTAAAGCTTTATTCAGAATAAAACCGTATATTAAAAGCTAACATAAGCAGTAGCATAATAACAGGTTATCTAAAAGTATGAGACAACAAACAAACAAACGAACATACCATTAAGAGCCGTGCCTGCACAGGTTCTGCGCGATCCTCTTCACTAATATCATCTGCGTCTCAATCGGGCTCAAATTGATAAGCAATATAGACGATGCCATTGTTAACAATACAACCGGAGCACATGCCGCTGAGCTGAGGGGTGGGACATTTAGACGCACACTCGGCGGTTTAGTGAATCACAACACACTGAGCCAGCTAACCAATCAGAGCCCACCACGTATTTCTGAGGGAGGGGCTTCATAAAAACAGGAAATAATCGAGGCGTTTGTCAGAGAAGGGACAGAGCGGAGTCTCGCGAAGCAGAGCCAGGCGCGAGTATAAACGAGGCTTAAGTCTGACTGGGGAAGAAATGGATGATCCTGTAGCCACAATAAAATTTTTACTGTTATTAATGTCTTTGTTTGTCATTCTTCGCCTGAAAGATGGCGAATAAAACGAAAGAGGCCGTAGTTTAAATAGTGAAGTGTTTAATGAAAAAGTGAAATATGTGCATCGTCATGGCAACGGTTCGTGGCCACATCAGATTACGTCAGAGTTTGTTGTAATTTGTAGAAAATCATTTCACTCTGCTCAAACATTCCACGACCCAACAAATGGCAATTAACCTTCAGACCCGATTTTTTTCTGCTGAGTAAAAAAAAAATTTTCAGTTGATTTTTACTCCCTTCCAGCAGAAATAAAGGGGGGGAAAAAAAAACATTTTTGATAACTCATGTTTTTATTGATATTTTTTTCATGTCCATTACAATGGACGCCATGACTAAATGAACGTAAAATGCCATGAAATCTTAGATTAAAAAAGGCCATGTTTTTAACATAGGAGGTTGGCGGATTGAATGGGTTGGATGATTGTGGGCAATGTAACCCCAAGAAATCAGTTTTGCGTTCAGTTATCATGGAACTTCCAAACGCATTGCTAACTTTTAACATTGTAAGCTAATAAGAGATCACACAATTACTAACAAATGGAAAATAACAAAAATACATCTGCTGGATATTCCCATATATTCTCTCATTTGCAATGAGCAGCCTTGAAGCAGTTTCTGTGTGGCACAAAGCAAAGGTGGATGTTGCATTTGTCACAGAATACATGTGTTTTCCCTGTGCAGCATGGCCTCTTGCATCTGGTGGCCTCTGTCTTCTCATCATAATTCGGCATGTGGTCAACCATATCATACTGCACTTCAGGTAGAGGCCTTGCATCCTGAACTCGTGGTCTGTGGGCATGCGGTTGTGGTTCTGGAGACATACTGGGTCTTCTACGTTTTGCTGCCACTGGTTTATGGACACTCACCAGACACTGGGCCACATTCATCTTGAAATGGAGTAGATCCAGGGTGTCTTTTGTCTGGAGATTGGCCCTCTTGGCATCCAGCCTGTAATCTAACCAACTGTTGACCACAGCTAGATCAAAAGCATGTGTAATTATTCTCAGGGTCCACTTTCTTGACTATTAAAATAAATAAATTGTGAAGTCATAGCTTAGCTATGAAATGCTTATAGGTATTTTGTTTCTTGCATGAACTAACTGAGTGCTGGCTAATATCTCTTGACTCCTGATGTCCATTGGGATGGACATTAAACTTTGAAAAAATCCTATAACCTAATGAAATGAAATATTTTCAAAATAACTTGAAATATTAACACTTGAAATTGTTAAAATTATGCTGAGAGAAAATGTATTAGGCTAGCATGAACATAAATTATCATTTTTTTTATGAAAAATAGGCACTTACTCCTCCCATGCTTGTCTTGTCTGAGGTCTGAAGCTCTCTCAGATCAAGTCAAAAGTAATTTCTCCATTGTGATTGGATAATCAGGAACCAATCAGTAATAAGCATTATCCAAACAATGAAATCAGAGATTTTTTATTGGTTTAGACTCAGAAACTTAGCATTTCATAGCTAAGCTATGACTTCGCAATTGATTTATTTTAATAGTCAAGAAAGTGGACCCTGAGAATAATTACACATGCTTTTGATCTAATGTAATGTCCATTCCAATGGATGCCAGGTCTGAAGGGGTTAAGCATGTTCAGTCGGGTGAAAACAAACCCCAACCAACGCCAGCAAAGGCTAACAGGGGTAACACACTGATCCAGCAAACTTCAACAGACTAGTTTGTTGGTGTTTGTCTGTGCAGTGTGAACTGGCCTTTAGAATGCAGTTAGAATGCCCTTACAGTTCAAGCAATCAAAGAAAAATGCCCATATATGAGTTTTTATGTTATTATATTCATTGCACAAGTCGTGTACTTTTCTGAATATCAGCACATGTGTGCGAGCACAAATGTGCTATTAATGTTATACAACAGTGGAGAGCAACACGCGTTTCTATCCTTGGATGAATCTGTTTTTAAACAAATCGAGTGAGCTAGTGATTCACCGTTCCATTCAGATAGACTCACTTGTTTAGTTTCTAATTGATTTAGGCCTTGCTGTTTTGAATGAATCATTTAATTTGAAGTATTCAATAAATCATTTTTTAAAACAGGGACTTGCTGCCACCTACTGGCAGTTTTATAGTCATATTTATTTATCCATGACAGGCCTAAATCAGTCAAGGTGACAGCACAAAAACACATTCAGCAAAATATTGTTTAATTATAAATATAGACCAAAATTCCTTAATTTCTGGCCCTTTTCATTAAATAAAAACCTTTTTAAAAATGAGACAAATTTTGTAATCATTGTGTAAATGTAGCCCCCCACACACACACCTCAAAAACAAACAAACAAAAAAACTGACCACACCAACCCCACTGATTTTTCTTTTTTCTTCTTCTTCTTTTTTTTTTTACAATTAGACCACTGAGTGTACCTTAAGTATACCTGCAATAGTTCCACTTTAGCACAATCAAATATACTTCAGTGTATCTTTATTTGGACTTGAGCACTACTTCCGCACAGTTAAAAGTGCATTAAGTTCAAAATTAGTTGTTCCATTTAGCAGACTTTAAGTAAACCAGTTTAGTATACCAAAAGTACAATTACAGGGTATTTTTAGTAAGTACATAAATGTGTAAATATATTTGTAGTATACTTAGCATGAAATAAATATATTTAAACTACATTAAAGTATATTTGTTTTTCACAGCCTTGGTGAGTATAAGAGATTTTCAAAAACATTAAAGCATCTTAGCTATGTCTAATCTAACACATACTGTCATGCACATATATTATAAGGTTAAACTAAAGGGCTAAGCTTTTGTTGCCTTTAAAAAAATTTTTTTTTGTATCAAAGGCCATGTGGTTTGCGGGCAGTAAAGCGAGCTCCGTAAAAACACACGCAGCAGTCATGATTTCCAGCACTGTCTGACTCAGCATGAATATAGAGCTTCATGAAAATGTGTCCCCAATTACCCTATCTCTCTCAAGGTGTCCTTATCTATTCATCTGTGTTTTTCTTTTTCTTTGTAAAAATTCTTCCTGTGGTGTAGAAACAAAGTTTATTTCCATTTTAATGCAAAAGTGCTGAATGCATTACGTGGGGTCCAAAAGTCTGAGACCACTAGTGAAAATACCTCATATTTTGCTTGTTTTTTTTCTTTCTTTCAGATTTTTAAAGGTGCCATAGAATGCATTGATGCAATATTTTAAATTGCTCTCTGATATCTACATAGAAGGTATGTGGCTTATTCTCCAGAAACAGTTTTACATGTTCATTTACAACCCTAGGATTTCTCCCTAGAATGAAATATCCCTGTTATTAGCTTATTTGGAAGGGTCATGAATACTAATGTTGAGCTCTGCTCTGATTGGCTGTTTCACAGTGCGGCTCAATGTTGAGCTCTGCTCTGATTGGCTGTTTCACAGTGCAGCTCATTTCAGTAGCTTACAGGAAGGAAACACAGGAAAAATATATATTTCAATACTTTCTCATGCTGTTATATCGGTGGGTAATTATACAGTAAATAAAATGCGGGCATCAAGGAGCCGCTATTAATATGCTGGGCATTGAAACTGCTTTCAAATGCACAATTGCTTTTTAGTTTCACTTTCACTTT
Source organism: Onychostoma macrolepis (assembly GCF_012432095.1). NCBI lineage: Eukaryota > Metazoa > Chordata > Actinopteri > Cypriniformes > Cyprinidae > Onychostoma > Onychostoma macrolepis. The sequence continues at coordinate 17,761,161 of NC_081159.1, read as the reverse complement.
GGAGATTCGCGATCGCATGAACTCTGTTTATACTATGGAGCGGCAGTACTTACCACACATTTTACAAGATCAGATGCTTGTCAGTGGTGCTCAGGATCTGTAAATCATTCGCCATCATCCTCAGTCATCTCTCTTTACTCTGTTTATGTGGTAAGTGAAATCTTATGTAATTTAACAGGCTACCGCTAGCAAGGAGCTAACCATGTCCCTTAAGTGGCTTGCATTATTTTATTAGAACGGGTTATTTTTGCTTTCCGTGCCTTTCTGAATATACACAAACCGATCCCTGCACTTCACATCCCATGCACAGCCTGGAACATAACATTTATTTCCATGATCTGACATTTTCGCTGTTGTCCTCGCTTGTTTCTTTACAATACCTGCAGAACTTCTGATGGTTCGGCTGGTGGCTGGCCTAGAACATGGGTGGGTATATGCAAATATTGGGGGCGTAACTATTAGTGATCCCGACTGTTAGGTCACAGTCGGTGTTATGTTCTGATTCGCCTATTTTTCAGTGGTCTTTTTTATTCAAGAGATTTACATAAGGAGGAAACAATGGTGTTTGAGGCTCACGGTATGTCATTTCCATGTACAGAACTGTTATTATTCATCTATGCCAAGGTAAACACAGTTTTCCATTCTATGGCACCTTTAATACATTTTTCCTTACAAATTATATTCTCAGCATAACTGAAATATTAACATGAGTTATAGAATGTGTTTGGTTCATCTTCCTTTAGCTTTAATGGCAGCAGCAAACTTCACTGGTTTTAATAAAACGTGAAGATCATGTTCTCCAACATACACTGTGAAGTTTTAAGTTAAGTCAACTTATCACTTTTTACAGTGTAATTTGAGAAATGTTTTTTTTTCCTGGTTTAAATTAGATTTTGAATCCCAGATTGATCTTCATCTCAGTATTTTGGACCTCAGTTTAAAACACGAGCCAAAGACTGTGTGAGACATTCTTAACAGCTTGGTTTGGGTGTCACTCGTTCTCTGTTCTGTTTCAATAAATGATACTAACACATACAATCACATTTGGGTTGTTTGTCATTTGGGCTCTGGTGAGGACAAGCGTACATTATTGTGAGAAATATGGAAATTAGTATAGCACAAGTTGTGAAGGAATACATGATGCCATGGAGTAAGTGAATTTTTATTTGAATATATGAGAGAGAGCTATCTGCCAAAACACCACACACAGAGAGAGAGAGAGAGAGAGAGAGAGAGAGAGAGAGCAAGCGAGAGAGAAAATAAATAGCTGACTTTGGTATACCGGAGGCAAAATGAGGTTATGGGCATCCAATAAACTTTGCAACAAGGTTAGTGTCACATAGCAGAACAACATTCTTATCACCACAGTATGTGTGTGTGTAGGATTGACCTTTACTATACTGTATAACAGTTAGTTCCGGTCCTCTAATTTGATTGGTTGTGTTAACAGTGTTTTAAGAGGACTGACAGCACTGGGACTTTTCACTGTTTGTATCAATCTACCTGTCTGGGTTTGTTCCAGACACACTGTCTGCCTGCCATTTTACGTCATGCTACATAGTTACACCAGTAGGTGGTGCTGAGTGACTGTCTTTATGAGTGAGTCACTAAATCATTTACTCACATGCTTTGTTCAAAAACACTGATTTATTCAGGAACAAAATACCACTATGTTACTCAGATACGTATATGTAGCAACTTTCTGTTTCTGTTTTTGTTTTTCGTTTGGAATATATATTTCATTGACAGAGGAAAAAAAGAGACAAAATAACCTGCTGTATCATGTCTAAAATGTAAGCGAATAAACATTATTTTTTGTCTGTTTATAACTACTTAAAATGACCTGCGGCACTTGGCCTGTGGCCTAGTGCTTACGGCTGAATCACAGCCTTGAGATATTCAAAACAAAAGCAGTCTTACTTGTGCAGTATTTCTTAAATTTATTATATGTGTGTATGTATGTATACGTGCGTGTGCTTGTCACTGGCACATATTCTTACTAGAAGCTCCTTTTTAAGGGTTATACATTGCCAATGATGACTAAATAGCAGTTTGTTTTTAATTGATGTACACCTGATTGCATGCCAGATCATCCAGACATTGTAACTTCTAATTAAAACACCAAAACTATTATTATTCTGGAAATTAGCTGTTGTTTTGGCTTGCAATTGAAGTTTTTCTTTTTTTTTTCTTTTATAAACATTATAAACATTTTATACTGTAGCACTGAATGCATCTGGTTATAAACGCACAACTATTGCTTTCATTCCTGGTAGCCCTGGATATGTACATAAATTATGCATACATGGTTTGCAAATTGCTGGGTTGGGAAAGAACGGGCTAAACTACAAGTTCTGTTCTGTGTCAGCTTTTTTAGGCGGGTGTTCCATATGGAGAAGATGCTGTTATCTCCATTCATAGTGATCCATGTGAACTGTCACTCAGTCTTTTCATATGCACAATGTGACTGCATTTTCATATTTTATGGCACATCTGATTAAACCGACTAAACTGTGAATCCTAAAAAGTGTGGAGCTCATAAACTGTGTGTACACTTATATCGGAGTGTTTGTAGATGTTAATGAGAGTGTGGTTCTCCATGGGGGATGTTTGTAAATGTGTGTGTTAGGATGAGAAGTCTAAAGGGAGTGTGTATACAAACTTTTAAAAACTTTTTTTCTCTGTAGTATTTTATAAAAACCACACAGTAATGTATTTCTTATGTAATAGTTAATTCATCATTACCCCTGCATTATTAATGCATTATGCAATGTTATGCAGTATCCATAGGCACAGATTTGAGAGTGGATGACATAAACATATTGGGCCAAAGAGGATGATTTCAGCATTAGCTGTATGTAAAGTGGTTCTTGCCTGTTAAATGCTTTGTATGCTTGATCTTGTTTTGAACTTGATCCAAGCAGGGATGGAAGCCAGTGTAGGGAGTGGAGCTCAGGTGCTACATGTATCTATGAATGTTGAATATTGGCCAGTTAGCAGGTGCCCGGACCGGCTGCAGAAGCTTAATTGCATATGCTGAGAGTCCAGGAGTGAGTAACAGCAAAATCCTTTTAAAGCAGGTCAACTAATTCGCCAGCCATCTTGTTAATACTAATACAGCTGCTATCTACTTGAATAGAGAAAGAATGAATCTCAACAGATAAGTAATTCCAATAACATATTTCATATTAGCAATAAATCTGCAATATTAAAATTTGCTGTAGCTACTGTCCCAGGTGAAAAACAAGTGTACTTCTAAGGTACACTTAAGGTAAACTTAAGATCATCTAAGTGTACTCAACTGTGCTGTTTTGAGACACCATGAATATGAACTAAAATGCACTTTTAACATACTATCTCTGCACTTAAAAAATGTATTTAGTTACCACTTGTAGCACACTTGAACCCATCTTTCATACACTAGCACACTCAAGTGTACTACAAGTCCCAACTAATAAGACACACTACTGTACATACTAATGATATGTACATGGTAAATGTGTAGCACCTACGGAAAACAATTGTGGTATTATGTGGTAACAAACAAGACACATACTGTACTTAGTATACACATGGTAAATATGTAGTACTTACAAACAAGTGTGTGCAATAATGGTCACTTACATAGTGTCAGTATATGGTAAGTAATAAGACACATTACTATACTTACTAATGGCATATACATGGTAAAGTTTAACAAAGTTTGAAGAACTGGTAATTCCTGTGTAATGTTTATGTAAAATGGTGCACTTTATTTTACAGTCCTATTTCCATATACTTCCTATGTACGCACTGGTGTATGTACCTATTAGTTAATGTACAGAATAAGCTACGCGGTACTAAAATTGGGGGGTATAAACATGGACCAAGGTTTTTATTGAGTAATAGATGGTAGGTGCCATTGCAGTTAACTTGCCTTATCAATAATGTCACTGATTCTCTTAACTAATTGGTCCAATACGGATTTTTGATGATGTACATTAATGGTGTCCCAAAATAGCACAGTTGAGTATACTTAGATAATCTTAAATTTATCTTAAGAAGTATTAAAATAATAATTTTTAGTACATTAAGTACAAAACTAGTGTGTGAAAATAGAGCACTTCAAGTACATTATGGACGTTCACTTGTTTTTCACCTGGGTAACTATTGCAACTAGGCACACTTTAAATATCTTGCATTTAAAGAATAATACAGGGATCATACAATCCTTATTAATAGTATTATTAATACACATTTTAGGCATAATATTAAGAAATGTGCCGGCCACACTTTATATTAAGTGGCCTTAACTACTATGTACTTGCATCAAAAAATAAGTACAATGTATTTATTGTGTTCATATTGCATTGCAAAACAGGGTTAGGGGCAGGTTTGGTGGTATGGGTAGGTTTAAGGGTGGGTTAAGGTGTGAGGGATGGGTCAACAGTGTAATTATAAATGTAATTACAGAAATTAATTACAGATGTACTTACATGAAGGTATTTTTAAAAATACAAGTAAAAACATGTATATACACAATAAGTGCATTGTACCAAATTATTAACTTAAATGTAAGTACACAGTAGTTAAGGCCACCTAATATAAAGTGGGACCATGTGCCTTGTGCAGTAAAGAAATACTTAAAACAAAGTTTAATTATAATTTTAATTGGGTAAATCTTAAGTGATATGTCAATAAATATGTTAATGGATTTAAAGTATACTTGGTATGAAATGTATTTGAAATATATTTTAAATTATGGAATATTTTTTTTTCTTTTTTTTTTTTTACTAGGGTATTTTCAAGATTGATAATCATAAGAAATTCACATTGGAATGATTTCTGAAGGATCATGAGACACTGAAGACAGGAGTAATGGCTGCTTAAAATTAAGCTTTACAATCACAGGAATATATTACATTTGAAAACATTAAAACAGAATTTATTTTTATTTTTTTAATTTGTAATAATATTTCTCAATTATTTTTAGTAAATTTTTGATCAAATAAATGAAGCCTTCGTGAGCATAAGAGACTTCTTTCCAAAACAATAAAAATAACAATGGTATATAAATAATTTATTTTTTAAACTATTTGCTATTTTTAGGTCTTTTGCTTGAAGTGAAAACTAACCTGTGCAACCTATCTAACCTGTGAAGACATTGTAAAGTGCAACCAATTTTTCAGCTTCACTAAGTCAACATCCTGCAATTTACAAACACACAAGCACCCCACACGTCATCTCCATTCGAAGAATTGTGTTGATTTAACTCAGAACCTCAATAAACCGAATCCCATGTGTTTTTGAGGGCCTAAAGCTTTGCAAACACCATTACGACTAAGCAAACCTATAAGACAAATATCATCCTCTGTAACACATACTTCAGTCAATAGCTCTGGGTCCACGGAGACCAGGAACTCATTTTGCCTCAAAGTGACTCAGGCGTCTACATCAATAGTTATTTTCTTAATAAATAATGAAATGATTGTGGATATAGAGACTGTTTTTGAAGACCTATAATCTCAAACATCTCTCTTCTCTTTCCCTTGGTCCTTCTGACGTACAAAAGCACCTTTACTGATAATGGAAATGAAGCCTGTCCTGTCAGATGCTGTTGGTTTAACCTGTGTTGATGGGATACCATTGGTCCCTGTGGTGAATTTCTTTACTGACTCACTTCTTCAGTTTCCTGCCTCCAACTCCTCTTACTTTTAGTCTTTATTTATCTCTCCTGCCCACTATTTTAAATGCATCTTTTCCTTTTAGTTAATGAGGATGATGAGACTCGAGGGCAGACATTTTGTTTCAGCTGTTATAGCCCATAGAGACATTTTCAAAATATGTTATCTTATGTGACCCACAGAAGAAAGTCATACAGGTTTGGAACAGCATGTTTTTTGAGTGAACTATCGCTTTAACATTATATGTGCTTAAAAGTGCCCCCTGTGCATCACTGGTGCATATTTTCCACAGCGTGCCGCTTATTTACTGAAAGATGTAGTAAATGACTGAATGAGAGTATCATCATGATACGATCAAAACCTTGACAGCAATCAATCATGGAGTCAAGCACTCATGTCGGCATTACACACTCACAAGCACACAAAGATGGATGAACAGGCACACTCACCTTTCCCCTTTGTTATCACTCACTTTCCATTTGTAGCTACTGCCGCTGTGCTGTTCACGTGGCAGATTCGCTTCACTCTTCAGTTCTTCCTCTACCAGCTGTGAAAAGCTTACGCTGTTCCAGCATTTTAGTTCATGTCCTTCAGGAACTCTGAAACTGACACTCGTAACAGAATGGATGAAATTGAGAGCATTAAAGAGTGTAATACAGATGGATAGAAGGCACCCAGCAGGGCAGAATGAATGAAATAGTAATTAGTCTACTATTTAGCCATTTAGCTGATGATTTTAACCATAGCAACACTCATAACCATCTCCAGGCTTTTTTTTTTTTCTGGTAGGGTACAGACAATTAGCTGACTAACCCTCTATGAGTTATTCACAAATGCCACTAGTTATTTCATAGTAAGGAAAAACTGAATGTGGATTAAGCATTGGAAATATCCACATTGGCCTAAGGTTGTTTATATTATCTCATAACTGATGAACAAAAGTATACCAAAATAAATATATTGAACATTGGCAAAAGACAAATCATTAAAAACACTTTAAAAGCAATAACTTGAAATGCATTTGAATGAAATCAGAGTGACTCACCTGTGAAATGTTGACTTGAAATAAAGAGAAATTGCAGCTGATTGTTCATTTGAGCAAACTTGGCAGTGATTTTCCTATTGAGATCTGGCAGTTCATGCATAAATTCATTTTCATTTAAAATCATAGCGAGGGCATTGAATCTCTCTTTGCCCATGGTATTTCATTTAAAACATTTTATGAAGAGCTTTGACCATGTTTACATGCACAAGACTAATACAATATGAAGCCAGATTTGGTTATATTTTATCAGTGTCAAACACATTTTAGGAGTTTTGCTTTTAAAAATATTAAAATAAATGTACTTATCAAAATAACAGTCTCATATCTAAAAAGGATTACTGGCCTAGATTTTCCAATTCAACCATTCTCATCTGCTATTGGTAAGGACATGAATGAGAATAAGAGTGACAAAAGCACTCAAATGTACCATAATAAATGGAAGAAATATTTAGTGAGCGCCATATCATGAAGCATATTAAAACAATTTTTCTGAAGGATCATATTGTTACGTGCTAGCTAATTAAAGCGCATGAAGGAGTTCTCACAGAAACAAAGTCTTTTAATACAAATCCAAATAAAGAAAACAGAGCATATCCAGGAGGCAAGGGGTAGCAAAACACATTATACAAACGATAGCAGACCGAGAATGAGGGGAGAACACAGGCTTTAAATATACAACGTGATCAAGGGGAAACAGAAACAGGTGTGTTAATTAACTAATCAGGGAACTAAGGAAACTGGGTCAACATGTGACATATCGCCCCCTCCCTGAACAAAAACAGTCCAACAGAGGGAGGGTGGGGGTTCTGGAGGTGGGCGTGGAGCAAGAGAAGGGCAGGCAATGGGGAAGGGACAAAGTTCATGGGGCCAGGGTGGAGGCCGACTGACGGAGACTGAGCAACTGGAGGTGGAGACCCAGGTTGAACGGAGCAGGCGGAGAGCCGAAGCGAAACTGAGGATCCAGAGGGCCAAGGCAGAGCTGAAGGCTCAGGCGACTGAGGCGGGGATCCAGAAGACCGTGGTGGAGCCGGTGCAACTGAGGATGAAGGTGGAGCCGGAGGGAAGGAGTGACGAGGCAAAGCCAGAGGAGTGGAGTCCCAAGGCGGCAGATGGTCGACGACCGACCAAGGTGGAGCTGGAGGGACGAGGGAGCCCGGTGGAGCCAGTGGGATGACGGGCAACGATGGAGACGAGGGAGCTAGGAGCCGAGGTGGAGCCGATGGGTCAGAGGACCGAGTTGTAGTCCAAGGCTCGGAGGCTGGAAGTGGAGGACAGGGGATCCGCATGTCTGGGCGGAGCTGGAGACTGGAAGTCCCGAGATGGTGGAACAGAGCGCATGGCAGGCGCTGACTGAGGGTGAGCTGAGGGACTGACAGGCATCAGCGGAGCTGGAGGTGAGGAACTAGCTGGTTTGAGAGGAGGCGGGAGAGGGACCCCAGGAGGACTTGAGCTGAACGGGACCAGCAGAGACACAGGAGATTCAGGGCTGGACGGAACCAGTGGAGACGCAAGAGATTCAAGGCTGGACGGAACCAGTGGAGATGCTGGAGATTCAGGGGCACAGGTTTGTATTTCTTCAAACCAGTCGATTAGGTCTATCTGGAAGATGTCCATTAGTTCCTCCTTATAACTCCCAGAAACCAGGTGTAGCTCACCCTCAGTCATAGAAGTGTGGGCGTGGCTTCCCTCCAAGCCCTCGTACACCACCAAAACTCCCTCGATGACGGACGATGTTGCCGGCTCACGCACTTGGTCAGAGGATGGTTGAAGCTCAGTCGCAGCGGGCTCAGGCTCTCCGTCTGCAGTGGGCTCAGGCAGTATCTCCGTATAGCGGGGTGACGGCTGGCTGGTCTCTGGTTCGGGAGTGGGGCTGGAGATATCCTCCTCTGAGGGGCTGACGGAGAAAAACAAACGGCAAAATCCTCTTGGGGACCGTTCGCTGGCAGGCATGCCTTACACCGCTCGCTCAAGCTGGTGATGTAGAAGACGCATAGCGAGCGGTCAGGGAATTTGGTAAGGCACGCCAGATCTAGAAAGTCCCTTGTATGGTCCTCCAGCGAACGATCCATCTGCTCCAGGCACAGGAGTTGGACAGCTGGCAAGGTCATTCCGGGAGAGGAGAGGAGACAAAACACACACACACAAAAAAAATATTTAAACAGACAGAAAAACGCCGCTTGAAATAACTCACTGTTTCGGTCTGCTATTCTGTTACATGTTAGCTAATTAAAGCGCACGACGAAGGAGTTCTCACAGAAACAAAGTCTTTTAATACAAATCCAAATAAAGAAAACAGAGCATATCCAGGAGGCAAGGGGTAGCAAAACACATTATACAAACGATAGCAGACCAAGAATGAGGGGAGAACACAGGCTTTAAATATACAATGTAATCAAGGGGAAAAAGAAACAGGTGTGCTAATTAACTAATCAGGGAACTAAGGAAACTGGGTTAACATGTGACACATATGACACTGAAGACTGGAGAAATGGCTGCTGAAAATACAGATTTGCCATCACAGGAAAAAATACCATTTGAAAATATATTCAAAGTGAAATCAGTTATTTTAAATGGTAATAATATTTCAAAATATTAATTTTAACTGTATTTTTGATGCAGCCTTAGTGAGCATAAGATACTTTTTTTTCCAAAAACACTTACTGATCTCAAACATTTGAATGGTAGAACATACTGTATATGTAGTTTGCAGATGTTATTTGTTCAAATCGATAATCGCATGCGATGCATTTTTAATGCCACTACTTATTATACATGTTTAGTCTTTCTGAATTTATCTGCTTTTAAGCGTCCTGCTCATCCCTCTTGATGGGTTTGAACTTACAACCTTTCAATTACCAGTGCAATTTAATAGGCTACCACAGCTCAATAATAATACTAATAATTATGTGAGCTAAATATGCCATTCAAATGCATGTAATTCTTCATTTGGTCTGCGTGTCACGCATCTGCTTATTAATAGGTCTGCTTATTTTCACAGCCAAGAGCCACACAGCAAATGTTCAGTTAATGACAAGGAAAGCACATCAGTGGGGTGATGAAACGAAAGGAGGAGAGAGGATTGGAATAAGTCGTGATGGACACATTCCTCTCGTTAAAGGAAAACGAAGTGAGTGCAGGCAAGACAGAGAGATGGGATTGTGACAGGGGAGATGAAGGGGGGATGTCACCCCAGGAACATCAAACCCAGCCGTCACAGCTGGAGACGTATGCTCAAATAGCAGTCGTGTCACACGCGCACACAAATGTATATACACTTCTCTTTTCCTCTAAAAAGTGTCAGGAAGGTGAAGTTTCAGACATCTTTATGTGAGCTGTTTTACTCTGACTGTGGTACCTGCTGCAGCAGATGATCACATGACAGCATTTGATGCCACATGCAGATAAATCTTTACTGATTTCACTTACTGTAATTCATCTGTGTGGAACAGTATTTAAACTGCACAATAAACTGCCCTACAATTGTAAAATGCAATAACTATGCCTCACACTGTTTATTTTTTATTTTTTTCTAAATATGAAAATATTTAAAGAAACAATCCACACAAAAATGACAATTCTGTCATCATTTACTCACCCTCTTATTGTTACATACCTTTCTTTCTTTTTTTTTTTCTTCTGTGAAACATACAAGAAGATACTAAAAAAAAGGAAACCTAAAATGTTTTGATGTCACAGGACAAATTATAGACTAAGTAACAAATTAAATTTTGACTATTTTTGAAATTGAGCTTTTGCCTTTGCACAGGGGTTTTGTCTCTGTTATTATGAAGCGAGTCATTTAGCAAAAAACACTTTTATTCAAAGTGACTTACAGTTCACTTATTACCAGTGATGGGAATAACAGCGTTATAAATAAAAGGCGTTACTAACGGCGTTATTTTTGTCAGTAAGGAGTAATCAAACGAATTACTGTTTCCCCGTTACCGTTACTGACAATAAAATGTGGCGTTACTATTATATTATTAGAATTTAATTTTTCAGTTCATCTAAATGGATGCACAGTGTAGATGTATTTGACGTACCATAAACTCTAGTGTGAAGGCGCACACCTCGCTGTTGCTTTCTCTCACATACACGCACGCAAAGAAAGATACAGAGCAAGAGTCTTTCATAACATGCAGAATTGACACGCTACATGTAAACGATATTCTTTGTTGTATTTTCCTGTCAAAATAACGGAGTTCCTTTGGAATTCTTCAGCTTTTAAGAACTGCCAGTTTCTCTGTTAGTGGGCGGAACTAATGCGCAAACGACATCTCATTGGCTGGCGCTCACCTATTATCGTCCCTGTTTTGATTTCAGCAAATCAATTCGCGCGAACGCAGACAACGTGATTAATATTCATGAGCCCAGCAGCTCATTAATCCTTAGTGCGTTTTATATTGATGACAAATATGCATTCATACTTGGTTATTCTAATTACTAAAGTTCTATCATCATATAATATTAAATTATTATAATATTATATTATAATGCTTGACTGACTGATACTAAGTGTTAGTAGATAAATAGTGTAGATTAATGTACAATGTTTTATAATAATAATTTATTCTTTTTGGTGTCCATTTCATTAATTTAACATATTTAATATTGGGGGTATCCAAAGGTAATTGACATTTGAATTTTTTTTAAAGTAACGCAATAGTTACTTTCCCTGGTAATTAGTTACTTTTATAATGATGTAACTCAGTTACTATTTGTGAGAAGTAATAGTAACTATAACTAATTACTTTTTTAAAGTAACGTGCCCAACACTGCTTATTACTAGGACAGTCCCCCTGGAAGCAACCCGAGGTTAAGTGCTTTGCTCAAGGGCTCAACAGTAATCGCTCATGGACTACTCACTGTGGAGGAAATCAGCAGTCTTCTGTTTATCAGTCCTTACACAACACCATGCATGTTGTTTCGTCATTCACTGAAACAAACATATACCATAAAAATCTTAGGAGAACATTTTCAAAATGAATGTCTTAGTGCAGAGCTGTTGTTTGAATGGTTCTGGTCCGCTGAGGCATAAAAGGGTTAAAGATGGACTAGACTGCTCACTGAAGTGGTAATGACAGCTTTGGTTCTCTGTGCCACCATCAGAGCTGCCAGTGGCAGAAAACACATGCAATCGCTGACGCTGAGAATGAACAATCTACAGTGAGCACGATTAGGTTTAAGTTGGAAAGTTACTATGTTTGTCCGCACATACAGATACGCTCACACACACATACATACAGGAACTAATGACATTTCGTTTCTTTTAGTCTTCTTCTTCCCAATTTTGCTGTCAATCCAGTTTTTTTGTTGTTCCTTAATGACATGAAGTGACAAACAACAGCACAAACACCTAAAGTGGTACTCATCTGTATTCTCTGTTCTTGCCCCAAGTGTCCTGCAGGAATACAGAACAACACAGCCAGGCCGGCACTAAGCATAGCCAGACATTTAACTAAACAGCAAAAGGTCTGACCACACTGCAGCTTATGCTAGCCTTCCTTAGAGAGGAAGAAAGCAGCTGACTGACATGCACTCTATAGCGACTAACAACGGTTTACGTGGTGTTTAGGGATGAGTTTATTTGAATTAGATTATAGAACTGTGTAATTCCTGTCCAAAGGTAATAAGTACTATTACTATATGATTATTTCACAAACAATATGTATTGTACATTGCTGTTTAGGGTCCGTAACTTTTTTTTAAATGGCATCTCTTAAAAGACATCTTTAATGCTCACCAAGGCTGCATTTATTTGATTAAAACCAGTAAAAACAGTAATACTGTTACTGTCACGGAATCCTTCAGAAATCATTCTAATATGCTGACTGTTCAAGGAACATTTCTTCTTATTATAAAATGTTAAAAATAGTTTTTTTGCCTAATATTTGCATGGAAACTGTAAAACATTTTTATTTATTTTTTTCCGATATTAAGTTTAAAAGATCAGTATTCATTTGAAACAGACATTTTAGGAATGCCTTTTTTAGCAACTTTGTTTCCAGGTGGACTGATAAAAAACAAACAAAACAAAACAAAACAAAAAAAAACGTTTTACCTCTTTAGACTGATTAAAGCCAGCCAAGCAATACCTGCTGTAAATATTTGAAATGACGAAAAACATGCAGCAGATTTATTGTGGCTGAACAATGGCCTTAATCAAACTATTAATTATGAAATACCTGGAAAAACAAGTGCATAGGGAGTAAAAGAAAAGACCAGGAGTGGATTAAAATGCAGTTAAAGTGGGTTTTTAGAAGCATAATTATGCATTTATCATGTGAATTCTCATTGAATGAATATAACTAAACTCCATGAATATTCAGCATCATTTTTGAGCTTTCTTCTCAGGGTTCTCAAGATTGTGGCAAATGCGTCATACGCTTGCAAATGTGACTGTTTTACAGATCTTGAGATTCACCAATGCTTAACTAATCTTGCTGTTTTTCTTCTCTTTGGAAAGTGAGAGAAAAGTGAGTTTTTAGATGGAAAGGAGAGAGATGTTAATACATAGAATGTACACATACACACACACACACACACACACACACACAAATCATTTTTGATGTGCTCGCCATGATTGACTTCATTTACCTCTGCCACAGAGACAGCCAGCAGGTAAATTTGGAGCGGAGGAAACCGACACTCAATCTAAAATAATAATAATAATAATAAATCTGTCTCTTCCTCACTCCCTCTACACGGAGGTATTGATTGTTATGCTAATGTAGGTTCCCTCATGCACAGGCTTCGGGTCTGCAAGACATAAAAGGAGCTGCCATGGTAATAAAATCGCTTTAATTTTTCTCTGACATTTCCCTTCCTCTCATCATCCCAACGGCAAAATCACAGATATACATGCAGAGCAAGGCAGCAATCAGAGAGCCTTCATACTCGCAACCTACAAAACTGGAGTCATACTACAATAAAACTGGATTCAGTGTGAACATGAAAAGGTCATGATAGTGAAACAATGAGATGCTGGATAATGATTCATTGTCTCTAATAAATCTAACTAATTCTTAAAACACCTTTTGATGTGTAACCTTTATATGGGCATAGATGTGCATGAGTGTGAGGTTTAAAGTTTTTTTCATTTTTGAATGACACATCTATTCCTTTATGAATGCAGTATCACAACACACTTTCTGGTCTGTCAAGGAAAAAGCATGCATATCCTGAGAGAACAAAGAACACTGCTGTCTTTTTATGTTTATGACATGCAGCTCGTACAGTTAACACACCCCTTCTCATCTATATCGCTGTCATCCCACACAAACTTCACTCACTATACTTCACTGTAGAACCATTCTCTCTCTTACTTCAGTTAATAAAGTACATAGATAATTTTTCGGTAAGATTTTTAAACATTCATCAATAAATAAACATTAATTTCTAAATATAGTTGAATATACATACAATTTGGCATTACAAGTCTTGTGCTCAAGGTTGCAAAACTACAAGGTACTTCTTAGAATGAGAATTTAATGGAACAATTTATGCATATTCAATTACCAACTGTTCACTGCGGAAAACAACAACAGCAACAAAATGGTAACAGCATTGACATTTAAAACCATCCTTTATACTGAAGCATAAGAACAAGTAATAAAAAGGAGACTCTGACTTGTCAATTCATTCATCGATAAAATGTCTTTCTAAATGTACAATGTTTGGAAGGTTACTTTAGACAAGTAATATGTTACAGATTACAAGTTACCCTATTTAAAATGTAAAAAGTAGTGTAACTATTTCAACTATTATTAAAGTAATGTACTGATTACATTTGATTTATTTTTAAATACTTTTCTAAATTTCTAATGTTTTCAACTGTTAATCATTTTCAAACATGTAAACCAGGCAGGGTTAACCTTAAGGTAGTACTCACAAGATTACTGTCAGACTTTATAAATCCTTTACTTAATTTAAAATGTTTTAATTTTAAATCACAGCCACCACAAAATCAGACTTATTTAAGATCATTCTGAGGTTAAATGCAGATTTAAAATCATGACAAGATCAAATGTAATAGCTATGATGCTGATTTTGAAATCAAATCTTTGCATAGCCTTGGGGGAGTTTATCTTAAAAAAATAAAACATATACCCAAATGGGAAATAAAACAGTTATAGAATAAGCATGTACCCTAAACTCCTGAAACATTGGTGTCTAATATTTTAGAGCAGTCAGTGCAATTTGGAGAAGAATCAATTAAATCTGTGTATGCACTGTGTGTGAAAATATTCAGATGTAATCTCCTTTGTAATCGTTAAGTATTTTCATAACTGTACTTAAATTAAAAAATGTTCTCAGTAACTGTAACTGATTACTATGACATTTATTTTCATTCATTTATTAAATTATGTAAATCTGTTACATGTAACTAGTGTTACAGGGCTGACGAGACGAGAGCGGATCCATTTGCAGACTTTTATTGGCAAGAGACATGGTCATAACAGGCAGGGTCAAACAGGTATAACGTGGGCGAGACAAAGAGTAACCAGAGGCAAGCGTGGGTCGGCGATTGGCAAAGAGTATCCAAAGGGGCGGGGCGGGGCGGGGCGAGGCGAGGCGAGGCGAGGCAAGGCAAGGCAAGGCAAGGCAAGGCAAGGCAAGGGGCTCTGTAGGGCAGCGATAATGCATACAATACTCGGCCCTGAGGCAGAGAAAGTCCATGGCTAAATAGTGTGTGTGATTAGTGATGCTGTGTGATCAGGTGTACGTGTGATTAGTGCAATGAGTGATTGGTGACAGCTGTGTGCGTGTGATTGGTGAGATGGCTGATGGGAAATGCAGTCCATGTGATGTGTGGTGTGAAAGTCAATATGATGAGCGAGTGACCTCTGGTGGAGGGTGAATGGAAGTGCAGACCAGATTCGTGACAACTAGTTACTCCCCACCACTGTATATACAGTCAGCCTGGTCTCATGTTCATACGTAGGTATTAATACGTAACATTTACAAGCACAAAATGTACATTTTTGTACGTTTTTATTTATGCTCAAACATACAATTTAGACGTTTTTCAACGTTTAAAACGTACAAATCGATACGTATTTTTAGCTAAAACACGTAAAAATATTTACGTATCTTTTATATAATTAAGATATTCGAATCAATGCATTTTTAGCATTTTATCAATAAGCAATTTAGACTTTTAGACCCCTTAACCTACCCCCAATCCCATTTTACAGCGAATATGCATTTTTATCATTTTATTAGACTTTTAGACCCCTTAACCTACCCCCAAACCTAAACCTACCCATTTTACAGCGAATATAAAAGGATATAAAACGCGATTGACCGAAACATGCAGGAAAATAACCATTTTAGTAACAATATAGCATTAAAAATGTTTTTATAGTCGCTAATCCCACTCCTACATCTAAACCTAAACACAGGGGTTAAAGCAAAAAAAAATCTTTTGACTGAAACTTTTTCCTCTGCCAAACCCCATTCCACAGCCATACCTGTCACACACCCAGTTTAAGAGCTGTTTTTTTCTTCTTGTAATTTGGATGTTGGTTTTCCATGGACCACATCCCCTCCCCACCCAACAATCACCTGCACTCACAATCAAATTTATTTTAACTAAATAAGACAAGTAAATAGTAAATAATAAAATAAGAACAAATACATTAATGACAATAAATAGTACAAAAACAATAACAAGACTAACTATAATCTATTCAACTGTAAAATAACACTGGATAGTCTTCACTGTATAATGAAAGACAGCAGCAGGTTTATTTAGGCTGCTGTCTCTTTAAGATCTCATATGTTACACTTGGCTCTATGCTTACTTTTATTTTTAGGAGCGCTTGTGTCCTCCTAATTTAAAAAATTTAGTAGCACCTTCTGATCAATAATCAAAAATTCTGATCAAAAATTAGCCTTCCTGATATGAGGTGACATTTGACTCCTTAAAGTGACTTACAGAGGTATTTTCTTTTTACCTTTACAATGGCATCATTTTCATCTATGTCAAATTCAAAAATGTATATTTATAAGCTTTTTAAAATTTATATTTAAAACAATATAAGAAGAAGTAGAATAAGACAAATAAGTTACCAATCAGATGAAATTAGTATTAATAAAAAAATAATTTGTAGGTGGCACAGAAGAACACAAAAGTGGTTTGTAGGTACATTTTCAGACGTTTAATTAGGCTCAGAGGTGGTATGAGTGCAATTAAATTCATAGATTCATGTGGAGATTAATGTTTTAAATATAACATTTTGAATACAGTAATATTAAATGATTTAAATAACTGAAATGATACGCTAAAAAAACCCGCCAGCAGGTGGCGGCAAGTCAATGATTTCTTCACTGAATCATTCATTCAATTGATTCGTTCAAAGGGATGATTCATTCAGGAATGAAGCAAGTGACTGTCTTTATGAATGGTTAATCATGAATCACTAGATTCGTTCAAAAACGCACTTTCATTCATGAATGAAACACCGCTGTGTTTGCTTTTAGAGATGCGCAGCGGCTCAGCTGTTAATTTATTTAGAACTATTTTATTTAGAAACGTTTACCAAGCCACATCGCTTCAATCCCAGTATACATTTACCCAACTATTATCAAAAGTATTTCTAAATAAATACAACAAAACATTTCTTGCGACCTTACGTGAAGTATTATGACAAAATGCATTATAAAGAAGAATTGGACCTGTTCTGCAGCTGCATTAGAGCTAACATTAGCATCATGCTTCATAAGACAATTTATGAGATTAATAGTACACTTTTACTCAGAACTCACTTCAAACCACCATCGAGTGTTTGTAATAACTTCCTTTTACGATCACATGTGGAATTTGGTCGTTTACTGTTGTTAAAATATGCTATTTATAGCCTTTTATATCGCTGCACAAATGAGCATTTCAGATGTACACATTCATTCAAGAAAATCACATACAAATATCCTGTCGTAATCGTGTGTTTATTATTTTATATAATCTATAGTGGCTGTTGTCACGTTTATTTCTGCTGCTCTGCTGAAACTCACGTTGTTTGTGATGTTAACCGCCTCTCCTTTCTTAAGTTGCCAGGGATACATTCCAAGTATAATACATATTAGTAAAAGGATCTATTTAATTTTTATTTGTCTATATACACTTTGGGCGGCCGCGGTACATCAAAAAAGTAGCCCAAAACGGCTCTGTAATTTTTCCCGCGACTGTTTTTTCAAAATAGCCCACTTGTGCCATTACCCTGGCAACACTGGTTCGCTGTACCCTCTGATAGATGACCTTCTGCGCTGCGACGACGGGAAGAAGTTGGGGTCAAACCTTATCAAGCGATTAATTTGCGTTAAAAAATATTAACGCGTTAATTTTTTTTTGATTAATCGCATGAGTTAACGCGTTAACGTTGACACCCCTAATATATACACATATATACACAAGTATCTCACAAAAATTAGTTCACCCCTCAGATTTCATCAACCATTTTAGTATATCTTCTCAAGTGACAATACTATAGAAATGAAACTTGGATATATTTTAGAGTAGCCAATGTGCAGCTTGTATAACAGTACAAATTTATTGTCCTCTAAAAATAAATCAACATATAGCCATTATTGTCTAAATAACTGGCTACAAAAGTGAGTACACCCTAAGGGATTACAGCTATACGTCATTTAACCATGCAAAGCCACATGTCCTATTCATCATGTTCATGTTTTTGTCTGCTTGACAGGACCATACAAATTTGTTTATCTTGTATTAGAGCAGTTAAAATTTGGTGCTTTGAGTACAGTTATCTCATGACCACTGGATGTTCAACATGGCACCTCATGACAAAGAACTCTCTGAGGATTTTAGAATCAGAATTGCTGCTCTCCACAAAGATGGCCTAGAAGTTCGGTAACACCCTGAAACTGAGTTACAGTACAGTGGCATACAGAGGTTTTCCAAGAGGGGTTCCACTCGGAACAGGCCTCGCAAGGGTCGATCAAAGAAGTTGAGACCTCGTGCTGTGCTTTAAGTGCGGAAACTGGCTTCAATGCACTGAAGAAAAAAAAAAAAGAAAGTTGAGCCAACTTAAAATTTTAAGGCAACCAGCTTCAGCAGATTTTTGAGTTTTCTCAACTTGTCGTTTTAAGTTTATACAACAAAATTTTGAGAATCTCCCACAAAAATAATAAAAATAAAAATATAAGCTGGTAAAACAATTATTTTTTAAGTTCGCTCAACTTTTTTTTTTTTTACAGTGTGGTCTGGGGCGGCATGAGTGCTGCTGGTACTGGGGAGCTGCGGTTCATTGAGGGAAACATGGATTCCAACATGTACTGTGACATTCTGAAGCAGAGCATGATGCCCTCCTTTCAGAAACTGGACCGAATGGCAGTTTTCCAACATAACGACCCCAAACACACTACCAAGATGACAACTGCCTTGCTGATGAAGCTGAAGGTGAAGGTGATGGAGTGGCCAAGTATGTCTCCAGACCTGAACCCTATTGAGCATCCTCAAGTGGAAGGTGGAGAAGCACCATGTGTCTAATATCCAACAGCTCTGATTTGTCATTATGGAGGAGCAACAACCTGTGCAGCTCTGGTAAATTCCATGCCCAGGAGGATTAAGGCAGTGCTATATAACAATGGTGTCAAAAATATTGACACTTTGGACACAGTTTTGACATGTTCAGTTAGGGTGTACTCATTTTTGTTGCCAGTTATTTAGACAATAACGGCTATATGTTAAGTTAGTTTTATAGGACAGTAAATTTGCACTGATATACAAGCTGCACATTGACTACTCTAAAATATATCCAAGTTTCATTTCTGTAGTATTGTCCCTTGAGAAGATATACTAAAATGTTTGCTGAAATGTGAGGGGTGTACTCACTTTTGTGAGATACTGTGTGTATGTATATATATATATATATATATAATGTGACGGATCGGTGGCCCTCCCCCTCATCATCATCATCACCACCACCCCGTCCCTTATTCGCCGCCCTTCACCAGGCTCCCGACTGGAGTGGGTGGATGAGAGGAGGGGCGTGGGATCAACGCGGGCTGGCGGCGTGTGATGAGGTACAGCTGGACTGAATGAAGCCTCATCACCGCCGCTGTTAAATGCCCAGCGCGCCTCTCCTCGAGAGACCGGTCTCTTCCCCCGTGCATGCACGCTGGTGTCCTCGTGGGTCCAGGAAGGGTGCGTAGAGGGACATCGCGCCACCGGAGATGTGAGCTGCAGAACCCGCGGTCCGGGAGAACGCCGCACCCGTATTACGGCCGTCGGGCCAGGATGCCGGGCCGATCAAGTCCCGCCAAAGGCCGAGGAAGAAGAGAAGAGCCGCCGCTCAGAAGAAGCCGCCGCCCTCGTAAACCGGACCAGAGCGGGAGCGCGTGCGGCCACCGGACTCCGCCCTTCCTGGACCCTTCCCTTGAACACTGCCCTCCTTCACGAGCCCCGCAGCACAACGAGGACACCAGATCCCCCCGTTTTGTTGGACACTTCTTCCCCTGGACACTTTATTTTATCATTTGTTTAATAAAAGCCTCTCCAAGGCCTGACGCCACACCCACTGTGTCTGTCGTTGGCTCCTCCGTCACTATATATATATATATATATACATACATACATACATACATACATACATACATACATACATACAGGTGCTGGTCATATAATTAGAATATCATCAAAAAGTTGATTTATTTCACTAATTCCATTCAAAAAGTGAAACTTGTATATTATATTCATTCATTACACACAGACTGATATATTTCAAATGTTTATTTCTTTTAATTTTGATGATTAGAGCTTACAGCTCATGAAAGTCAAAAATCAGTATCTCAAAATATTAGAATATTTACATTTGAGTTTGAATAAATGACCATCCCTACAGTATAAATTCTGGGTATCTCTTGTTCTTTGAAACCACAATAATGGGGAAGACTGCTGACTTGGCAATGATCCAGAAGACGAACATTGACACCCTCCACAAAGAGGGTAAGTCACAGAGGGTCATTACTGAAAGGTGTGGCTGTTTACAGAGTGCTGTATCAAAGCATATTAAATGCAAAGTTGACTGGAAGGAAGAATTTGGGTAGGAAAAGGTGCACAAGCAACAGGGATGACCGCAAGCTTGAGAATACAGTCAAGCAAAGCAGATTCAAACACTTGTGAGAGCTTCACAAGGAGAGAACTGAAGCTGGAGTCAGTGCATCAAGAGTCACCACGCTCAGACGTCTTCAGGAAAAGGGCTACCAAGCCACTTCTGAACCAGAGACAACGTCAGAAGCATCTTACCTGGGCTGTGGAGAAAAAGAACTGGACTGTTGCTCAGTGGTCCAAAGTCCTCTTTTCAGATGAAAGTAAGTTTTACATTTCATTTAGAAATCAAGGTCCCAGAGTCTGAAGGAAGAGTGGAGAGGCACAGAATCCATGTTGCTTGAAGTCCAGTGTGAAGTTTCCACAGTCAGTGATGAACGCAGCCATCTACCAGGAAATTTTAGAGCACTCCATGCTTCCTTCTGTTGACAAGCTTTATGGAGATGCTGATTTCATTTTCCAGCAGGACTTGGCACCTGCCCACACTGCCAAAGGTACCAAAAGCTGGTTCAATGACCATAGTGTTACTGTGCTTGATTGGCCAGCAAACTCGCCTGACCTGAACCCCATAGAGAATCTGTGGGGTATTGTCAAGAGGAAGATGAGAGACACCAGACCCAACAATGCAGATGAGCTGAAGGCCACTATCAGAGCAACCTGGGCTCTCATAACACCTGAGCAGTGCCACAGACTGATCGACTCCATGCCACGCCGCATTGCTGCAGTAATTCAGGCAAAAGGAGCCCCAACTAAGTATTGAGTGCTGTACATGCTCATACTTTTCATTTTCATACTTTTCAGTTGGCCAAGATTTCTAAAAATCCTTTCTTTGTATTTGGTATATTGGTCTTAAGTAATATTCTAATATTTTGAGATACTGATTTTTGACTTTCATGAGCTGTAAGCTCTAATCATCAAAATTAAAAGAAATAAACATTTGAAATATATCAGTCTGTGTGTAATGAATGAATATAATATACAAGTTTCACTTTTTGAATGGAATTAGTGAAATAAATCAACTTTTTGATGATATTCTAATTATATGACCAGCACCTGTATATTCACACACAAAAATAAAATAAAAAAGGCAAAATTCTAATTCTATATTTCTATATATTTTCTTTTCATCAAAATGTCTACATTTTCTAATATAGCAATGATGGTCTAGGTTGCCAATGTTTGTGTCACTTTCTTTTGCACTTTTGAGCAAAAATGGCCGTTAGCTTACATTTTATTGCTCATCTCTAGTGCTGGTGTCTTCACTGGGGAGTTGCCATTATTGCAGCAAAAACAGGACCAGCACATTCAGTAGTGAACACACACGCAATCCCACGTGCTGCTCTTGGTCATTCCCACTCGCACATCCATGCAGCCATCTTTCTCCATCTTTTCTCATTCACTTTAACTCCCTCACACAAACAGAAACACACAGATCCAGCAACACACATACACACACAGACAGACAGACACAGAAACACACAGCCTGTTAAAACTGGGAAATGGGAACAGGGTGTTCTTTGGCAGTTGCCAATTGCTTTAAACCACACATAAAGATTCAGCCAGAAACAAATTTAGAGTTATTTATAGAGCAAAGGTTTGAGGAAACGCATCCATAGGGAGCAATCACAAACCCTGAGTCTGTGTGAAAAGTGTAATGTGTTGAGAGCGAACGCCCTGTGAGTATTAAAAACAGCTGGAGAGGGTGATGAAAAGATTTCCTGCTGCAAATGGAGAGATGTGTGTATGGATGCACAGAAAAGACGCACAGGAGATCTCTCTCAAAATCCATGCAGTGCCATTGCAGAAATCAATTTATTTATGTTATTTATTGAACTTTTTTTTTTATATGCACACAATATGAAGAGCCAATGTCATACACAGAAATAACAATTTACTTTTTTACTTTACAAGTATATTTTCTGTTTCATTCAGTCACGCGCACACACACATTTCCACACACTCATTCTCACAGAGACCCTTAATTACAAATGATTTCAAATTGTATTTGTCCCATTATAATGTGCACTCTTTTTTTGTCTTTTTGTCCTTTCTTGACATAGTTACATCATTTAACATCTCTTTCCTTCGTTCTTTGTTCAGACTGTTAGCTTTTGTTCAGGGGATCATTTCCATGGCAACGCACTGGAGAAACATTATTGACAGCTGAACAGGCAGCATGTTTAACTTTGAAGCAAATGGTGACAGAGAAAAGGGGCCGACTGTGATGTAATTCCACAGAATGAGAGGAGGGGGGAAAAAATCAGAGTTGAGAGAACAAGAAAAAAAGTGCAATAGAAAATACACAACAAAGACACGCACCAACGGAGGCAACTTTAAAGTGGTATAAACTTAGAGGCGACTCCAGAGACAAGGATGAGCACTCACTTCTGTCCATTTAAGAGTCTTGACAACATCCTGTAATGTTGCTTTTACAGTCATCTTCCCACATATTTTCTCGAGTAATGTGCTCATTATTTGTTGGTGCACGTTTAATGGATTTCAACTCCCCTCCTGACAGACCAGAATTTAAAACAAGAGTCCATTCCATCCCAGTCACATGACTGCAGGCATTATCAGGACACATCGAGGGATCTTTTCTATAGCTTCGTTTGTGTGCTTTTGCCAATTTCCCTTAAGAAAACATTTCACATGCGCTAAAAGTCTCTAAAACATACACACTGTACATGAAATCTACACATATCTTAAAGCTCTTGGTACATTTATAAAGTAAAACTCAAAACTGCAAAATCCAAGATGAACGAATCAGTGATTATACTTGCACAAGTTCATTCACAAGTCAGTATGAAAACTGCTCGTCTTTATACATAAAAAAAAAAAAAAAAAAACACAAGGGAGGGAACAAGTTTTGTTAGTGCGTTAATCATGTTAAATATGTAAATCTCTCCATTTTGAATTACACCATTTAAGCAAAGTACAGATACATTGTCATCATTATGATAATGGGGATTTAAAAAAAAAAAAAGGAACATAATTAGGTTGAGAGAGAGATGAATTACAAAACAAAAGTGGGAAGAATAGAAGCGAGAGAAAAGGAAAAAGTCAGAAAAGAGCAAAGAAGAGAACAATGGGCAGTGTAATTGTACTAAATAACATGTTGACCTTTTCCACTTCCACAGGGGACCAAAGAAAACAAACCCAAGGAGTGAAGGGAGAGCGGAGGGACAACAAATGAGAAGAAGACCAGGAGGGAAGGAAGAAAGAAAGGGCGAGAGATGACGGGAGCTTGCTCCAGCATGAGGGGAAAGAAGCACAATATTCACGTTCGAGATGTCTGACCTTTGGAAAGTGAGCTGGAGAGAGAGACGGCAGTGAATGAGCTGATATACACGTTAGCGTTCGCACATAAAAGAGGACAGGGCGGCTTGTTTAAATTAGCATTGCGACACAGCGTCCAAAGGCGTGCGTGAACAAATGACGTGTGTATGAGTGCTAAGTAAACACACTCGAGCGAGCTTGTCGGGCCAATAAAGAGATTCCTCGAGAACACTCAAACTTGTGCTGAGTCAGAAACACTCGCTTGGGAAGGAGACGAGACAATATCGCATTTTCCTTTTATCTCGCTCACAGACACACATAAACAGCCTCCATCTGCGTATGTGCGAGATGAAGAGCCTGGCTGATGATCACTTGGCAATGGCGATCAGACAAAGTGGCCAATATGCTCACTAATGGCCTGTCAGACAGATGAGAGACAAACTCCCACAGAAACCTTTGCTCTGCTCTCCTCCTTGACTGCCTCTCTCTCTCATTTCCCTCCCATCTTCCACACTTTCTTCATTTGTACTAGTCTCCTTCTTCAAACATGAAGACTTAGTGGAGATTTGGCCTCAGCCAAATGTGTGTTTGGCGTATTAATTGCGTGTTAAACAATAAGAGGGAGAACGGAAACGGGCTTTGCTGACAGAGGAACCATTCCAACATTTCATTGTCGTACACAGTTCTCCATTAATTCATTCCCTAACCGTTGGCAAGATAATAGGATCCTTGATTCAGTGTAATTTTTTTTTTGTCAGAACCGAAGTGTGAGTCACAGTATTGAGTCAGTGCAGGGGTGAGCTGAGATCCGACAGCTGGGGTGTAAAGAAACGTCAAGGCCTGATGATAAAGACATTGTCATATGGAGGGCAGGACTTACAGCACGGCCACACAACAGTGCGACTTTTCTGCCAAATTAATAAACAGGACAACAGAAAGCTCTTTTTCAGATTAGCAACAACCACTGTCCTTGTTGTTTTCCACACCGCAAGTCCCATATTCAAGTCTTTTTAACTTTTTTTTAAAATTTCCTTACATTTAAATTTGACTTTTTGTGTGGTTACTTGCTTTCTCGCTCTTCGCGTGTTGGCCGAATTTTCATTTCTGTGAATTTTAGCGAGTACTGCCACCCGGTCCAGGACGACCATTCGATCCCGTCGGCGTAAGAGGTGTGCTGTCCGCGCAGGTACTGGCCGTTCAGGTTGGAGGTGTGGCAGTTGCGGTACCACCAGGCACCATGGTAGAACGAAGCACAGTTGTTCTCCGAGTGATCGTTGTCTCTGTCTTTTGTGGTGAACTTCATTCCATTGTGCTTCAGCAATGAATCTCCTGTGTACAAATGCACACAAAAATAAATGAAAAAATGAATACACTTTTTCAGCAAGAACACTTTAATCAAATATACAAAAGTGACAGGAAAGACATTTTAAAATTGAACTAAAGATTTATATATAAAAAAATGCTGTTCTTTTGAACTTTCTGCTCACAAAAGAATCTTGACAATCATGTGACGCTGAAGACTGGAGTAATGGCTGTTGAAACATTCAGCTTTGCCTTCACAGGAATACTTTATATTTTAAAATATATAAAAATAAAAAATGTTATTTTAAATTGTAATAATATTTCACAGTATTACTGTTTACTGTATTTATTTATGTTTTATTTGTTAGGGACAGATACAATAAACATAGATGAAACTGAAACAACAGTCATCACATTCATGTACCATAGTGCTTATAGCCAAAGCTAATTCGCAACACTTGTCCCTAGGAGGGCTTTTATAAATTACAATTACAAAAATAAACAAGTAGTACACAAATTTATAATACTAATACACTAAACATGACTACAAGTTTGTTGATGTATCAACCAAGATTTTGTGGCTTTTTAAAATAATTATAATTTGCAGTAGATTTTAAATAATCAGGCTACAAATTAAAATATTTTACACCTTTCACTGAGAGAGCAGTCTGAGAAAATGATGTTTTACAATGTATAACTCCACAGTTTCCACTAGAAGCCACTCTAGTGGATATACTGCTTCCCTGTAATCTCACAAAAAAATTACATAAAGGCATAGGAGCAAGTCCATTTAAACATTTAAACACAAGCTTTACATAATGAAAAAAGACAAAATGAGCAAAGCTCAAAATCTTATATTTACTGAGGATCTGACAATGATGGTATCTTATTTGCTTTCTATCTAAAACTTTCAAAGCTCTGTTGTAAAGACATTCAACCTGATTAGTTATGCATTGATTTGTCTGAGACCAAATAGATAATCCATATACTATATGTGATAATATCATCGAATTTAAAAACAAAAAAGCATGATCATATGTTAAACAATTTCTTATTATTCTAAAGCTGGTAAGATTTGCCTTAATTGTTTTACATAACTTTTTAACATGACTTTTAAAACTTAACTGAGAATCTAAAAATCATACCAAGATATTTTTCTTCTGATACTTGTTCTATAATCTCATTTTTAATTCTGATGTTTAATGATTCTGTTACCGGTAATTATGTTATTGAAAAACATATGGACTTTGTCTTCTTAGTATTTAAAGTTAAAAAAGAGGCATCAAGCCAAGCTGACACTTTCTCTAAGTTTCTTGATAACTTTTCTTCAATTTTCAATTCAATATTTACTGTATGTTTGATCAAATAAATTCAGCCTTGGTAAGAGACTTTTTTCAAAACATTTAAAAAATCTTACCGACCCCAAACTTTTAAATGTTAATGTGTGTTTAAGTTGCAACATAACTGATTTGTGTGATTCTAGAAATAACGCTGTGAAAATCATCACAGAAAGCCATTTCACACAAACAACTCTAGATGCCCAGAAATACATGAGACGAGTTAGCATACACAAGCAAACTAGTCTCATTTCTCTGAGATAAAAGCATTTTCAGCATTTTATCTCATTTGGGTGTGATTTATGCATACAGAGTGGTTTGCTTTGTTCCTGTCTCTTTCCCTCACACTTCCATCCTTCAAGATC
This sequence comes from Onychostoma macrolepis, assembly GCF_012432095.1. Lineage (NCBI taxonomy): Eukaryota > Metazoa > Chordata > Actinopteri > Cypriniformes > Cyprinidae > Onychostoma > Onychostoma macrolepis. The sequence goes on along the minus strand of NC_081159.1, from coordinate 17,734,099 downwards.
TCAACTTTTTGCATTGGATGACTCACTCTGCATTGAATGATTTCATCAGTCTCACCATTGACTTTTTGACGATCTTCTTTAAAGAACTCATGCTCAAACGTGTAGGTGCAACTCCATAATTAGCTGAAATGTGTTACAGTTTTTCCTCAGTGGCTTTGGTGCATTTCTCGGATCAGAAACGAAATTTTCAAAACTTCTTGTTTAACCTCCACATCATCTAGTCACTTGTGCACATCATAAAAGCAGTTTCTCATTCATTTGAACAAGTTGCAATTGCTTTGGTACATTCATGCAACTGATTATGAACATTTGTCTGCGGTTTCCTACATTATCAGTTGCTACTGTCATGTTGCTCAAAATGTATTATATAGTTCTCTGTGCAATAGTCTCACCCCTCAAAACATCTAGTCATTAGTTCATCATATAAGCAATTAAATGTAAAATGGTTGATGTAGTTGTCATAAACTGTCAAGCATATTTTCTAAACATTTCTATTAGGCTTTTTGTAAATTTGCCATGAACTGTGCAAGTGAATCTTGACTTTCACTAATGAAGAGAATGTAGATCAATCAATTATAAACCAGTTCTCTGAAATAGCTCAAAGGTGCATCTCATGAAGCTTCAGTTGGAAAGCTTATAGACAAAGGACAACACAAGAGTTACAAATTCTGAGAATGGATGAACATCCAGAAAACGATCAGGGTCAACAGCTGAGAGGAAGAAGAGGAGTAAGAATGCATGGTGGAAGGGAACAGAGGCAAAACAAAAACAGAGGAAGAGTAAGAGGCCAAGGACAAAGGCGCATATCAAATAAGGGCCATTATTGTGGACTATGTTGTCAATCATCTTACAATGGCGAGTGCAGCTAAACATTGGGAGATCGACCAAATCCTCAATACTGTAATTCAAACATTTCGAAACAGACTCTTTCAATCAATATCCCACATACAGTAATGTGTAAATTTGTACTTTTGAAATGGATATATGGCATACATAAGAAGTGCAGCCTTCTGCATTTCAGTACAGTAACTGTCATCCAAACTGTTGCAATAGTTTATATCAGGTAATACTAACAGAGTGCACTGTTATATTGACAACATGACTAAGCATTTTGACTATTTTGTTTGTGAACAATGACACAAGGACTTTTCATTCTGATGGCACTGATATGTTCATTGACAAATACTTACTTTTGAGAGATGAACTAAATATACAGGCTTTTGCAGGAAATCAATTGTGTGGTGCTGTTTGTACTAATTGTTTTGAGAAATGCACATACTTCTTTGCAAATATTAAGGATGATTTGAGAAATGCACCAGTGACTCAGAAAAAAAGTAAGTTGTTGTTTGCACTCAATAAGAGAATTTATACCAATAAGCAAGCTTGACATTATGAAGGCATACCATTTAACTCTAGATCCGCCAGAGGTCGCTGTATACCTAAAAGTGCCAGCGGGTAAATTTTACCCGCACACATGGCAACTGTTTTTATATGGCTAAAGAACATATTATTTCACTGTATTATGCCACTGTCTTCACAAAGAAGTGTCTAGAGTCATGAAATGATTATGTCTAGTCGTCAACTATATTTTTACCCTGTTGTTTTATGTTCAAGACTTTTTAATGCAGCCTACACTAATCCATAATGGTCAGTTGCCCCCCCCCCCCCAAAAAAAAGCCTGCACTGACAATGAAAATTAGAAGGTAGTAAATATTTGGGTGGTGTAATATTATAATACAATGTCATTAATCAATATATTAGGATAATCCATGTTATTTAAATTACTAAAATAGCCAATAGACAATAATGAGCAATAATAATTCACCCCACTGCATAAGATGATGCTATGACAAATTCAAGCGCACAGCTTCACCTAGGCCCAATTATTAATTTGTTTAGTTATATCATTTATAATTTGAATAAGAGAACAGCACCAATAAACTTAAATAAAAAAAAAAAAAAAAAAGTTTTATTCATTCATTACATCATAGATCGGATATTTTTTTCTTCAGGAAACGGCCAGACTATAAATAGCAACACAGTAGCGAACAATAAACTATATGGCAAGACAAAAATTAAATTTGACCCGCGCGGCGCTTATAGGTATAAATGCTCCGTTTTTTGATCTGGTTTTATCTAAATAATTTTTAACAACATTGGATTGTAAATTACATAATTTTAGTAAAAGTCAATGACTGGGAGACTTTAATGTTTTGTTGAAAATCTGTTATGTACATTTGAAAAACAGCCACGGGTAAAATTTACCCCGTGGCGGTTCTAGTGTTAAAAGAGGTTGGTAAGACTTTGTTTTCTCTTATGTTCAACAAGTTTGCATATATTTGACCAAAATACAGCAAACAGTAATACTGTAAAACTTTTGATCATTAAATATGTCCTTGCTAAATAAAAAAAATAATAAAAACTTACTGACCCCAAACTAGAAATTAGACAAACCTGAAAAGACACATTTTCAATTAATTTCACTAGTGATTTTCAGTTTTCAAAGATGAAGGCAACAATGATGTGGAGAATCTCCATAGAAAGTTACAAAACAAGTACAAAATATTAAATGAAGTATGCTGTAAGAAAGGAGAGCTAATAAATACAACAGACAGACAGAGAGATAGACAGACACATGCATTATTGTCTTTCCAATCCATTTCCAAAATATTCAACCTATATTTACTGCCTATTCTGTAATCAAAGGGTAAAAACATGCTATCAAATGGTTGAAACATCACCCATGCATGCATTAATTTCTATTTTAGTTAAAGGGTTTGACTGAACTACAATGGTACATCAGTGGATAATCATGCACATATCTCTGAATGATAATGGCATGGATGTGCTGCAGCTTTGAGAAGTAAAGAAGATTTGTATCTTGCAGCTTCTTTTTTATTACAGTCATTCTGTCAGGCAAGTATTTCGAGATCCAATATTCTTTCAGAATTCTGTGGGGCAAGGGTCAACTTGTGGGTCAATGACAAATCCTCTTCACTCAAGAAGTGTCTTGTAACGTCAGTCTTATCTGATGGCAACAGACACTGGGTGTTGTGGGCCAACAGAAACAAACTTTGATTTGGAAAGCCATCCTGCCTGCTGTCCACTTCACTGGATTTTTTTGGCAGGAGGGCAGGTGGTGATGTGTCTGTTGCCCTATAAACTGTTCCTGTCAGCACAACATGAACAGAGAATATAATCCAAACAAGAGCTGGAACAAAATGTTCCATGGAGATGGAGAGGAACAAAAAGAAAGTGTACCAGGATGAGTACAATAGAGGTAAATGTCAGGTGGTATTTCCAAACCACTATGGGATTTGTTCAGAACCAGTTTGAGTTTAACCTTTCATCCATCTTAAAATACAAGGGACGCTTCACAGAAAAGGATAACGTTTCTAGAACGAAAGCTCTAAACCTCCATTCCTCTTCTCTAACAGCCCATGACCTTGAAGATCTCCAATCTTCTGATCCGCAGTCAGTTTTACTCAATAACATCAAAGACAATACGCAGAGAAACGGATCCCAGACCGGCGCTCAATTTCCCTGCGGAAACGCGCGTCATTCAAGCTTGACAGATTTTGTCCGCAGCTATGGGAATAAGCCATTAGTCACACTAGGGTCGCACGGAGCCCACAGAAAATACTTGCATTGCTGCAGTTGACATTTCTGCATTAAGAGTGTTATACCCAGACATGTCCTTGCAAACTCTCAGATTCGGTCACATGCTCTTGGGATTCACGTTTCATTTGTCAAGGGGATACTATCACTATCGTCTCAGAAAGACTTCAGCTGATGTGGTAATATCACATGTGACTCTCTAAAAATGCTCGGTATAAATGTGTAACCTGCATAAAACATACCGTATGTGCACAAACTTATGCGTGGGCTTATTTGTGCTCACATGCTGGCGTGAATAAGGAGTCACCTTGACGCTGTCTGTATTTTGAGACGTATTGGGCCCCACCAGGCCGGCCCAGAGCACAACTGCCTGTCAAAATTCAATGCAAATGATCACAATAATATTCTCAGCGCTGTGATTAGGGGAGACCTGTCAGGCAGCAAACAGGAAACCCAGCAGCTCAAGGGCACGAAGACGCTGCCCAGCAGAGACCACCTGCTCACCTGACACCAGCGCTACAGACACAATCCAATTCAAGCCCGGATATACCTGCTGTACAGACAGGAGATCTCTCACCTCTCTCCTTCACGCTCTCTTCATGGTGAATTTGTGTGTCTTCCTCTGCACCTGCCCTTGAGTTCAAACTCAGAATGCTCTTTCTATTTCTGTTTATCTCGCTGCTCACTTGTTTCTTACATGACTCTGAGGAGCTTTCCAATTCAGTTTGTGTCTGTTCTTGACATTAGTCTTAAGTCAATGGTAGTAATCGATTGGGAGGCATTTTGTGTGTATGTGAGTTTGCGAGGACTGAGTGATAATATCAGATTTCTAAATAATCCCGATAATAATTGTTAAGATTCTAAGAACTTTTCTTTAATGGCAGCATTAAAAAAATAACTTGAGATGTGAAGGAGTTTGCAGTCTGTTTTTAATGTGATGCAATAAAAAGATAGTGTACCACAAAATAATGATAATAAACTTCTTACAATACGTACGTATGGTCCCTTGCAGACTGCATGCAAAAACATTCAACATGACCAGTGTAGTCCGATTTATGAACAAATGAGCTGGTTCTTTTTAGTGATCAAAAAAGATACATTGTGACAAGTATAGTCAGAATCATACTGACTACAGAAATCATTCAAATCAGCTGGTACTTTTTAATGAGCACTTTTTTTTTTTATTGAATCAAATCTGAATCAAATTGAGAGCTTGTGAATCAGAATCAAATTGAATTAGGGAATGTGTATTGATACCCAGCCTTAGTGTTTGTTTTTGTGTGGTGATTTCCCTAGTGAAAAAATAGTATGCTTAAATACAATTTATTTGTATGTACTTTAGTATAACTTAATATATTTGTGGCACACTATAAATTGGTATACTTAAAGTCTGCTAGATTGGAACAACTAATTTTGTACTAAATGCATTTTAGTTGTGCAAAAGCAGAAACTGAAGTTCAACTAAAGTTGTATTAAATATACTTGTTTGTGCTAAAGTGGAACTATTCCAAGTATACTTAAGTACACTTTAAATATCCACTTTTTATTTAATTTTTTAAATGCAGAATTCATTCAGCGTAAACTTCAAATGTATTTTGGTGATATTACAATTGCAATTCAATTACACTTTAAGAGTGTTGAACATACATTAATATTATACTAATAACAAACAGGTCATACTATCCCTTACTTTTACTGACTTTAAAATGCATTGCAAGTAAACTTGAAGTGTGCTAATGGCACAATTATTGTGTACTTCTAATGCAATAAATTAACCTTTATAAATAATGGCTTAAGAAAACTTAAGCAATTGCCTTTTGCTAACACCCCCAGCATACCAGTCAACTCAATTATCCAGAGAACATCAGTGGAACATTGGATACAGACATTTGAACACTGGCTGAAGAAAACACTGCGGGACTGGATTCAAACCCAGGTTGCTGCCACACACGAGCTCTCGCTTTACCAGATGCGCCACCAAAGCAGACATGTGCTGTGTAAAACTGCGATTACTTTGTAGTCTTTCTATACTGTTACAAATACTACTATAAATAAAAATTATTATTTTTTTCCCATCAATGACAGCACAAATTATATAGAAAAAGACTGTGAATCGCTGAAAAGTCTTAATATAGGTGCGTGGAAATAAACGTGAAACGGCCTGTGCATTAAACTTGAAGCTGTTAAAGTCAGCGGACACAACATTAAATATCATCTCCAGAATGTTTTGCTTCCCTTTTACCTGACATGATCTGTCATTAACGCTGCAGGAAACAATTGGATAAACCGGCATAACATTAGTTTTATTCTTGTACATGCAATAAAACACAGACAGTTCCGTTAGTTGGTGGAAGAATATGAACATACTGCTTATGTTTCAGTGCATGCGGAAGGAATAAAACCATCTGTAACATCTCTGCCCATTGTCTCTGCACGCTTCACCTCTCAGTGCACTCCACAAATGTTAATGTAAAATGCAATGAAATGTTTTGGCGGTTTGATGGTCTCGCAGTATGCTGCGGATTTATATGTAACGTATTAAAGGGGTCATATAATGCCCATTTTCCACAAGTTGATATTATTCTTTAGGGTCTTAATGAAAAGTCTGTAACATAGATTGGATACAATTTTTCATTGGTAGTGTAAAAAACACCTTTTTTACCGTCAAAAACAGCTCTTTTCAGAGCAAGCCGTATTGTGTCATTCTCCTTTAAATGTTAATGAGCTCTGCTGACTCCGCCCCTCTCTTCCGAGCCGCTCTCTGAGGTACTGTTTACTTTAGCGGCATTCATGGTGAAGCTTGCTAATTAGCACATTATTAGCAAAGGCAATTTGCAAAGATTAATTTAAAAACATTGTACTCACTTCTTCTGGAGGTAAAGCTGGATCACGAATGATTCACGCGAACATAGACGCATTTAGGTAAATGGAGGGCGCATTCCCTTCAGAACCAAACCTAATCCTCTTCAGCCGCTCAGATGACGGGAGTAAATGACGACTGCTATGTTCATTATTACATCCAACAACAAAACACCTCAATCGCTTAGGAGTCATTCTTGTCTACTGCTCCGGCGGTGAAACAACTGATGACAGCTCACTCAGGACGGGTCTGAGGTAAGACACCAGTGCAGTCTGTGCTAAAATACTACTGTCAATCAACAATCGTAGGAGGGGCCTCCATCCGTGTGATGTCACACGGACAGACGGCTCAATTTGAGAAAGGGGTAAAGATTTTAATAGATAAAAAAAAAAAAACCACTGGGTGGATTTTTATCATTATAGGGTGGTTGTGTACACACACTGCCAACACACATTTCAGTTCAAACAACTTGTAAAAGTGCATGTAACATTATATGACCCCTTTAATGGAAATTATTTTAATACATTTTGTCACTTTTCATGTAGTTAACGTTTCTGAATTTATTTGACATTTTAACTTTTTGTGTAGTTTTGAGGGCTGGTCAGGATAATTTTAATAATTCCTTTAATAATTCATAATATTTTGACAGCCCAAAGGGCTGCAGTCCACATTTCCAAGTGCAACGTTGTTGTTGTCCGTACGTGACATTAAAGAACCATTAATGGAAAAAAGTGTGTTGGTACAGGTGCATTGGAGTGTATTGGGAATATACTAAACTAATAAACCTTCTGATCAAGTTCGTGAATTTCTTTCACCATTTCAAATCCATGATTATATGTTGTTTACATTTCTTTACTTTTGTAACTACTTTCTATTTTGTGACCCTGGACCACAAAACCAGTCATAAGGGTCAATTTTTTTAAATTGAGATTTATACATCATCTGAAAGCTGAACAAATAAGCTTTAAGCTTATTAAGGTTTGTTAGGATATGACAATATTTGGCCGAGATACAACTATTTGAAAATCTGGAATCTGAGAGTGCAAAAAAATCAAAATATTGAGAAAATCACCTTTAAAGTTGTCCAAATTAAGTCCTTAGCAATGCATATTACTAATCAAAATTAAGTTTATATATATATTCACGGTAGGAAATTTACAAAAGATGTTTATGGAACACAATCTTTACTTAATATCCTAATGATTTTTGGCATTAAAAAAAAAAAAAAACCCCGATAACTTTGACCTATACAATGTATTTTGACCATTGCAAATATACCTGTGATACTTAAGACTGTTTTTTTTTTTTTTTTTTGGTCCAGTGTCACATATGTATGTAAAGCTGCTTTGCAACCATGCAAAATTGTGAAAAGCACTATTTTGAAGGGTGGTTAAATTATTGAAAAGTACTGCATCATTAGGAATTATTATTATAATTATTTGCAACTCAAAACAGTTCTTTTTATCTATACTATTTTTATACTCAAGTAGAACTCAAATACAGTGTTTTGTATTGTACATTTTAATCGTAACAGGTCAACAGAGGATTCAACTAAAATAAATTACTGAAGTATTACTTCAATATTTAACACATTAAATTGTTTTAATGCAAACCCCCCCTTTGTTACATTTGTGCTGTACGCAAAAGTTGTTTTTGGAAACTCTGCCCTTACAGCACCTGTTAACAGAAACATACTGGATGTTTCAATTCAAAAAATTACACTGCATCATAAAATAATTTCATCATTCTCAGATTTGAAATACATGGTGAGATTTGTGTCTTTAGCTGCAATGAGTTTCTAGACTTTAAAGGTTTCTTCTGAAAAATGTGCCAAATCAGCAATACAGATTCCCAATAGTGTGTACTCTACCGAGTTCAGATGTTTAGCAAAAGTTCAGCAAAACCGATTGTTGGTGAATTTCAGAGCTCATGAAAGTATAAGTATCAGAAGACTGACTTATCAAGCCCCCTTCACTGAACATACTATAGCCCAGACCTGGGCATTGTACGGCCCCCTGGCCACATCCGGCCCTCTGGCTATCCTTGACCGGGCCCGCATGAGGTAATTCGTGAATTAAAAGTCAATCGCAAATAGATGTAATTAGGTATACGCAATACAACCGCACTGCTTTTATTTTCAAGGCAACAGCTTTGTTTCCTGATAATGAAACAACTTAAAATCAGTTCGAAACTGATTTTATTTCTGTAAACTCATAAAAACAACAAAACGTTGCTTTTGTAAAATAATGAAAGCAGGACGCACTTTCTGCCATCTCTGAAGGAGCGCGTAAGAAAAAAGAACCGAAACTCAGTGTACAGCTGCCTCACAGACATGTCAAATAGGCTATATCTATAGAAAGTTTAAAATGTCTACTTTTAAATGAACTAATTCAAAAACAAATATTTCCTGATTATTGTAATCTGTATGAAGGTTGCATTTCTCTCTAAAGGCACGTCCAGTAGCCTACTCTGGAGATGAGAGAGAATTAATAAATAATTATCTCCTTTTTTCCAACACATTCATAAATCACTAGGTGACTTTTGCCTGTGCTTAGTGTCAAACTTTATAAGTGTGTTTGAGTGCGGAATATATTGAAGCTCATTGGTTTATTAGCTTTAATATTAACATGCGATTAGTTAATAATGACTTATATGAATGACTAGTTAAGTTGTTGGGGGCAGCCCTATTAAATAGGCAGCTAGACGTCTCTGTTAAAGTTTTTAAAGCATTTTAGCTACGCGTTTCCACTGTCGGATAAATTCTGCTTTCAGAACTGTCACGTCCGTAACGGAGAGATGTCCGTCCGTAACATTGATTTTTCCTCTGAAACACAAAAACGAAAAAAGAAAATGGGCTATGTAGGCTGTATTTTATGTTGTGAATAGCCAACCCTTTCCATCCGGCAGATATTGTTGCTTCTGGGCTGTATATTGTAAATCACAGAAAGTCTACAAATGGCCTACGTTGTCTCTCAAAAACTCTGGTCTTTTTTTGTCACGTACGTAACGCATGTGTATCCTATTTTCCTCATCGTTTATAGACTGATACTTTACTGATGTCTGGACTCTATTTTCAGCGGTTTAGAAAAATATAGAAAGATGGTTCAGTATAGCTATTGGTAATACGTTCTATGAGAATGTGTGTTTCAGGTTTTGACTGCGAATGTCACATCCATAATCTTTTGAATACTTGATTTTTTGTTCAAAGTTGTGATGGTAGTTTTTGCAAAAAAAATGCACATTTTCAAAACTGTTTTTGTGAGTGTTCACTAGCTAGTGGTATAATTGTGTGCTCCACATTTTCACTGTATGATTGTAATGTTCCATTTATAGAGAGATATAAAATATATTGGGCAGAACTGAGTTAAGTGTACTGGTCCGGCCCTCTGCAACCGCCCAAGTTTCTCACGTGGCCCCTTGGGAAAATTAATTGCCCACCCCTGCTATAGCCTATATTAAGGCTGATGTTAAAATCACATTATTAAAATACTTAAGACACTTTTAAGGGGTGAAAGAACAAACATATATCAATACATAGAATGTGATATTGTCTCTTGTGCCATAGTCTTAGGTGAGAACTCATACAGCGACCTTGTTTACTTAAATGATATGACAACATACAATACAAACAATATCCACTGACATACATTATATGGCCTCCATACAGCTACAGGATCATAAGATGAGTTGCTTCATTCATCCCTTATCGACCCTAGTTGTTGGGCTGAGTGAGCATGGACATGTCATTGGGGTTATGAAGTGGCATCCTCTTTCAAAGGTTCCGTCCAGTTAGTTTATATGAGTATGTATGTGTGAAAATCACTTTTAACAAACATTTTTTAACAACAACACTTTTTTTCAAACATGTTGTAGATGGAAGTAAGAACCTGGCTAGTGTACTTTCTTAAAGATGAATATATATTTCATCCTTCCCCAAATGCATTTGTAAAAAGTATAATATTTTACAAATGAATTTGTAGTGCACTAAGTTTGTGCTTGATGAAATAACTACATTTAGAATGTATTTTCAGTTAGTATAGACATGTCAATCTATTTTTACTATACTTACCATGAAATAAATATATTTTAAATACAATTAAGTATATTTATTTTTCACTAGGGTTGCAGAGAACATGTGATAGAGCTATGTTTTGTTTGCGGCTAAGAAGTGACTAAAGAGTGAATTAAGTGCCATGATTATTCTGTCTATGCCACCAAGCACTGAAATGGATCAATTATCTGAACGAATAAGCACTTATTATTGTTGAAAAAGATTTAATCATACTAACTGATTTGCATACAGGGTGTTTCAAAGTTATTTAAATAAGGCATACTCATTACACAACATTGAAGACATTGATCCATTGTCTGTAAATACGTAAATTTGTGTATGTACCTGCAGTTCCGGTGTAATCAGCGATGGTGAGGGGGTAACCGTCATCCTCAGGATCAACAGAGAACAGTCCAACTCCAAACACACCATACTGTGCAAAAGCTGTGCTGTTCTCAAAATCTTCAAGATCTATGCGCAGTTCGTAGTTTCCTTGGATAGAGAGAGCATGGATTTGTTTCAACCCTGATGAGAGAAACAGAGAAAGACAATTAATTTCAAGGTTATTTTTAGTCATAGGAAATATAATTGGATTATGAGTGTAAAGTATGAATTAAGGCTGTGAATATTTTAATATTTTAACCCAAATAAATGTAGAGTCAATATAAAGTTTTTTTTTGTTGTTGTTGTTTTTTTTTTTAGATATTTGTTTAATAGCACTTTTATATAATAAGTGCTATTAGGGATTATCAGGTCTATACTGTCAATACAAATACCTTTGTTAAATTGATTTTTATTTTTATTTTTAAGATTTTGAGCATAAAATCACTAATTCCAAAAAATTAAGAATATATTTTAATAATTTTAACATTTAGTAAGACAACTGCAAATTATCAGATATTGTTCTTGTTGATCCGTTACAACAATTTAATTAATATATTCAAATAATAATGTTTATGGACTTAAAACAATTAAAATAAAACACGTAAAGCGTGTTAATAAATTTGAAGAAATTTGTGGAAAAATGGACATGAAGCTATATCTCCGCAACACAATTATACTGATCCACTGTCCTCTCTACACACGTTAGCAATATATGTATTGATTCATCTATCCACACTTACATCTGCGTCTTAATCTTGGAGATTAATTTTCATCAACCAAGTAGCCAAACTCAAAATGCAACAGGAAAATAGCATGAGCATAAAACAAATGGTGAAAAAAAATAAAAATAAAAATAATCCATAATCATAGCCTCGGTGAGCAGAACAACTGAGTCTGCATTAATTATGTTAATTATTTGTAATGTGTAAACAGCCAATATGAATCGCACAAATAAACACATTATTTTTCCTATCTCTAGTATGTATGTGTGGTTCATTTTCACTTTCTTTGGCTTGCATAAAAAATAATGCAATAAAACACTGAAATGCTCAAACATCTATTATTATGCAGAGCAAATGCATACTTAAAAAATTCATACATGGCTACTATGCATTAAAGCTGCATGAAAAACAACTAGGTCTTAGGGGAGATTCACACTTTTCATATTTTGTTGTTTTTGTTCACATTTCCAGCACCAGACCCATGAACACCGGATGGAAAAAATCTTGCAGCACCGTCCTCAGATATAAACACCGAGTTGAATTATCAAAACTAATTTGACGTGTAGGGCGCAGTGTAACTACATACATATGAGTATCCGCACAAGGAAATTGATGAAGAAAAGCAGAATGAATGAAAAATGAGGAGGGAAACCGCAACTTTCCATGAGTGCATACAAAACTGAGTCTCTTTTTGCTTCATTCAAAAAATAAATAAAATAATTTATTTTTGAAAAGAGGAAAATAAACCTGCTACTTTCACATGTAATTTACATAACTTTTATTCAGGCTTAATTAAAACCCTTGAGATTTTCCCTGAGGCTCGTTTGGAATAATTAAACATTGTAACAGAGTATTTTACGCCCTTCTTGCTTTTCTACCAAAGAAGGGGCCAAACAGGCAAGTCTGTGCGCATAAAACTCACATGTGCCAGAATTTTCAATTAAACATTATTGCGAAGACATTTCACTAAGCTGCATTTTGTCTTGAATTATCATACTGATTGCTCAATTAACAAGAGAGAGTGAATGTAAGTCAAGGTGTGCTGCTGGATGGCTTTTTCAGGTGAATGTTTCTTCTTTGACTATTACAAACTAAAGCAGAATTTATGATGAAAATCATATATATATATATATATATATATTATTTTTTATTTTATTTTTTTTCCCACATCAGAACAGGGAATCATTCCTTGATCAAAGATGAAAAGCATGCATAATGACTATTTTATATATATATGTTTTATTGAAAAGTGATTTAGTCAAGAGCAGTGAGAGATTTTCTCTCTTTTGTTGTCTGATTAACATGAATGACAGACAGCAGGAATTTTAGACTGCTGTCATTTTAAGAGCTGCCCGGATCCAATAGACTGTTACACATGCACTTTCTTTCTTAGCTGTTTGTTTATGGGGACACTTGCAAAGACAGGTATTTTGACACATACAAGTGTGTGTATGTAACCGTTCAAAGCCTAAAGTGGCAAAAATAACTCTGTTCAATACTCCCGCACACTATGAGTTCTCTAATGAGTCTTTCACTGCTGAATGCGTTTTAACAGCTTAAAATCACTTGTTTTTAAACTGCTATGCTTATAAACATGTGAAAACTATATGTTTTCATGACTACGTAGCACAGCAACGTCATGTGAGCGTGTAACAGCGATATAAAGGATAGTCCAAAATCTCTACCAGTTGACAAATTTCTACCGGTTAATTTGCCGGTATATCGCAGATTATTTGGTATATACACAACAATTAAATTAGACTAACCATAATTCAAACTCTAATCTTAAAACATGTTTTTGCATTTTCTGAATCTAAAAAAAAAAAAAAACTTTTTTATTCAACTGACGGCATCCTCAACCTCCTTAAAAGGAGATTTTGCTAGATTTATCTGCCCTCTGGGGACACATTAGTCCCCAACCCACAGCTAAGCCAACCCCCACACACACATATTTAGAAAGGGAGAGAGAAAGTGCACGATAGATCGTATATTCTTGCTTTTCTACAGCACACATTCTGTGCCTTCTGCCAGATGCCCTGCTATTGTGATATGGGCAGTCAACACCCATGAAGCCTGGGCAGTTCCTATTTGTCAGTAAACATAAATAGACACTGATATATTGAGGCAGAAAGCGGATTGTGTGTTGAGCACAAATTTAAGAGAGCAGCACAATAAAAAGCCTATGGGCATCGGCAGTCACACCTGCACACCTGTGATAAATACCACTCTAAAAATGACATATTCCTGCAATTATGCAGGGAAAAATTGGGTCAAACAATCCATAAAATTTCAAAGCCCCTCTAGGTTTCTATACACACACAAACCCACTCTCAATGAATACAGATATCATTCTAAAACAGGAAACATAAAACATTCATTCTAGATGTGCATAATAAACACATGTTAAATTGTTATTCATTTAAATAATAGTGCAATATTCCATCTTCTGCCAGCTAGACAGACAAAAGACAACATCTTGATTCTGATTAATGTGTTAATGTCTTCAATTTGCAGCTAATGTGAGTGATACAATTGTCTGGCTCATTAACAATTCATACAGACTGTGCACAGCTATACTTTTCTTTTTGCCACAGTAAAAGGTTCAAATATTAATGATTTATTTGCTTAGATTTGAAAAGTATGTTGCGAGGGAAACGCATTGAGCGGTTATAAATATCCCTCAAGCCATTTTTCCACATTCACATGGTTTTACTCCAAGAAATAGACACAGCACTTGAGTCATTACACTCTATCTTTTTCTCTTTCTGTCCTCTTTCAGTGACATTTCTGCAAGTTAAAATATTCATAATGCTTTTTCTCTCTATGTGACTCTGCGCAAAAGAAAAGGAAAGAAAGGAGAGGGGAAGAGGAAAGAGAACTCGCAGGAAGCAACGTGAAGTGTGTGTTTGGTGAAGAAGAATGAACAGGAGGCATGAATGGATGTGCGATGGAGAGATGGAGGGCAGCAGAGAGGGCAGAAAGTGGAGGAGTGTCTTTGAACACCTGTCTATTCTCTCTCTCTCCCATCAAGACGAGAGAAGAACGGAAAGGATCTCCCACAGACTTCAAAGGCAGAAGCTCAGGGGGGAAAAACGCAATTTGTGTGAGCTCACACACACACACACACACACACACACACACACACTTGACTGAAGAGGACACACACACAAAACGCCAACGTGCTGACAAGATTCAAAGGTTTGTGATAAAAAAAATCCACATGCAAACTCATAAATCTGCAAAAAAATGTTCTCTTTTCCTACACTGTAAAAAAAAAAGTTGAGCCAACTTAAAAAGGCAACCAGCTTCAGCAGAGTTTTCTCAACTTGTCGTTTTAAGTTTATACAACAAAAATTTGAGAATCTCCCACAAAAATAAGTTGAGCAAACTCTAAAATCTGCTGAAGCTGGTTGCCTTAAAATTTTAAGTTGGCTCAACCTTTTTTTTTACAGTGTAGTGACCGCAGTAAAGAACTTTTGGAAAGACAAGCTAAATAGCAACCCGTTGTTATGTTTCTGGTGACTCTTCAGCTTTTAACCTGATTTCCAAAAGCAGATTAAAGCAATATTCTGGTTTGTAGAATAAAGAATAAAAATTTGAGAATAAGATAAAATGGTGGCAAATGCCTCTATTAATTTAAAAACTTTAATGAGAATAATTACCATAACTGAACATTCATTTATAATCGTAGCATTTTTTAAAATAATATGTCAACATAAGTTAACATGCAACAATTTTTCATGCTCCATATCTATTGAAATCTTGTCCTATTTTTTTTTTTTTTACTAGATATGCACCTCAATCAACAATGTAGCTTCTGATGTATCCTGAAGAACAAAACTAGATGAAGACATTAGGATGGATGCCCTGAGCTACACCAGAGACCTCTGGATCAGTGTGGATGAGGTTTCATCATCTATTTTCACTGTGTTCTAGAATCCAGTTACAGAAGGAAAACCTAAGTTTGAAGAGCAGCTCAGAAAAAGTGACACCTGAGGGGGAAAAAAACAGCTATATAGTCTCTAACTCACTTCCTGACACATAGTACTTGTCACACGTGTGTAGATGTTCAAAAGCAGAGAGCAGAGCCAGAGAAATGACTCACCAGCAGAGCTGTATGCAAAACCAGAGTATCTAGCCAGAGTCACAGACGAGTCCCATTTGAGACATAATCTGTCTTTCCAAACATTGCCAATGTAGTCTAGTAGTAGTACTCTAGTAGTCATTATTCAAAACAACCGAGGGAATTATCCTTTTTTCTGACTAGCAATGTAAATCCCTCGAACTAAATAAGATGTACTCTTACATGACATGTTTCTTTTTCTTGAAAATGTGGTTTCGAGAAGCTGCAATGATGAAAACCTGAAGAGCAAGCTAAAGGAGTACTACAGAGGACAGATAAAACAATATTATAGTCTACAGTTTTATGAGTTCCAGAAAAAAACAAAACCAAAAAAAAAAAAAAAACACTTATGGCTGTTTCTTAGTGCATGCTCTCCAGCCATATCAACAGATGAGCAAACAAAAAAACAGCACTTTTACACATATTATGAGCATGAGTCATTCATAAAATTAATGGTTTAATTTTCCTACATATAATTGCATTTTGAAAGAGTTTTGAATATATTCCTGGAGACAAAAACAAACAGCCTAAAAGGGATAGTTCACAAAAAAAAAAAAAAAAGGTTATAATTTACTCCCTCTCACGTTGATCCAAACATGTATGACTTTCTTTCTTCTGCGGAACATAAAATAAGATACTTTGGGGACAAATGTTGGCAACCAAATGTTTGAAATAAATAAGTAAATAAATAAAAACGCTGAGACATTTCTCAAAATATATTATTTTGTGTTCCACAGAAGAGAGAAGATCATACAGGTTTGGAACGACATGAAATTAACAATTTTTGAGTGAATCTGGTCTAAGATGATCTCCCAGTGTGGAAAAGCTGGTCTTTAGTTGGTCTGACAAGTGCCCAAAACAGCTCTAAAACCAGGCAAAAAAAAAAAAAAAAAAAAAAAGGATCTGTAAATCAGCTTAAGCTGGTCTCACATGTATTTTTTCCATCATTGATATTGTTTAAATAACATTCAGACTAATTTAATAATGCTTTCAGTTACCGATAGATTGTAGTACTCTTAGCTCTATTTAACATATTTTAGCATATTTAAATCTTTTTTTGCTGAATTGTGCTGTTTTTCTCCCACAATCAGTGCTGAACACATGACAAAAATGTGCTGATTTCCACCGAGAGTGATCCAAGAGCAAAACAAGATGATTAACAGAGATGATTAGTACACTAATGGAGGCTATTAAGGAGAGAAAGAGAGAGAGAGAGAGCAGCAGAATGAGAAGAGGTTGGGGATTTGAAGGGGAAAAAAGCGTTTAAAATAGATGGAGATGATGTACAAGTAACTACAAATGCAATGTCATCTGTGCGTCCACAGAGCTTGGGTCGAGTGGATTAAGATAAATCTTTTCATAACTCTGAGGTCTCAATGAGGTACAGTACTTACAAACCAGTGTTGGGTGTAACGCGTTACTAAGTAACAGTTACAGTTACTTATAAAGTACTTGCGTTACATACAGTAAATAATTTAAACAGTTCTAAAATCAATATTGAATTTGAAATCTAAATTTACCATCTAAAGATAAAATTGAATGCAGAGTCTTTAACCCTCTGCACGCCAGCATGTTCACTTTTTCCTGATTCACAGAGAAACCTTAAATATTGAGATACATATAAAACTAAAATCAATCGAA
Source organism: Onychostoma macrolepis (assembly GCF_012432095.1). Taxonomy (NCBI): domain Eukaryota; kingdom Metazoa; phylum Chordata; class Actinopteri; order Cypriniformes; family Cyprinidae; genus Onychostoma; species Onychostoma macrolepis. The sequence continues at coordinate 17,716,700 of NC_081159.1, read as the reverse complement.
TCTAAAAACGGCCTACTTTTATTTGTGTACACTGACAACCCTACTAGAAGCCCAATAGAAACCGTCACAGAAATTCCAGTGGTTTCTATTAAAATACCATTATGAACCATTAGCTTTTTCCAGTAAAACCATTACAAAATTCCATTTTGTAGTGTGTTTTGGGCATTTTCCCAATAGGATTTAACATCCCACCAATAGAATCCATCACATACCAGTAGACACCATTATAGTTTTGATTAAAACCAATACAATTCCCATTATAACCATTAAATCCATTACATTTTCTATTGTGTTTTGGGCAGGATTCTATTGTTTTTTTTCAGCAGGTTATTAATAACAACAAAATATTGTGCTTTTGCAAAATAAACAAAACAAACAGGGTGCACTTTCTGCCGTCTAGGTCTCCGTGAGCAACTTTCTACGCATCACAAACTCAGTGAATATTTAACACAGAGACATGAGAAATATGTCTATAGAAAGCTTGTGTGTCTACTTTTAAATGAATGAATTCAAATCGAAAACGAATATTCTCTGATTATGTAATCCATATGAAACTAAAGCGAGGTACAGTCTTTCCGGTATTTGAAGCTTGAAGTGTCTACTTCTAAATTAACAAATTCAAATCAAAAACAAATATTCCTGATTATGTAATCCGTATGAAAGCGAGGCACAGTCTTTCCCGTATCTGAAAGCTTGAAGTGTCTACTTTTAAATGAACGAATTCAAATCGAAAACAAATATTTCTGATTATGTAATCCTTATGAAACTAAAGCGAGGTACAGTCTTTCCCATATCTGAGCTCATTATATGCAGTCACCTAAACCTAAACGGATTTTACTAGTTGGGCTTTTCCTGAACATCTTTCCAAACTGAAATGTATTGTTTAACTTTTCTTAAGCTTTTTTGTTATTCAGATATTTTGTTATTCAGAGTATTTCTAGTTGTTAAACAAAGAAGGTTACATTTTTTAAATAAAAAAAAGTTTAAGTATTACAGTTGTTTTAAAGTTAAAAGGCTAAACTATTCTATGTTTGACTCAAATTGAAAGAATAAAGAGTTTAATTTCTATTAAGGTTTATAGGGATTTTAAGATGTAGCCTAATTAGCTATTTGAATAATTAAGTTACTTATTGAGTAACTAAGTTACTTTTCAGACAGAGTATTTAGTAAAGTAATTTAAATACAATATTGATGATGTAATTAGTAATAGCAATTAATTACTTTTTGAAAGCAACTTACCCAACACTGTTACAATCACAACACACGTATGCTTGAGCTCACTTTCACCTGTGTGACACTGGATTGACACTAATGCACTCACTCACTCACTCACTCACTCACTTAAGACATATATCTTCTCAATATCCTCCCTCTCTTCCTTTCATTCTCTTTTTACTTTTTATGCGTATCATATTTCTTAGCAATATTAAAACCCAATGACACCCATAGTCAGCCTGAGTTGGTGCACTATGGGAAGTGCACTCATTGGCGTGCTCAGGTTCGTGTGTGTCTGTGTGAGAAAGAATTATGGAGGCGGCACTTGTGACTCCACACAGAAAATGGATGCTCTTTGTTAGGGAGCCATAATTCATAGTGCTATAATTGATTGGGGAGTGTGAGGATTTACAACCAGAAAGAAGGAAAGAAATAAAAGAGAAACCGCTGATAGAGACAGAAAGAGAACACAGAGTGAAATAGAAAAAAGGAAGCAAACGTGTCTAAATAGGACATGATAATGATCTCTCATCTCCTCTGTCATATCTTTCATGTGAAGTGCGCATGAGGTCCCCAGTGACAACGGAGTCACTTTAACAGTTTTTTTTCTATCTGATTAAATCAGGTTTGGATTGAATAAGACAATGTCCCTAGATAATGTTATCAATGACAGAGCTCGCCTTAACTGTGCACAAAACAGTGTTTCAAGCTGATTCTTGTAACCAAGAAGGATCTATGTGTCAGCACCAGGACACGGTGGGTAGAGCACATATTCCCCACACATAAAAGCATTTGTGACCCTGGACCACAAAACCAGTCTTAAGTCGCTGGGGTATATTTGTAGCAACAGCCAAAAATACATTGTATGGGTCAAAATTATCGTTTTTTCTATTATGCCAGAAATCATTAGGATATTAAGTAAAGATCATGTTCCATGAAGATATTTTGTAAATTACTTACCGTAAACATATCAAAACTTCATTTTTGATTAGTAATATGCATTGCTAAGAACTTCATTTGGACAAATTTAAAGGCGATTTTCTCAATATTTAGATTTTTTTGCACCCTCAGATTCCAGATTTTCAAATAGTTGTATCTCGGCCAAATATTGCCATATCATAACAAACCATACATCAATGGAAAGGTTATTTATCCAGCTTTCAGATGTTGTATGAATCTCTATTTCGGAAAATTTACACTTGAGACTGGTTTTGTGGTCCAGGGTCACATTTGTGTTTGCAGGGACGCCGAAGTCTGAATTAGGTCTGTGTCATAGCCAATGTCGGACCCTCTCTCTGTTTGTCTTCACAATTCTGTATATATAATATTAATGGTTCAAGTGGTTTTTGAGTTACAGATTGGATCATTTTCAGATCAGCAAGAAAAAAAAATCATATTAATGTGACTTTGCTTTCCATTTATTACCTAAAGCACACTTTAAGTACTTCTTCAATACCACAGCAAAAACTACTAGCCTAACTAAGAAAGTTCAAACATGATTAAAGGCAAAAACGAACAAATACACAAATTACAAGCATAGATAAATACAATATAACAAAGTTACAAAATAAAATAATGTCTAACAGTACAGAATATTCAGGTACAGAAATGTAATAATTAAGTGTAAAATAACACTGCATAGTGTTCACTGTATAAATGAAATGTAGATTAATCTTTGTTAAAGCTGAATTTTGTTGTTTGATTAACATTAATGACACAGACTGCAGCAGGTATTTATAGACTACTGTCCCTTTAAGACTTGATGCATGGATCTAATATAATAATATACATCAGATTTCTTTCTCAACTGTTTTTGTTTACCTAAGACATAACCAAATGATTGTCGAGATGGATATTCTGACATCATTTTATGTGTATATGTCATATGTGTACATGTTCTCTTTCGCCTCTTCTTGCGCTGGAATGGTTTAAATCATTTACATGTGTAAATTCCCTGATTCAGACTGCTATAATGCTGTGTAGTTTAGACAATATTAGATTCCTGATTTCTCCTGAACTGAAGTTTCACTCACACACACTGTGAACCACCTACACACTGCAACTCAAAGCTGCTGGAGCTGCAGCAGTTTAGTAGAGATTACCACAGTTTGCCATCACTGGCCCAGTCCAAAGAGCTTTTATAAACCATCTGACATTTAGACTCCTGCCCTGCTTTAAAGGAATAGTTCACTCAAAAATGAAAACTCGCTCCAAGATGTATAAGAGTTTGTTTCCTCAACAGAATAGATTTGGAGAAATTTAGCATTACATCACTCGCTCAGGTGCCATCTGGATTTAGAGTCCAAACAACTGACAAAAAAACATCACAATAATCTACTCCAGTCTCCAGTCCATCAGTCAACACTTTTGGTTTTTAACACAGCTGTGAAGTGAAAAGCTGTGTGTTTGTTAGAAACAAGTGTGTGGATAATTGTGATATTTTTATCAGCTGTTTAAACTCTCTCTTGGGTCAATATCAAACGTTGTCCATCAGCTGCTTTACATACTACAGTGCAGGTCATCCTCATGGACTGAACCAGATTTGACAGTTCTTGCTGTGAGATGTTACTTCCCTCTCCCACCAAGGCACTTGAAACTTCCCAGACACATCTGGGGGACACACAGGTATACGTGGTTTAACACTGCGAGGACCTGTCTCACTGTCTTAGGCCTCTTATATTACAGACATTGCACTTTATTGCTCTGGCCACATCTGCAATCCTCATGACTCCTTCATGCACTGTACACACAGGTGAGCAGGATCCCTAGGCATCTATTTTCTGGTGTTTTTCAGAGTCAGTAAAAATGTCTTTTTAATGTCCTAAGTTATTTTAACTGTGAATTTAATTGCCTTCCATTTATTTATTGTTTATTTATGCTGTTAAACACACACACACACACATTGACATTTCTGTAATAATTGACAGATCACAGCTGCATTCTGGTTGAAAAAAAACATTAAGAGGAGAATCCTTGATTTATAGAATGTACATCTTTAACCGTGAGAAGACCTTGCCATGATCTCCCACATCAAAGGGATTTTTCAACATATGACCTTCCTACTGGCCATTCAACTGTCCATATTAACTGGCAGACATAGTTTGAATGAATATGTGAAACTCTGTGCATGTGTACATTACGCCAGTAAATGCTTCCTCAATGTGCACCTTCTTTATTTCTATGCTCTTTCTATGACTCACTGGGTCCATAAAATAGAAAAACAAAGAAAAACTCGTATTTTTCTCAGATTTGACTTGACCACTTTAATGGTTAAAATCTTTTTCTCCCACATTTCTATTGACCATATCAGATGAACTACAAAAATGAAAGAGAACTGAATGTCCTTTGTTGTGTACGATGCTGCCTGGCTTTGTGCTTATCGCTTGAAGATCTTTAATGTGCAGCTTTAAAAAGTTTGTGACTTTTAAAGTAAATCTAATTAATGATAGTCTGATAACATAATGCAGGTACATAAAAGGAGGTCTATGACTCCTGCTTCTTATCAGACAGTGCAAAAAATCAGTGCAATGGAGGTACTGCTAAGAAACAAGCAGTAGACATTTAACTCAGTAAATCAATATAAGTCAGCTTCTAAAATATTGGTAGACCTGTACTTTTGAGCTCAAGCAGTTTTCTACTTTGGCACAGATTGCAGCTCCTAGACTGAAATGGAAGGGGAAGCTCTATTTTTCAAAATTCAACCACTGTATATCATAAAACTAGCCCTATTTCACCCAACAAGAGCAGCCTCTGCCATCACCATAACTCCCATGAGCCTTCATTGGATGTAATGACACGGAGGGTCAAGGATAAGGAAGAGCAATTGAGTCATGAGGGAATTTGACTGGTTAAAAGAAACATGATGTAAGCTTTATCTAAATCTCAAGGGTAAACAATGTCCACGAGAAGCTTTACACGACCACTATGGACGCTATTATATGGCTTGCTACTCTTGTCCCTCTCTCAGCCTGTGGGGAATAAGCAGAACAGGACACTATGGAAACTGCAATGACTGCCATCTGCAATGCAGCTAACAAAGATTTTGTGCAGAGAAACAGGGTCTGTAAGTTCACACTTCACTAAACCAAACTGTATGTCTCTTTGATGATAATCTACTTAACACAATGAGAATCTATTTCCATGTATAAGTATGCCCTGGAGCGCAAGTGCCTCACTTGGCCACACCAGCAGAGGAGGGGTGGCAGCGTTAGAGACAACTGTATCTTCATCCACGTTCCCATGGGCCTGACTGATGCTACATCCATCTGTTATCCTGCATCAGTTGCACCAATTTATGACCTCACACACTGTGTGTGTGTGTGAGAGAGAGAGAGTTACGTCCTTTAAATTCCCTGTACATCCTCTCTCTCTCTCTGTATCTTAGCAAATAACAACAAGCCAGTCGCCACTGCTCATCTCATTAAGTGAACAGAGGAACAAAAACACTCACGCAGACCAACACACACAATAATGATTCTAGTTTAAACCTCTCTGCAGGTTAAGAGCTTGATTATAGTGCTTTGGCTGTCAAAAGACATTTTGGCTCGCAAAAATGGTAAACACGGCAATTTGCGCTTTCTTGTTGATTTGATTCCCACTTGCAACATGGAGTGGAAGAAAAGCAGAGGGAACGAGTTGCTGCTGCACATCCACTGATCATGTGGAGATGAATGTTTAGCGCTCTAGTTCAGTGCTTTTCGGTTTCTAGGTTGGACCAACAAATAAATGCATTTAAGGGATGATGCACAATCAGCCGTTTTAGCAAAATGGACCCTGACAGATCTGTGATGTGTACTGTTGACTGCATGACTCTCTGCAGGTCTAAAAGGTCTGCAGGATGCACCATTCAGTTAGTAAACACATTAAATAATTGCAATATGCAAAAAAAGTCAAAACAAAATAAATTTAAAATTCAAAGAAATTCCTAGAACTGTTTTTTTTTTTTTTAAATATATAAAATCAAAGTCTGTCAAGACAAGAATGTAGACAGATGTGTAGAAACAAGTGATTGAGAGGGTGCGCAGGTGTTGGCAGCTTTTTACCCTGATAATTTTTTTTTTTTTAAATCACAGTTTATGCTCACAGGCTTCCTCTCTGTTACAAACACAAAAACACAACTTACCAAGCCAGTACTCTCCAGTGATTTTGCCAAATCCTTCCCTGTAGGAGTCCCACTCCCTGAAGAAGTTCACAGACCCATCCTCCCTCCGCTGGATTACCTGACAAAAAGCAGAAACAGAATATTGATTAACCACAAATGTGTGTCAAAACCTTGTTAGTGGGTTGCATGATTGTAGATGAAGTTTTTTTTTTTTTTTCTTAAATGAATTAACGTCTGAAAACAGGACAATGTTCTGTTGTGTTCTGCTGTATAGCTTGATTCACAGAGAAATTGTCTCTCATGGGGACGTAAGAGATTTTAAGCATTTACAGGGGTTATAGTTGGTGATTTTATTATTGCAGTCCGAATTCAGAATGTCTGTTTTTTTGACAAACACCAAGGTCATGTGGTAATTTAACTGACGTCAGAATTCACATCTCTGAGTTTACAAGAAGTCATCGATTCAAAAAAAATTCAGTGTTTAAATGCTTTTTGACCACTGATGAACACGGTAGGGTAACTGTTGCACTTCGCTATAATTTGAATGCATATTTATCACTGAAAAAAAAAAAAAAAACTGAAATGCTGGAAAGTATTTACAAGAACAATATTTCAGAACTGTTCCACCACAGCGAGTGGAAGCTGTTAAGAACAAAAACGAATGAGAAGAAAAGCACATAAACATTTGAAGTTAGTCATTATTATGGCAGCTACCGGTATGCAATACAACTATAAAATACGTCTTATATAAGTGTCACATTCGTGGGGACGGAGAAAAGGCAGGAGGCTCAAAGTAAAGGTAGAATTGCTCTTTAATAAACAAAACGCTGAGTAGAGATCATACAAAAATCAAAGTAGTAACCAAGTAGAACAGACAAAGGTAAATGGCGAACTGAAGGTTTAAGAAGGGGGGCAAATGAATGGGTAAACGTGATAATTGATCAAACACATGTGAAAAGAATGATAATTAGGAGGCTAACTAAAACTAGGTCACAGGGGAAAAGGCTAATTAAGAATGAACTAGAAACAAAACAGAACATGCACGTACCAATAGGCCTATATTACACACATAACAATATAAACCAAGCAGCTTTATTTTTGCCTTATGTAAATAAGAAGTTGCATTAACTTATTTCTGGTATTCTCCACATTTTTAATGACATCATCATTTTGAGAGATAAAAGGCAAGACAGAAAACTATTTCAACCAAAGTGCATCTGTTTTCCTATATTTTTTTAAACAGGAGATTTAAATAATCAAATAATAAATCTGATATTATTAAATATGAATCTATTCTTATTATTCCAAGCATATGCCATTCATTTACAGCAGACAATCATGCGATTGGCCACATGAGCAGTGCATTCTCGGGTTCGAAGGATCACAGAACTTGCTTCTCCAGTGTGAATAAATCACCATTCGAATTCATGAGTTTTATCACTGAGGTGCCATGCAATTTATTTTTTACATATGTCCACATGAGAAACAATTACCATCCGAATAGGGCTTAGGGCTCATGTGCTTTTGAATAAAGTAGGATGAATGTATGTATGATTTTAGGGCTCTTCCTCAGAGTAACTCTCGCAGCAGAGACTGATATTAGACCTGAACAAACATAACGATGGAAGAGCTCAGAATTGTTGTCTTAAGGATAATATCATTTAATGGAGTATGATTTCTTGAAGTATGATATCTTGAGTTAGTCAAGACTGACTCAAAAGAGTAGAACTTCCAGAGCTCGTAATCTATTTGAGTATAGACACTCACATTCTGTAGAGAGCCATGCAAAAATGTGAGTTCCCTTCTATTTAGCATTTTATTTTATTTATTTATTTATTTTATACTATAAAACCAGTTTGTGTCACTTTGAATAAAAAGTGAATTTAAAAAAAGAACAGGAATTTCAGAATGTCTCAGTAACTGGCCTGTCTCCCTTTTGCCTTAATGAAAGCAGCACTTCCCTAGTAAAAAAATAATATATTTAAAATACATTTATTTCATACTAAGTATAGTTAAAATCTCTTAACATATTTACTGACAGATAGCTCGAAACTTACTGATATAAAAATTATAATTAAACTTTATTTGGCGTTCTACTTGAGCACAATACACATTTCTTAATATTAAGTCTAAAATGTGTTTTAATGTCACTTTTGATGAGAATTGTATAATATCAGTCTTTAAATGCAAAATACTTAAAGTGTACCTGAAGTGTACTTGCAATAGTTCCACTTTAGCATAATCAAATATACTAAGCATATCTTTAATCGTACTTCAGCACTATTTCTGCACAATTAAAGTGCATTAAGCACAAAATTAGTTGTTCCAATTTAGCAGACTTTAAGTATACCAGTTTAGTATACTGAAAGTACAATTGCAGGGTATTTTATTAAGTACATAAATATGAAAAAGTATTTGTAGTATACTTAGCATTAAATAAATGTATTTCAAATACATTTAAGTATATTTATTTTTCACTAGGGTTGAGCTGCATGAACTCACAAATTTGTGTAAAAATCATGAAGTAAACTAAAAACAGCAACTTGAAATGTTGGCTCGACATCTTGTATTGGAAAAAAGCAATCCACTAAACAATCCTAGTATAAAACTCTATCCCCTAACAAACCCCTAAAATCTGAATCGTTGGTTTAAAGCTTGTTGAAGGATAAAAACATGTTTATAGTGAAGTTCATTTTGCCAGTATACAACAAGCAAAGAAGGTGGACAGTTGAATTAGAGTTCAACTTTAAGCAAGAAGGACATTAAAGACAATGCGTCTTAAGAAAGAGCAATAGAGGACGTGCACAGAATAAAAGAGTTCAAATGTGCCAGCCCATAATGAGTCTGTCAAAATCGCTGACACTGGCTTTGATTGTGGCTGTGTGAGATTTTATGTGGTTTTATGGCACAGAAGGGCATTCAGTGAAGTATGGTAATCAGAAACAACACTCAGGGGTCTGTGTTTGTTCTTCTGCGTTATCTTTAATCCCTCTGGGTAAATGGCATGTTTGCAAAACTGATAATTACTTTAATTTGATTGATGTATGAAGACGCCTTTTACTAACTAATTTGCAGTGTACTCTGCATTGATTACTCTGTAAAAGTCTAGAAAACAGATTCTGTGGAGTGATGTCAAATATGACATCACTCCACACATCACTGAATATCTGTTTATGGAAAACACATTGCGTCTAACGCATTTCATTTCTCCTATCAAAGTAAAATGTATGATCAGTTGAATTCATAAGCAGGTGGACTTTGTTTTCTGTTGAAATTTGGAAGAGAAGTGAGACGGGGAGGGAAAGGGGTTGATCCAGTACAGGATGACAGCTGTCAGTCATCTTAAAGGTTTCGCTCTCTCCTGCATCACTCCTCCCCTGTAGCTGCCCTAGAGGCTCCTGGGAGATCAACCCTGCCTGCACAGAACTGAGGCAGACACCACTGTCAAGGTTGAAATTACACATGCATCCACACACATATACAATCACAAACACACAGTGTTATCTTGCCTTTTTTCCACAGATTTAAGGCAGGCAAGTAGTGAAGGTCAAAGGGGCATTGACCATCACTGTCTAACAACAGTGTCAGCAGAGGCAGAGAATCAGACAGAGAGAGAGGGAGTATTAAAGGTGAAATCAGAATCGGTCGACCCCTTTCTCACTGTCCCTGTCACCTAACAGCTTTCAGGAACGAAGCAATATCTCTCCAACAAATGCAGGTATGCGAACAACAGCTTTTATTTGTAATGTAAAACCTTTACCTAAAATGTTTGTGGTTAGTTTCCTTATTTTTAAAGGGATCGATAATAATAGAAAAAATTAATTTAAATAAATAAATAAATAATAATAATAATAATAATAATAATAATAATAATAATAATAATAATAATAATAATAATATATATATATATATATATATATATATATATATATATATATATATATATATATATATATATATATTATGAACAGGTCAAAATGTAATTCACTCTCAGTTGAAAATTAAACAATGACCAATGCACAGATACATAAACTTTATAAAATATGGCTACATAAACCTCAAATGTCACCAGCATGCTTAATCATGTGAAGTGAGAAAATGTGTTTGCCATTACTTTGAGGTTTGTGTTGCCATATTTGATATAGTCTATGTAAATTTCATTTTGTTCATCATGAAGAATGCACCAGTTGTGCCATATATCCTTTTTGGAGCTTGAAAGATTTGTATTAACAGTAATATCCACAGAATAGCTGAAAATGATTTAAAACATTATGTTATTAGAGATGAGTGGATCCTGTAAATGTAGGACCATAAATATGAATATAATTTCACACACAGCTATTAATAACAATTCACTCTACACATATGAGGAAAATGTTAATTTGTGGTCTCTATCTATTATTAAGGTGGGGAAAAAAGTCACAGGAAAGCTCAATGAGCTGTTTCATGTCATTCACACAATTAAAAGACATGATGTCACCTCATATAATATTAGCCTCTTGACACCCTGGTGTTTACAGTAATTGATCCGAAACTCTTACAGTGCAGTGATCTGTGAATCTCGCCCTGTGGTTTTTGTGTCATGACTGTGCAATTTCACCGCAAATGACAAAATGCACCCAAAATGTCAGTCGCTGCCAACCAGACTAATTAAAAATTCTCTTTTAATTAAAGTCCCCACCAAAGGATTATAGCAGCTGAGGGCATCGCTTTGGTGGCGTCTGCTCTGTGTGGTTCTTCAGTACAGAGCCATTCTGAAATCAATATCATTTTCTTGCATATGATAAAAAATGATTTGTCCTCGCTCAAGGAGGGCTCTGTTGTGTTTGCTTATAGCAGTTCCAACCTGGTCTCATAAAAATACGTACCTCTGCGCACTTTTTGTGCGACACCGTTTTACGTACCTTGCTGCACGTTTCGCCACAGTTTCAAATAGAGTTTCCACTGAGTGGCACTAAAACACAGGTTCAATATGTGAACCCTGGCACGTTTTTATTACGTAGATATTGGTACGTATTGCTGTTTTTTTATTACGTTGCTTCAGATACATATTACGGCGGTTCAGAATTCAAATATCCGGGGACTGTCACTAAAAGTTAATACTCTATCGTGTTGGAAATATGCTCTACACCAAATCCAGCCCTAAACCTACCCGATAGTGTTAACAAATGCAAAACTGATATAAAAACGTATTAGCTGATGCAACTGTGCCATTTGAACTTCCTTTTACGTAGATTTTAACTGCTTTGTGGAACCGTAGTTACACGGGATTTGAACCGGTGCTTCTCGTCTCCTATGTCCGTCTCCGTACTCTGTGAACTACCGAACAAACTTATCAACTATAAAAACCCATAGATATGAAGCTGGATGTGTGCGATGCTAACGTTCAAAAGCATCAGTTTTCAAATCTCCCAGCATATTAATATTGTTTTGAAGTCATAGCATGATATTCTTCAAGTAATTGTGCGAAAATTACGCTTTATTAATCGCAACTCTGTAAATTTGTGTGAAAGTGTTCATTTATTTTGGAAACTGCAGTGATATGTACTTATTGGTACGTATTTCATGTCACGCTAAAAAGTGCACCCAGGTACGTAAATGCCATGAGACCAGGTAGAGCAGTTCAGTTCCTCAAGTGCTACTTGACATTTGATGTGTCACTTGGGTTATGGTTTTTACATTCCTCAGAGAATAAAAATGAAAAATTAAGCCTGCATTATTAAAGTTCTGAATTTATTCCATTCATTAAATATTCAGAAGACTCAAGTCATGAAATTACGGTTAAAATTATAATTTGTGTAAGGTGAATTATTATTTAGTTTTCATTAATAGCTGTGTCCAATAAAACTGAACTTTAGAGAATTTTCCTGGTCTTACATTTAGCCTAGAGATTCACCCATCTTTAATAAAAATAATTGAAATATGGGCTCTGTTCTTATTGGGCTGTCAGTAAGAGGGAGGAAAATGAAGTCACTTTTTTATCACCTTGAATTCCTCACACTTTCATCTGTCTATGTTACTCAGGGCTTGACATTAAGCATTCTCATGTGGTTGTCCTTCGGACAAGTAAATTTGTCATTTACTTGTCCGAGTATAAAAGTTACTTGCCTGGAGAGAAAAAATTAAGTTAAATTGAGTTATAAATATAATTATTTATTGTAGTTATACAAAACACATTTAGTTTATTTAGATTTTTCTTTTTAAATGAAATAATGAACAAAATAATAAAGTGTGATAATACTATTATATTTAAAAATAAAAAGTTAGAATTAAATACAAATACAATTATTTTATAGTAAACTTAAAAATAAAATGCTAATATTTACTTATTTATAAAATTTTCATCATTTTCAAACTTAAATTTAAAAAGTTTTAATTAGTTAAATTTAATCAGTCAATTAGTATAATAAGACATTTGGGCTGTTACCAAACAGATGAAATCAGTATCAACAAAATTCATCTTTGCAATGCAGAAGAAACAGAAGCTGCATCTGAAGTGGAATAGATATATTTACCCACTGTTTAATGCAGCTCTGAGGGACATGGAATGCTTTAACCTGCAGTTACAAATGAATAAATAATGTTTTGATACATAAAACGTTGAATACTGATATTTGAAATTATTATTATTATTTTTTTTAAATACTCTAAATGTGAAATTAAAACCACCAGTAGGCGGCATCAAGTCACTGTTAATAAGTGAGTCATTGCGACTGAACCGAATCATTTAAACGGTTGATTCATTCAGGCACAAAACACCGTCATGTTGCTCAGAGACACAAAACAGCACTGTGGCTGTGTTTGGAGTTATTTTTGTTGGTGAATAGAGCAAAAACAGGCAATATGGTGTCTAAAACCTAAGTCTCTTAATGTTAACTTCTTGTTTATTGAACTGTTATCACATTTGTAATCATGATGATTTTTGTAGCAAAAAAAAAAACAAAAAACGGCGTTCGATCTTCGTGTGATATTAACTATATGAAATGATATAAATGCATACATTTTCCTCCCCCATGTCTTGAATTTTCTGATCATTCTTCATGCATTGTAATTGTAATACTGAATCATGCAGAGAAAGAATGCACGTGAGCTAGTCTAACCTAGATGACTTTACGTAATTATGCGTTCACTCTTTGTTTGATTCTTGCAATATACTCGTTAAAACAACAATTACAAAATTATCACAAACGATATATAATCGCACACCCCTATAACAAAGGCTATATCATAAATAAAGGCAGTTATTATTGTTTTTGGTACTGACTTTTTCAAGTTACTTGTCCGATTGGGCAAGTAAATTTCTCTTTCACTTGCCCGTCCAAAACATTCACTTGTCCCAGACAAGCGGACAAGCGTTAATGTCGAGCCTTTACAGTTATTGTAGACCAGTAATCAGTCTCACTTGAATTGTGAAAACTATAGGTTACCTATCTCTACTCTTCTAGAAGACATATGAATTTTTACAAAATCACATTTACAAATCATAACAAAAATGGCTAAGAAAAACAATACTCTGACAGAATTTGTTTAGCAGATGCCACTTGATTTGATATTTAATTTAATGCAGTGACATTCAGACATTCAGTATTTTTTGGGCCACAAGATAAATTTATTTTCTTTCTTTTTTTTTTTTTTTTGGAAAAATGTATTCATTTTAAAGTTTAGTTAATCTTTTCATAAAGCCCTCTTGAAAATATGTGTGTAGATTTTACCTCAAGTTAAGAGCAAATGGCTAATCAAAAGACAACACAAGACATTTTGATTTAACGATGTCTCTAACACTGGATTACAAACTGATTTCCACAGACTTTGGCCTTCATCAGCCTACTGCCAGCAAGATTACAGATAAAACATATTCAGCACTGCTGCTTCTCTCCCTAGGAACTGGAGTCTTACAAAGCTTCACTGCAGAGTACTTAAACAAGTGACAAAGAACCCTTGGGTGGCAGCAGAGTAACACAAGACACCTCTATTACCGTTCACTTGCACAATGAGCAAGATTCATGCACTTGAGGGAGGTATAATAGTGCAGGTGGTGTTCCTCTCTCAGGTCTTGGATGGCTAGTGGTCATTAAGAAATCAATGTGTCTGTCAATCTGTCAATGAGACAGTCAATGCATGTGTCTCCAAACACAGTGTGCATTTAACTGCCAGGATAGTGTCAGCTGAAGGAATTTAACAGACAGCTGCTTAAGCTCTCACTGCATTTGATCGGTTCAATCCTACAATGACTACAACAGAAGTGGCCATGGAACTGACCCTCATTGGCCCCAAAAAGTGTTTGGACACTTATGCTATATTTATTTTATTGCATTAGATAGAAATATCACACCAAGTGGCGTTTGGATGCTAAAAATATTTGCAGCAAACATTTGACAACCAGAAAATACTTTTAAATATATGCTTGTGGCAAAAGTGTCATGCCCATCAAATGAAAATGCTCAGTGATCTGTCAAGTTCAAAGCACCACACATGAAATGAGAAAAAGAAACAAGCAACATAACCCCCCAAAAAAACAAGTAATAAAATAGATATCATGGCCACAAATTAAGAATTTCTTCCCACAACGTATTAATTTGAGGCCACAATTTGTTCCCTCGTTTTGTTTTTTTCAAACTGTAGCTATGTTGTACTAATTCATTCCCTCGTCTTATTATAATGATGTCAAATCATATACAACTCCACAAATTAGTACAACATGGCCATTATCAACCTAAAAAGAGAGAAATAGTTAAGTCATGGGTGCTCATTTTTAAATTGTAACCACATTGTCTATTTTTTCCCTACACATGTCAAGTGCAGGGCATCGTAGTCAGTCAGTCAGTAAATCAATCAATCAATCAATCAATCAATCAATCAATCAATCAATCAATCAATCAATCAATCAATCAATCAATCAATCAATCAATCAACAGCTTAATGTAGCTAACAGGGTTATGAAATAAGCATGCCTTCAGCATTCAGTTCCTGAATTTGAATTACATTTGAACTGAGGCAGCATAGATGATGCAAAATTGCTATTTAAATTTGAATGTGAGGAGGCAGAATTAAATTGAAAAGACAGATAGGTTTGAAATGGCACCGAGTGAGCCAGGACTAAAAACAAAAGTGCATGATGCCCCTGGCTTGTAATTAGTTGGCCATTATTGCAAAATAATCCCCCTGATCCCCCTGCTGGGGTTTATTTCCAGATGATCACACCTGACTGTACATCATTATAAGTGTGTGGAGACCTCAACACACCAAAACATGAGCGGATAAAACCAGCTTTCCGGTTTTCCACACTATGCCATGATCAGTGTTTAATCTGTGCTTGGCAGTGAAGCTGATTGCATCACGAGGGCAAGATCCCGTGCCTTACAAGACACTCAAAACAGGTGTCTGGTTTTAATCAGGATGGCAGTAGTCATCGCCATTAACGACTCATGCTATGAAGGCGAGAGTGAGAGAGAGAGATATCCAGACAGATACAAAAGGAGAATAAATGAATGCGGCAAGAAAATGATGGCTGTAGAGATGAAGCTTAATGTTTCTCTGACATGATCACATTCTCAGGGAGGTGTGAGAATGCAGCCGGCAGGGATGGGAACATATGCTGTTTCAGCACACTTATGAAGCTGGGTCTTAAAAGCCACTCTTTTGTTCTCAGCCTGCTTACTCCTTTTTTCCTTGTTACCATTCTCCTCCTTTCTTTGAGTGTTCCTCTATCTCCTCTGTCGTCAATTCTTACGTTTATCTCTCTCCCTCTGTTCTCCTTAACCATCTTTCTTTTCCTGCTCTGGACAGGGGAATTACTGGATTAGTATGAAGTGATCAATTGGGAGAGACAGAATCATGTTTGATGTTTAATCTGAAGATTTAGAGACTGTCATTGGCCATCATTACCACGTATATCTCACAGCAAGACAGAGAATGTGTGTGTGAGAGAGAGGTAGTGTACCGGTGTAAACTGATTCAATAACACTTTACCTTAAGGTTGTATACATTAACATTAGTTAATAGTCATTAATAGTCATTTCTACATATACAAATACATTTTTTATACTGTATATTAACAGTAAAATTTTTTGAAAAATGATGCATTATGGACTAACTAGACTACGACTGAAAAATAGTAGGCTATAATTAAAATTAAACAAGATAAATGAATAATGTAAATTATTAACAAAATAAACAGGAAGATATAAAATAAAGAAATAAAAAAAATAGGAATTAACTGTTTTATAGTTAACATGAAACATTATTAATTAATCTCAATGTTAATTTCTACATATACTAAGATTAATAAATGCTGTAAATTAACAATAACAACAACAATAGTTAACATAAATAGTTCATAATTAAAGTTAAAAAGGTAGGCTATATGTGACCCTGGACCACAAAACCAGTCATAAGGTTTTTTGTTTTTTTAATTGAGAGTTTTTGAATTGAGCATCTTACAAAGCTGATTAAATAATCTCTCCATTGATGTATGGTTTGTTAGGATAGGACGATATTTGGCTGAGATACAACTGTTTGAAAATCTGTAGTCTGAAGGTGCAAAAAAATCTAAATATTGAGAAAATCACCTTTAAAGCTGTCCAAATTAAGTTCTTAGCAATGCATATTACTAATCAAGTTAAATTAAGTTTTGATATATTTATGGTAGGAAATTTATAAGATATCTTCATGGAACCTGATCTTTAGTTAATATCATGATGATTTTTGGCATAAAATAAAAATTTATAATTTTGACCCATACAATATCGTTGGCTATTGCTACAAATATATACGTGCTACTTATTACTGCAGGGTCTCATTAAAATTTTTTTACAACATTTAAACTTGCTGTACATTAAAAGTAAAAAAGTAAAAACACTATAGGTTACTGTTCATTGTTTGTTCATGGTGCTTAACACATTTCCTAATATTTACATACAAAACCTTATTGTAAAATGTTATGATTGATTCCATTTCTTGGAGGGATGTTTTTATGCGTATACTCCCAAACAAGACAAAATGCTTCATTTAAAAGCTTACACCACACATAGACACTTATCTACCATTAAAGATGAAAATAAAAGTTAAAAGGTCAAGTCAGCACAATCTTTTCCAGTTAAAAATAATACAATAAATCAATGGTCTGACATTTTCCTCCTGTTATGCTTTACTTTCTATGTCCATTCTTTCTTTCTTTCTTTTTTTATTTGACAAAAAAAGTAGTGAATACACTCAATCCGTCAAGGATAACACAATAAAGTTTAAAATAAAACTTGTTTCCAATGTGGTCCTTGATGTAAAGCACAAATTCCATAAGTAAGAGGTACTCTGGCACTGCATTATAAATACAAAAATTACAATAAAATTTCACATATACAAAAATTTACAGTCACAAATAACCACGTACGTAATATAAATTCATCAACAAAACAACCTACTTAAGAGCCAAATTTTAGCTTTTAAACTTAAACACACCATATTCGAAATACCTTTAATATCCATAGGTAACTTATTGCACAAAAGTGCCCCAGAATATCTAAAAGACCTACGACCATACATAGTTTTAAAACGACAATGTAATATACATAAGACTTTGAATAGTTTTATAACAATGTTGCTCATTTACCCTAGAAAAAAGTGCATTAAAATATGAAGGAGCTCTATTATTGATAATATTATGTACCATTTTTATTTTAATATGTTCTAATTCGCTTTCTATAGGTAACCAATCAAGACACTTAAAATGGGAAAGCTCCACATGTGTAAAACGAGTCGACTAAACCCTGAAACTAACCTTATCAATCTTTATATCAAAATATTTTGTAACTTATCCAACCAACTTCGAAATTACATGACACTAAACATCATGCAAGTAATTTTATATTCTGTTTATCAAGAAAACTAACATGTCTGGCAAGACATTTTCGACATCCGGTCGCGGAGGGGGCATAGCCACAGTTTTTAAAGAACCTTTTAAAGACAGAATTATTGCATCGGAGGCATATAGCTGCTTCGAGCTTCAAATGTTTCAATTTGAAGTAGCTGCCGACCCTGTAATGTTCATGATAATATACAGGCCTCCGCAGCCCAACGGTGCTTTTTTAAAGGAGTTTGCTGAGTTTCTGGGTGGTGCTGTAACAAAGTTCGAAAAGATCTTACTATTGGGTGATTTTAATATTCACATCTGTTGCCCAAATAAGACGCTTCCCAAGGACTTCTGTAATCTTATGGATGCATTAAATTTTATACAATGGGTACATGAACCCACACATAGCTTGGATTTGGTCTTCACTTACGGTTTTTCAACCGTTTGCTTCAGCGTATACATTTCATCCTGTGGATTTTACGGATGCATTGCCTTGGAATTCAAACGTTGATGTGTATCTCTGTTCTTTTAATGATAAGTGTTTGAATATTTTAAATTCAGTTGCACCAATGAAGGCAAAGTGCATCAAAAACAAACAAACAAACAAAAAATCCGAACCATGGTTTAATGATACAGGAGAAATATACAGGAGACATGAACGAAAATGGCTTAAGGATCAACTGTATATTTCCTATGATCTTTTAAGGGACTCTTTCTCTAATTTCCAGAAAGCTGTGAAGTCAGCAAAATCTAAGTATTTGTCTGAAATTATTAATAACAACTCCCATTTCCCAAGAACTATTTTCTCCACAATCGATTATGTCCTTAATCCAGCAGCAGATGTTTTTACTGATGTGTCTGAAACACTGTGTGAAAACTTTTGGACATTTTTTGTGGAGAAGGTAGATAGGTTGAGACTTCAAGTTTTGCAATCTGTCTCTGATATGATTGAGAGACCATGGAGCTCTGCAACATGGTCTAATTTTCAACCTGTTACTATTTCGGCCTGTAAAGATGTCGTCGAGTAGGGCTGCAACAAACGATTATTTTGGTAATCGATTAATCTAACGATTATTAGAACGATTAATCAACTAATCGTCGATTATTTCACTGATTAATCAGTAGACTTTGATTATTCAGCTTTTGCAATTAGTTAAAATATTAAGTTATACATATTCTAACATAAAGGTCAATTCAGCTTTAGAAAAGCATATTATGTAAGTACAATTATTATACAATTAATTGGTAACACTTTACAATAATGTTCATTGGTTAACATGAACTAAGAATGAACAATACTTCTACAGCATTTATTAATCTTGGTTAATGTTAATTTCAGCATTTACTAATGCATTTATAAAAATCACAAGTTGTTTTTTAACACTGGTAAATGCACTGTGAACTAACATGAACAAACAATGAATAACTGTATTTTTATTAACCAACATTAGCAAAGATTAATACATGAATTTAATAAATGTATTGTTCATTGTTCATTCATGTTAATTAATACATTACAATAAGGTATCATTTGTTAACATTAGTTAAAGTGTTACCAATTCATTATACAAATAGATGTATTTGGCACACAAAATGAGATGACAGACAGAGACACTCTCACCATTTAATTAGCTACATGGAAAAGTAACCCATCATTCGGCCTAACATCTCCTTTTGTAAGTGATAAGAATCAAAATAAAGGTAAGTGATAAGATGCTTTGGATAAACTATTTTATTCAAAAC
The DNA here is from genome assembly GCF_012432095.1 of Onychostoma macrolepis. Lineage (NCBI taxonomy): Eukaryota > Metazoa > Chordata > Actinopteri > Cypriniformes > Cyprinidae > Onychostoma > Onychostoma macrolepis. The sequence continues at coordinate 17,696,796 of NC_081159.1, read as the reverse complement.
ATAGCCTACCGTATGATAACCAAAACAGTCCTGAGCTAGATCAAGCTTTGATTTCTGTAAAACAAACTATCACTTTAATTAAATATTTTTTTCTCCACTAATAAAAACATTTTATCATTAGCTAGCTCCACACTGGAGAGCTGCTTTATTTCAGAAAATCAAGTTGTAATTCTATCTGAAAGCGACACTGTCTCTGGGTTTTCATGTTTAATACCGTAAAGCTGCTTAATTTAAGGCTCTCTATTGCATAAAGTACTATATAAATAAACATGATGTGAACGGACTTTACTTGAGTAGCTACTGAAAAGCAGAGCTCATGCAAACATCCACATCGTTGTAATCAGATGCATTTTTAACTGCTGCTTTCACACTGCTGTCAGTTTTTGTAGTGTTTATTTTGTTACTGAGAGGAAAGTGCACAATATATATTTACATATTCATCAGGTTCGGGTGTGTCTTCTTCTCTTGAATTGCATGCGCTACAGCGCCACACTGGTCGAACCGCAGTATTGCAGGCTCTTGCATTAGGTCATGTGAGATCAAACGATTACTCGACAACAAAAATATTTGTCGACCATTTTTTATTGTCGACGGTGTCGATAATGTCGACTAATCATTTCAGGCCTATCGTCGAGCATTTGAGACCCACTATGTGTCTTTATGATGTTATGCCAGCTCGCTTTTTAAAGCAGGTTGTACACATTGTTGGTTCTGATGTGTTACATTTTGTTAATATGAGTGAGTACCGGAATAGTTCCCGATAGTCTGAAATGTGCTTTAATAACGCCATTTAAAAAAAAAAGGCAAAATCAGACACATCGATTGTAATAGTTCAGCTACAAGTCTTTCTAACCAAATCTAGGAAATGTTTCAATCTGGTTTCAGGAAATTACACAGTACAGAAACAGCCCTCTTAAAAGTTTATAATGATATTTTAATGTCAACAAATGCTGGAAATGCTGTTGCTTTGATCTTACAAGACATAAACTCAGCTTTTGATTTGGTTGATCACAATTTATTACTTTCTCATTTAAAAAACTGTGTTGGTCTGAGAGGTACTGTTTTAAAATTGTTCCAGAGCTTCTTAACGAACCGAAAATTCTCTGTACGTACAGGACAATATACTTCTTCCAGTGCTCCTCTGACTTGTGGTGTCCCATAGTTGTATCTTTTTTTTAAACCTGGTGATACAAATTCATCAGCAAAGTTGTGTGTATGTATTGAGGAACTTAAATTATGGCTTATGAGTAATTTCTTGACACTTAATGAAGGTAAAACCGAGGTGATTCAGTTTGGACCTAGTGATGCTCTATCTTTTAATTCTTATAATCTCGATATTGGTTATTTTGCCCAGTGGATTACTCCTTGTGTAAGGAACCTGGGTGTCTTATTTGATTCCAGTCTAAAGTTTGATAAACAGATTAACAGTGTGGTTAGGTCATGCTTTTTTCCATCTTCGATGTTTGGCTAAAGTTAAAACTCTCCTTTCAATACAGACATTCAAAAAAGTAATTCATGCATTTGTTACATCTAGATTAGACTATTGCAATTCGCTGTACTATGAGATAAATCAGTCCTCCATTGAGCGACTGCAATTGGTTCAAAATGCAGCAGCCAGGCTATTGACTGACATGCTCAAATTCCAGCACATTACTCACATTCTGACCACATTACAGTGGCTACCTGTTAAACTTAGAGTGGAATACAAAATTTTAACACTGGTTTTTAAAGCACTTCATAATCTTGCACCAACCTACCTCACTGAGCTGTTGTCAACATACAAATCAGTGAGGTCACTCAGATGCAGATTTTTAGGAACTTTATCAATCCCTAAATCCAGATTAAAACAGGTGATCGAGCCTTTGCAATTGTTGGTCCTACACTCTGGAACAATCTTCAGGTTGCCATCCGAACAACTTCTTCTCTATCTATTTTTAGAGTTATGCTTAAATCTCACCTCTTTGATCGATTTGCAGCAAGTCAATGAAGTGTTTTTGTATTTATCTATTGGGATTATTATTATTATTATAATTTTTAATTATTAATTTATAATTTAGCTCTGTTTTATTGTTTACTTTGCTATGTAAAGCACTTTGGTCAACTCTAAGTCGTGTTTAAATGTGCTATATAAACAAACAAACAAACAAACAAACAAACATACTTACACCACTTAAATCATTGTCAAGGACACATGCAAGATAATTAACCGAAGTTCTATTTGATATTAAACAATCCCCCACCTTAACAGAAACCTTAGAAATCTTAGAAACCTTATTCAAATTCTTTTTAGACCCAAATAAAATGGATTCAGTTTTACCTAAATGTAACATCAGTTTGTTTTCAGAGAGCCAGTCTCTTACCGCACAAAGCTCCTTACCTAAATTCACTTGAATTCTACCAACATCCTTATTTGAAATTATTAAAGCAGAATCATCAGCATATAAAAACAAACAACAATCACAAACTGCTTGCATGTCATTTATGTATAAAAGAAACAAAAGAGGGCCTAAAACAATTCCCTGAGGGACATTTTAATAAAAGTTTCCTCAGAAAGAACCCCATCAATTTCTACGCTCTTAACTCTCCCAGTTAAATAAGAATTCAACCAGGCCATCACTTTACTTGAAAAACCCATGACACTTAACTTGTCTAAAAGTATTGAGTGATTTACTGTGTCAAACGCTTTCTGGAGGTCTAAAAGTACCATACCACACATTTTACTTTCAACAATCTGCCTCCTTATAAAATCTGTTAAATAAAGCAAAGTAGTATCAGCTGAATAAGATTTCCTAAAACCTGACTGAAAATCATAAATTAAACAACTCTTCCTTAAATACTCATACATCTGTTTATACACAATTATTTCAAAATTTTTGAGGCCACACTAAGAATAGAGATTGGACGATAGTTTCCAGGATCGTATCTGTTACGTTTTTTGAATAACGGACCTCAATTTCTCTGCGTCTAGAATTCTAAACCCATCATTTCATCTCAAAACCTAATCGCATAACATAAATCCTACACCGCATAGCATGTTACGAAAATAGAGGCTTACTTTATCCAAACACAGCTACAAACCTGTGCCACAGCCTTCGCCCTGCGCAATTATTTAAAAACACACATTTGGAAATGTACAACTGAGCTATGAAACATGAATGAGCAATAAGAAGCAGTCAGACATTGGAAACCATTTTTTTCCAGAAAGAGAAAAACAAGTTGCCCCCTCCCCACCCATTGAGTCCACAAATTGAGTTTCAATCTAAAACTTTTACATTTCAGGTCTTAGTGCTTTTTTAATATTTCAGAGAGGAGTTGTGGGTACTTTTGATAAAAGCACCATTTGATAATGCCGGATCACGTAGCACTCTAATAGATCTGCTCCCATAAATGATTTATAGAGTGCTCATTTTTAGTCCTCTCCTTTTAGCAGATAAAATAATAATAGTGGAATACATTATCTCGGGGCAGAGCGCGGGTCAGGAACGGAATACAGAATATCGCCACCACAGGTGATAATGTGCGTGAGCTTGTGTGGTTTTTGTGCATGCATGCATGAATGCATAGATGTGTGCTTGCATGTGTGTATGAGAGAAAGGGTAACAGAGGGAGAACGAAACAGCCACATAGAATAAGCCTGTAATGCATGCTCAAATAAAAAGAGAAGATGTGAAACATTTTTCTTGACTGACACTTCTATTCTTTCATTCATCAAAGCCTTAGGTGTGTGTGTGTGTATGGCCATGTAATTGGACTTACCAATTAAAAAAAAAACAACTCAGCTTGGATTTACCCAAAGAAATGGGTCCATTTTCACCTGCATCTTTCCTCCTTTTCGCTCTCTCTGTTTACCATTAATGCTGAGGAAAAAAGTGTTTCTGCCATGCTCCCTGCCGAAATGAAAACAAGAGGCAACAAAAGGACGAGGGCAGGAAATGCATAGTATAGAACGAGAGGATTGAAAGGTCTCATTTTGATATTAAAGCAAAGCTGTATGTCACTGCACAGGCTCAAAGTGGCTCAGTCTATAAATTCTTCCATTTCAATTTGTTGTAGCGGTGGTACGCTTCATTGTAAGCTATGTCATCTGGACAGTGCATGATTTTGCAAACACATGCAATCAATTACTAGATGCCCAAAAAAATTGATCTGAGTGGGTGGAATTCATCCTAAACTCCCTGTGACTGTGGATGTGCAGTCTGTAATAGGAAGGCGGTGTGTGTTTTGGAAGGCTGTTTAAGCTTAAAGCAGTGAAAAAGGATGACCCATTTTTGTACTGAACATCACAAATGATAGTACTAGAACAAAAGCGGCAGATCAAGTCCGCAATTATGGCTCATATCCACATACACACACAGTTAACTAGACAAAAGATGTATTCAGAGTTACTGTAAACGAAAGCCGGGAACGGAAATAAAGCTCATTATGAGTTGAGAGACCATAGTGAAAAATAAAAATAGCTACTAAAATGTATTTGAAATACATTTATTTTGTGCTAAGTTAGGGTGACCATACGTCCTCTTTTCCCCAGACATGGCCGGGATTTCTTAATTGCTGAAAATGTCCAGGATTCAGCTGTTTTCTTAATCCCGTTCCAGCTGAATTTCTGACCATTGCCGTCCTGCTCCCGTAACATGTGTTTCGCTCCCGCGATTTTCGTGTCCACTCCTTTAAACATTGTAATATTGTATATAATTTTGGCACATCAGGGAGCCGCTATCTGTATGAGGTGTATTTAAATATTTTTGAATGAGCGCCTGCGCCGTTTACTTTCACTTTCGATTCCACGATCACACACACTCTGTGTAAAGGGAGCACATCTTACAAGATCAGATATTTGGCAATGAGCTCAGGATCTGTTGAGCAGCAAATACTCAAGCATGGTCTTGTCAGTCATCTCTCCTTATTCTCGACCTGTAATCAGTCAAATCTGACTCCAATTCCATGTTTTTTTCCACAGAATTGGGCTACTTTTAGACTGTTGCCATGGGTTGATTTTCCCAAGTGGGTTAAAGGTATGAAATATTGCATAAATTACATTTGACTGAAATGCGTGTATTGAAACATTTTGCATTCTACCTATGATAAAACTTTTATGGACTTTTACATTAACCTGACCTGCCCAACTCAATCCAAGCAGCTGAGTCCTTAATGTTTTCAAGAAATGGCTGAAAACACATCTCTTTCATCTTTTCATCATACTTTTTTTTAATTAAAAAACTTGATCCTCTAACATTTGCACTCTCTATTCTATTTCTATTCTAACTACTTGTTTTATTTAAGAAAAAAGAGCCTCTAACACTAGCATTCTCTATTCTTTCTCTATTCTTTCTACTTATTTTCTTTTTATTTATTATAAATAATGACCTTCTAATACTAGCATTTCCCTATTCTTTTTCTGTTTTATCTACTTGTTTTCTTTTTATTTATTATAATAACAAAACAAACAAACAAACAAACAAACAAAAAAACCTTGCTACATATACTGTAAGACGAAGCTCCGCCCATGTCCCCGCCCACAAACCCCACCTCCTACTGTCCTCTTTTTGGAAAACTAAAATATGGTCACCCTAGCTAAGTATACTACAAATATATTTTACATATTTATGTGCTTAATAAAAATACCCTGCATACCCTGTACTGCTGGTATTCTAAACTGGTAAACTTAAAGTCTGCTACACTGGAACAAATAATTTTGTACTTAATGCACTTTAATTGTGTGTAAGTAGTGCTGAGGTCCAACTAAATATATACTGAAGTGTATTTGATTGAGCTAAAGTGGAACTATTGCAAGTATACAGTACTTCAGGTACACTTTAAATATCTTGTAGAGAGGCCATACAATCCTTATTAATAGTGATATTAAAACACACTTTAGGCATAGTATTAAGAAATGTGCATTATGCAATAAAGAAACAGACCTACTACAAATAAAGTTTAATTATAAGTTTTAAATCATTAAGTCTTAAGTGATATGCCAATAAATTTGAAGTATACTTAGTATGAAATAAATGTTTTTTTGTTTTTTTACCAGGGGAACAAAATAGCCATCTTAGTTCATACATAAATTAATTTAATTTAAATTTCTAGGTTTTTGTGAGAGCACATTAAGAATTTTTTTCACAAGTCACATTATTGCATACTGTTGTTGAGGATTTGAAGAAATTAATTAATTTGGGTTGGACCATTATTTTAAAGATGTTTGAAGATTATTCTTCAATATCAAAACTAATGTCTTACTTTCTCTTAAAATCCCCCTGTAGTGAAAATCAAGTTTTGTATGTTGTTTATTTGTCTATGTGGTGTTTTTAATATGCTTTTAGACAAACCATGTGCCAATCCATAAATCAACACCATTGCTGAGCATTTTTTTAAAATAATAAATTGGCTTTCAAAATTGAAATCTCCAAAAGTTTGACAGCATGAGTGAAAATACTCCTATTCTGCATTAACAATACCAATACCGTTGAAAGATTAAGGCTGCATTTATTTGATTAAAAACAACAATATTGTGAAATATTATTAGAATTTAAAATTTATTTCAATATATTTTAAAAAGTAATTTATTCCTGTGATTTCAAAGCTGAATTTTCATTGGCCAGTTACTGCAGTATTCAGTGTCACATGATTCTTCTGAAATCATTAATGCTGATCTAGTGGTGAAATATTTCTTATTGTTATCAGTTTATATTATTATTTCTTATTATTAACAGTTTAACATGCAATTTGTTTGTTCAGGATTCTTTGGTGATCGAAAGTTCAATAAGAAAGCATTTTTTAGATAGAATTATTAAAGTATTAAAGTATTAATGTCTTCCACTTTTACCCCAAAAAAAAAAAAAAATTGGAAGGTAGTGTATCTAAATCTCTTCATTCTCTCTTCTTGTTCTTTGCCTCATTTCATTTTTACATTTCATTAGTCTCCCCTCAATATACACAAACACCAATACAACCCCCCCCCCACGTGACTGTGGGTGTCTTTCTTTCCTGGTTGCAACAGTCTCTTGAGCAACAGAAAGTGGGACAGTTATGAAGAACTAATAGCCTGACAGACTGCATGCACCCTCTTTCGCCTCAAGCCATTTCCTCTCAACATCTTTCTCTTTCTATCTCTCTCATTCTATGATGTCACTGATTCTACTCTCTTCCATATACAGTGCACTCCAATATGTCCATGCACACTCAATGATTGCTGGAACAGGGCAGAGAGAAACCATCTGTGCTGCTGCCACAACTGAAGAAACTGTCTTTCCTATGGTTTCTCTCTCATGTTCTCACGTCCTCAAAATACTTAGAATGTGTCATATTCTCCAGTTCTGTGAGCTGTGCATATTTACATATAGACCAATGACTTCAGAATGTGATACTGTATACAAACAGATAGATGTGCATGCAGATGTCATTGATCCCTAAAGAAAAGAAAGATCAGCCTCTGTGGTCAGCAGGATTCTATCCTATGTGGGGAGAGCCCAGTGGATATACAATCTCAAAACCCAGGGTAATCCAAATAACGACCCTCATCATCAGGATCATATCGTCAACATCATTATATCAATCTCACTAAGTGCTTTCACAATACGTTTCATCATTTTAAGCAGCTAAATATAACAGCAACTTTGAGCCTCATTCTGTAAAAAAACCTCAATAAAGACAGCAGTACATCTACTTGTCATTACTGATCCAGACAGTGGTTAAGTGCAACAGTACACGGTTGTTTTGGAGAGATTAGATGCATGACATTTTATATGATATCAAAAGTACATTTGATTTTTTTCTGCTTTTAGCCTACCCCAATATGGGTTTTAAAGTTAGATTTAAAACAGAGGGAAAAGCACAGCAGACAGCTTGAAATGTGATAGATTTAATAATTAATGATATTTTTTGGTTTGAGAAATCTGTGTACGTATTGTTAAACAGATAGTTAACGTTAAAAAGAAACTGCTGTCATTTAGTCACACACATGTTGTTCCATGCCTCTGATTTTCTTTCTTCTGTCATCATTTACATACTTAAAATGTACAGGTTGTTCCAAATCTGTATGTATTTCTTTTTTCTGAGGAACACAAATGAAGATATTCTGACTGATGAAGGTCACCAGGGTCCAAATAACACTGGTCCCCATTGACTTTCATTGCATAGAGAAAAAAACACTGATACATTTTTGTGTTACACAGAAGAAAGAAAGTCATACAATTTTGGAACTACATGAAGGAAGTATATTATCATTTTGTAGTAAATCCCTAACTTTTGTGTTGGCAAGTGTACATGAGGCAATGGACTATTTGTGCTAGTCCTAACCACCTTAAACGATTCGTAGGACATGTCCACCTCAATATTCAAATTAGTTGTCAATCAACAGAGTTGACAATCCGACTTCACATTTTTGCTTTGTGGAGGCTGTTCTTCCCCATGTGTGTAAATCCATGTATTGTGGACCTGCATGCACCTCTGAACCACATTCCTCTTCTCTCTTTCCCTCCTATTTCATTCACATTTTAAATCAAATAAAAGCCTTACGTTGGTGTGATACCACCAATACCAATGAATCACTCTTCAGAAGGTGCGCAATACTAGAAACTCACACAAGCAAATATGCATGTTTGGTAATGTGACTCACCGTCCAGCCACCCCCGTCCGTGCTCATATCACAGTAGACCTGAAAGCCGGCAGGATAATGAGTGGGAAAAACAGAGTAGATGCCATCTTCTCTCTGACCGCTAGCATATATATCACTACAGTCCCGTGGACGGGAGCCTTGAAAGAGAGAGAGAGAGAGAATGAGAGAGAGTCAATCACAAAAAACCCACAAAGACTAGATAACCGGATGGTTACAAGATAGCAAATAGCTAAACTAGGCCAAGGCTAATTTAATGACCAAAAGAATATTGCTATAGGTTAGCCAACATAATTTTTGCACAGGTTTTTCCGAGGCAGCTGGTGCTTCTCAGTTTACTGGTCTCTGTTCCCAAAAGAGCGATCCTTTTCCCTGATTATAGAAAACACTTTCCCCTTCACTGGCACACTCTTGCATACAAGTGTCTGCTCCATAGTGAGGTTCATTACAAGCCACACCTGTGGCTCCAGCAGACACATCAAGGCCTTAAAAGTAAAGTGGTAAAATGCTTTCAGACACATTAGGCCTCCCGAGAGCACAATTTAAGTACAGACACTTTCCTTCGGCTTCCAGAGACTCGTCTAATGAGAATTCAGATCAGCTGGGGCACAAAAAGAAGACAATAGTTATGTGCGCTTTTTAAACACAGTTTTCCGTGAAATTGTCTGATGTTCTTTGGATTGAGAATCAATGAGTCAACAGTGAGAGGAGGATCAGAGCGCCTCTGCTCGGGGGACCAAAGTGCTTGTGATTCTGAGTTGATGTCAGAGTACATGAGCTGCATCTGAATCTTTGCTCACCGGACCATAGAACTTTCAAAGCCAATCACCTGAGCAAAAAAATGCCATGTGACTAATCACTCTTAAGCCACAGGAAATAGTAAGAGCATAAATAGTAGAGAGTATGCTAATATGCTTTTCTGAATTTGACTCCTCACTGGCAACTATCATTAGCTGTGATGTAAAAAGCGTGATAGGGGAAAAGTCAATTTCATGCTTTTAAGAGCCTCCAAAAAAGAACATATCACTAGTTACCATAATGCAATAAAATAATAGCAATACATATGTTGCATGCAAATTAAATTGAATGGTTCTCAGAAGAGAAAGATGGCAACAAAAATCTGGACTCTTTGAGAGGAAGAGTGAGTTTGGGGTCAGTAAGTGTTTTTTAAAAGAAATAAATCCCAGACAGCAAGGAGTGTCGGCCCAGATCCGGCCCACAACTGGCCCGCATGGATTTCACACGGGCCAGATCCCAGACAGCAAGGAGTGTCAGCCCAGATCCGGCCCACAACTGGCCCGCATGGATTTCACACGGGCCAGATGTGGGCTGGATCTGGGCCGACACTCCTTGCTGTCTGGGATGTGGGCTGGATCTGGGCCAGAACTATGTTGCTGTCTGGGATACTTTTATTCTGCAAGGATGCCTTAAAGGGGTCATTGGATGCCCATTTTCCACAAGTTGATATGATTCTTTTGGGTCTTAATGAAAAGTCTATAACATGCTTTGGTTAAAATTTCTCAATGGTAGTGTAAAACATCACCCTTTTTACCTTGTCAAAAACAGCTCTGCAAACAGCAACCTGTTTTGTTGCGTGTTCATTAAAATGCTAATAAACGGACTGTTTATGTTGAAACAACATGTAAAAGTGAATTTTGCATCCGATGACCCCTTTAAAAGTGACAGCAAATACGTTTATATGTTCCAAACAATTACAATTCAAATAAATGCTGTTCTTATTATTTGCTTAATATCATGGTTCTCACAAAAATATTAAGAAGTACAACTGTTTTCAACACTGATAAATGTTTCCTGAGCACCAAATCAGCACATCTGAATGATTTCTGAAGGATCATGTGACACTAAAGACTGGCGTAATGGCTGCTGAAAATTCAGCTTTGTCATCAAAGGAATACATTTCATTTTAAAATTATATTTTATATTGTAATACTATTTTACAATATTACTATTTTACTGTAACAACCCCCAAACTTTAAAATAGTGTATAGTGGTGCAAATGGAAAACAGACAGAGAGGTAAAACCCCAAAAATGCTAAATAAAAGAGATGGTCAGGTAGGCTGGATCCCCTACCATTAGCACAGCCTTTCAGGCGAACTCCTCTGACTGGCGCCCTCTGCAGGTCAGCCTTCACTCTGGCCTTTAGACCTCCAGTTTCCTTCTGCATGGCGTTTAGAGCATCGCTCACAGAGTTGACAACCTTCACCATGTTAATCTGGCTCTCGGACAGCAGCTGCAACACATACACAAACAAGAACTATTACACTGACAGCATGAGTTAACAAGGCAACTAGCCAGAAAAAGACTGCAGGCAACAGACATGTGCAGTAAATCATATCAGTGCAGTGGATCTCAGCTTATGACATTCTTGAATTTTTAGAGGAGATAAAAATTCTGTCATCATTTACTCAATCCCGTATTATTTTTTTCTTCTACAGACCACAAAAGAAGATTGCATGAAGAATATAGAAAATAATACCCCTACTGACCTGCATTAAAGAATTTCAAAATAACTTATTTTGTGCTCTACAGAAAAAAGTCTGGTACAGGTCTGGAATGACAGTGATGATGTTTTGGACCCATCTATATTTAGTGTTTACTATCTCAAGATCTACAAGGTTCCAGTACACAAAAGCATATCAGATTATAATACTGTTTCAGCTATTAAAATAGTTCAGTTTTGTATGTAATGGCAAAGTGATTATATTTCATTTCGTTTTTTTTTATTAAGTTAATTTAGAAAAACGTTTGGAGCATTTTTTTTTTTCATTAAATAAGTTTTTTCTTTCTTAAAGTAACGACCAAGCGGCCAGCGGCAGACCGGCAGGCTGATCATATCCTATGTTTGATCAATTTAGCCTTCTCAAATCATCACGACTTGCCTAAAATAAAATCTATAGATATAGCCTACTGAAACAGTTCAAGCATATAACAATGTTTAAATGTTAAACCTAGATAAATGTGCGCTGCATTCAATAGTTTGTGCGGAGAATCGAAGCTAAAGCGCAGGACATGGAGGCACCAGCGCAATCAATTGCTTTTTTTTCAATGGAAATGCCTTAAAAGACGCCATAGTTTTTGCTCATAAAGGTAAGAGTGATAAATCATTCATAACTGTAAAGGGTCTACTCTTATTTGTGTGCACTCACAATATCAGCAAAACGTCATGCTTTTAAGAAAACGATGCGCTTTCTGCCGTCTCGTCTTGAACAGGAGCGCTTCACAAAAATGAACCGAAAGTCAGCAAATACATGCCTCACACACATGATAAATATATCTATAGAAAGCTTTAAATTACTACTTAACGAAATAAATCAAATCGATAACAAAAACTCTTTCATTATAATCCGTGAAGATGCACTTCTCTCTAAAGGCATCTAATGAGGAGACGGCAAGTCAGGATCATCATCTAAAAGTGGGTCGTGGCTTGATGACCATGGGAAAACGTGGGTCCCAAGGCCAAACCAGTTGAGAACCACTGGTCTATAATATGCAATCTCTTCTATACTGAGATTCAGTTTTGTGACTTGGACAGCAAAATGTTGAATTATAGCGCTGCAGCACAACAGAAAACAAATATTTTGCCAAGTGTAGATCTTTGTTTGATGGCTTTAACTTATGGGAGCTCTATAGGTTCATTTCCTGGACATGTAGAAAGCTTTGAACCATTGGTGTGAGCTGCTTATTGTCCACTGAAAATAAAAATCCCTTGTAGCCCATGAGAAGGCAAAATCAGTCTGGGAGACAGGTTCCATAAGGCTAGCTGTCATTTCAGCTCAAATGCTTGACATGCAATAGAGCTGTTAAAGGTCTTTGTGCCAGATTTACAGTGTGATTTTCTGCTTGAGGCAGTGAGCTGAATCTGCTATTGCTTGTCTACCTAAAAATAAGACTATTGAAAGAAACACACACACTGACATACGTATGTGTGCCTTTCCCCCATAAACTTAAGAGATCTGACCCATTTTAGATGGAAAACCCTCTGTGTTCCTGTGAGCATGAGCTTGTGCTTGTTTCATTGTTTGTGAGGCACATCCAACATAATGAATGAGTGTCCCATCCTCGCCTGCAGCTCAACAATGTGTCCTGTACAGTGATCTTTAAAGGACAAGTACACATTTGAATAGGACACACTGTCTATGCATGCTGTAACTGATGAGCTATATGAATAAACTATACTATCACATGCAGAAAGTTTTCCCTTCCTTGTCCATAGATTTTAGACAGTTTTTTGAAGAAATAAGACCAGGTAAATTTGATTATATACAGGTGCATCTCAATAAATTAGAATGTCGTGGAAAAGTTCATTTATTTCAGTAATTCAACTCAAATTGTGAAACTCGTGTATTAAATAAATTCAATGCACACAGACTGAAGTAGTTTAAATCTTTGGTTCTTTTAATTGTGATGATTTTGGCTCACATTTAACAAAAATCCAAATCCAAATCACTATCTCAACAAATTAGAATATGGTGACATGCCAATCAGCTAATCAACTCAAAACACCTGTAAAGGTTTCCTGAGCCTTCAAAATGGTCTCTCAGTTTTTGTTCACTAGGCTATACAATCATGGGGAAGACTGCTGATCTGACAGTTGTCCAGAAGACAATCATTGACACCCTTCACAAGGAGGGTAAGCCACAAACATTCATTGCCAAAGAAGCTGGCTGTTCACAGAGTGCTGTATCCAAGCATGTTAACAGAAAGTTGAGTGGAAGGAAAAAGTGTGGAAGAAAAAGATGCACAACCAGCCGAGAGAAGCACAGCCTTATGAGGATTGTCAAGCAAAATCGATTCAAGAATTTGGGTGAACTTCACAAGGAATGGACTGAGGCTGGGGTCAAGGCATCAAGAGCACCACACACAGACGTGTCAAGGAATTTGGCTACAGTTGTCCTCTCCTGAACCACAGACAACGTCAGAGGTGTCTTACCTGGGCTAAGGAGAAGAAGAACTAGACTGTTGCCCAGTGGTCCAAAGTCCTCTTTTCAGATGAGAGCAAGTTTTGTATTTCATTTGGAAACCAAGGTCCTAGAGTCTGGAGGAAGGGTGGAGAAGCTCATAGCCCAAGTTGCTTGAAGTCCAGTGTTAAGTTTCCACAGTCTGTGATGATTTGGGGTGCAATGTCATCTGCTGGTGTTGGTCCATTGTGTTTTTTGAAAACCAAAGTCACTGCACCCGTTTACCAAGAAATTTTGGAGCACTTCATGCTTCCTTCTGCTGACCGGCTTTTTAAAGATGCTGATTTCATTTTCCAGCAGGATTTGGCACCTGCCCACACTGCCAAAAGCACCAAAAGTTGGTTAAATGGCCATGGTGTTACTGTGCTTGACTGGCCAGCAAACTCACCAGACCTGAACCCCATAGAGACTCTATGGGGTATTGTCAAGACAAAAATGAGAAACAAGAGACCAAAAAAATGCAGATGAGCTGAAGGCCACTGTCAAAGAAACCTGGGCTTCCATACCACCTCAGCAGTGCCACAAACTGATCACCTCCATGCCACGCCGAATTGAGGCAGTAATTAAAGCAAAAGGAGCCCCTACCAAGTACTGAGTACATATACAGTAAATGAACATACTTTCCAGAAGGTCAACAATTCACAAATTTTTTTTTTTTTTTATTGGTCTTAAGAAGTATTCTAATTTGTTGAGAGAGTGAATTGGTGGGTTTTTGTTAAATGTGAGCCAAAATCATCACAATTAAAAGAACCAAAGACTTAAACTACTTCAGTCTGTGTGCATTGAATTTATTTAATACACGAGTTTCACAATTTGAGTTGAATTACTGAAATAAATGAACTTTTCTACAACATTCTAATTTATTGAGATGCACCTGTATATATTAGGGGTGCAACGGATCTTAGATGATCCGTGATCCGTACGGACCAGTCCCCACGGTTCGGCACGCATGTGATTCGCGGATTAACTGTTAAATTCAACCAGTATAGACTGAAAGTTATCATTTGCACGTTTACCAATTTACACATTCAAGCAATTTCAAGACCATTCAGATGAAGGAGAAATCGAATCGGGACTCATGTGCAGAGAAAGAGAGCGGCGAGATTCAGAAACCGCATTTCAGACAACGCCTCAACAGATGGATAAATACACACAAAGTTAAGTGAAAATACCCGTTTTGGCAAGTATTCTGGTAAACACAGTAGGTTATGTCCATGTCTTACGTTAATGTATACAGCTGACTAAGAAAAACCGAATGTGTGTCAGTATTTAGGTCCGTGCATTTAGTCTTAAAGAGACAGCAGCCTCAAACAACACCACAGCTTTACCAAAGATTAATCTGTATTTAACTTATGCAGTAAGCATTATTGTGTTGTTTTAAACTTAATTATTACATTTCTGCACCTGAATACTACTGTTACTGTCTTTATGTAGCCTATAATTTTATGTTGGCTGTACATCTATGCTTGGACTTTGTGCAATTGTTCTTGTTGTATTACTGACTTTAGTAGTTAAGCTAGTAGTTTCTGCTGGGGTATAGAAGTACTTAAAGTAAGCTTTTAGTAATAAATGAAAAGCAACCTTTTTTTTTTTTTGCTGATCCGAAAAATGATCCGATCCGTGACTCAAAATCCATAGTATGATCCGAACCGTGAGTTTTGTGATCCGTTGCACCACTAATATATATATATATATAGAGAGAGAGAGAGAGAGAGAGAGAGAGAAAGAAATCTTAAGAAAAAATGTGCTACTCACTGCACCCAAAATGTATAATTGCAGAAACAATATATACGTTGTATTGGACATTAATGAAGCAACAGATTTTGTGTGAAAATAAATTATTCAAGTTGTTTATTTCGTTTAAAAATCGTATAAATGTATGAGGTGGCAAGGGGGGCCTTTTACCCCACACACAAATACAGCTAAAATAATGTCTAAGTTAATAATACTTGTTCAAAACAATCACTTTAGCAAAGTCTGTACTATTTTCTGCTTATTTTGAAAAATAAAATGATTATTTTTTGTTCAATAAATATACTGTCATTAAAATATGTTAATATAAAAAATACATTTTAAAATACAGAAACAAAATTTCAATAAGTAAAGATTTTGAAAGCATTGAAGGAGATCCAATAATAATTGAATATATATTTACAGTAGTAACAACAAATTATATTTTATTATATGATATGATAATATCATATAATAAAATATAATGTTTTTAAATATGATGGTTTCATTCTAAACATGGTGATTATCCCTAATATGGACACCTAACATAATATATGATATTTACCATCTGAATCTAAGCATGTCATGTCATCAAATGGAAAAGTCAGCGATCTATTAATTATCATGTTAATTACTGTGCGCCTTTAGCCCCAAAAGCGGGGGCGCTTTTTACCCCAAATACCATACTTTTATATATTCTTTCATTATTTAAAAACTGTTGCTTTAATTATCTTAAACGAAACAGTGTGAAAATCATAAAGAAGACCTTTGTCTCAAAATATATGCATTAATTTAGCGATTCTCATTTGCTACTTAAATCTACAACATTTTAAAAAACATAAAATATTAGATCAAGAAAGCACAGAATCAACTTTGCGCTGCTGCGCGCGATCGCGTCAAGGATCAGACAAATATACACGTGCATCTTGAAAAGCGAGTGTTTTGGAAAGTGCTAAGCCATGTTGTTGTGTCATCTAGTGGTTTAAATGAAAATAATATCAAAGGCGCCTTTAACCCCGTTGTACCCTATATATATTGTGACAGTAAATAAATTTGCATGGTTACAATATATATGTATATACATATATATTGTAACCATGCAAATTAATTTACTGTCACTTTTAATCAATTTAATGCATCCTTGCAGAATAAAATCCTTAATTTCTTTAATAATATATTTCTTATTATCAGCGTTGAAAACGTTCTGGAAAATGATGGTGCTTGAGACTAAATGGTTTCTGATGGTTTCTCACCTAATTCTTCGCCTTAATTCTTAATTCTTTTGCAGTTAACTTGTGTCTCTTTATTGCATTAGTATTGCATCCTTCTCATGGGCATTTAATAATTTTTTTAACTTTTATTCTTGAGTTCAATCTCTTTTTTGGCTCATTTTATCTGTAAAGGAAAACCTGCCTAATAATTCTGCACACCTGAAATAAGAAGTTTCTGACTATCAGCCTTCATGGACAATTATATATCACTTATAAATGATTAAATACAAAATCAATAGTAGTTATTAAGATTGATGTGGTTTGGAATTGGTAAAATGTTCTTAGAAAATATGACCAGAATATCAACTTGCCTAATAATTCTGCACACACTGTATAACTTAATGCAACCTTGCAAAATAAACAGTAATTTCTTACAAAGATACATTTTTACTGATCGATTTGAGCTGATGTCGTTTTCTATGAATTCAGGAGTCAACCAAACACGCACTTCTGTCTTGTGTCTTTTGGATACAGTGAATCCAATTCCTTTCATGGGACAGGAAAACAGACGGGACCATTTCTAATACACTACACCACACCAAATGATGTTCTCTGGAACCCTTGACTATTAGCGCACTGAACCCTATAGATCATGGTTGGTTTGACACTTCAAACACTTGCACATGACGCAAACAGGCACACACATGCTAGTACACTAACAGTGTAAAGCCCATAGGAGGTAACCTTTAGACAAAGGCCTTTTTCAGGGTTATATCAGTGAGATGGTTGTAATACTGAGTTGACTGACAGTGCAAAATTAGTTTCTTTAATGGCAGAGAATAGTCACTGAAACTAGAGCTAAAATAGATTCACACAGAGAGCTCAATACTTTCATTCCTCACCAATATTTCTCACTTTTATAGGTGATGCCATTAACTCTCTGAAGGGGAGGTGGAGTTACATTCCATCCTGCTGCTTCATGGAGCATATGTGCTAAAATGCTATCATGTGTAACCTGTAACCTTACCTCAGTGCACTATCAGAGCTGGTTTCCCCACAAAGCAACAATTAAACTGGCATTACAATTTAATACAGAACTGGGTTTAATCCGTGACAAGGCAACTGTCAGTGTTTCATTTTTCATGCAAAGGGAGATAATTACAGGTATAAGTGCCCTTAATTAATAAGGTTTGATAAATTTAGGGATGACACATTTTAACATGGTTTCTAGGGTAAGCGCACACCCTCTTTTGCCTCTTTTTCTTCAATCTTCAGTTGCAGTTCAAGCCTGTGCTGAGTGTTGCTTTTTGTGCTCCTTTCCAGATTCCACAAATCCATCTATTCATTCAAACTGTATCAAAGCTCAACCAAAAAAAATATATATATACGAAACAGAAAGACCCCTCACAATTACACACACACACACACACACACACTCACACACAAACACAGGTCACCATTGCTGTCTAAAAGTCATCAGAAAACGGAGGATTATTTTCTATTCAGCAGGGATTTCGCTAACGCTTTTCTCTGTTGCACAGGTGTTTTCTAGTGATAAACAACTCTCTTTCACTCCTGCCTGCTGTGTGTGTTTGTTGGCATGTGTGCATCTGTGTGTGTGTATGTGTGTTTGTTTGACAGATTTGGTGTGTAGGAGCTTGTCAGTAACTCGTGGTTAGAGAGAGATGTTGTTAATCCTAAACCTTAAGTCTTCGTAATTCAGATTAAAGTCAGGCTTTAACTCGGTGGTAATTCACTTAACACAGAAAAACAGGAGGCCTCTGCTGTTCCCCAGGCCTGAAACTATAGTCTATGGAAGAAGTGGTACAGTAGTTGTCATCTAGTGTATCAATGTCCTCATATCAGCCTTCTCCGTCCTCAGCTGGCAATAACACAGTGTATGTGACTATAACATTAGAACCGTGCATAATGCAGTCTGAGTACAATATGTTACAGGATGCCAATGTGAAAGCCAACGCATTCATAAAATGCCCTGGAGCAGCAAAAAAAATCTACTTATAAAGAATCGAGCAGGAAAATTACAATATATTGCAAATAAAAAAAATCTGTGGAACTTTGACACATGGTGGACATTGAAACCAAATAAACGTGTCTTACTCAGCCATTTAAATACTACTGAGTAAATTCTATGTAAAAATTAATTTAAAAAGCCTTAAACAGTGGAATTGTCAGGATGGAGTGTACATTTAAACATTTCATATGTAAACTTTTTTTTTAATTATCATTCCACATTCACTATTGTTTAAAATTTTGGGGTCAGTACGATTTTTTCAAAGAGAGAGAGAAAAAAAAAAGAATTTGCTACCACTGGAATGAATTTTAACACATGTGACCCTGGACCACAAAACCAGTCATAAGTAGTGCAGATATATTTGTAGCAATAGCCAAAAATATTATAATTTTTCTTTTATGCCAAAAATCATTAGGATATTAAGTAAAGATCATGTTCCATGAAGATATTTTGTAAATTTCCTACCATAAATATATCAAAACTTAATTTTTGATTAGTAATATGCATTGCTAAGAACTTTATTTGGACAACTTGGTGATTTTCTCAAGATGTAGACTTTTTTTTTTTTTTTTGCACCCTCAGATTCCAGATTGTATCTCAGCCAAACATTGTGCTATCCTAACAAACCATACATCAATGGAGAGCTTATTTATTCAGCTTTCAGCTCAATTTCGAAAAAAAATAATTGACCCTTATGGCTGGTTTTGTGCTACAGGCTCAGTGGCTCACGTATATTAAAATAAAACTGTTCTTTTAAATTATATATTTATATATTATATATATGTATTTTGATCAAATACATGCAGCCTTGGTGAGCATAGGGTATGTTTTTCTAAATAAATAAATAAATGAATGAAAAATTCTTACCAACCCCATACATTTTAATAGTAGTATTCATATTATATCATAAACAGTTAAATTCCCAGACTGTTGTTGTCTAATAATGCTAATTTAATTTAATATATTTTAATTTGACTCTAAAATAATTTCATATTTAAAACACTAATTTAATTACATGATTTCTGCTGATAATGTCACCTCTGTACAGCATTAAATGTAAATGAACCTTTCCGTGGTACTGTATACGTGATTCATACGCAGCTTCTTTGCCTTGTAACTTTGATTGAAACTTTCGCTTCTGATACACAAGGACTGTTTCAGTGAACATTTATCTCCATTACTAACTTTCAGATTTCAAACTGGCTGGCGATGGCAATAAACAGATTCCAATGGGTCTCACATTGATGACAAAAGCATTTTGAAAATGAGCCACGGTTTGAGACAGCATAAAGTGTGAGAACAGACCAGCGGGGTGGCAACTGAACTGAGGTTCAGACTCAGGGAAACATAGCAAGTGTTAACACAGCATTATTCCCCCCGAAACATCATTTATTATGGATTCTGTCTATTTCCCAGAAGTTCAATGGTTTGACAAAAGCTACTGCTGAGCTGAAGTCACACCTGCTCAGTTCATGCTCATGAAGAGACAGTGTTGTAACAGTGATTTAAGTTTTTTGGTGCACCAAGTTATTGCACCTACAACACAATTTGAAGAACTGTTAAAAAAAAAAAAAAAATAAAAAGAACTACTATAAAATAACTATTACTATTAACATGTCAAAGGTAAATGGGTAGTTACTTTTGTAAAGAGTTTTGTAAAGACATGCTATACCACAGCAAAAACTATTCTGAATAGCATTTAGCTGCTATTATTATTGTTATTATTATGCATGCAGCTGTTATGGCCACATGTTAATTCATCACACTGCATGATGACAAAAATTAGTTAGTGAAGACAAAAGGGTGATTAAAAATGGTGATAGAACCAAAACCACACGTTTTGTTGTGTGAAAAAAAAAGAAAGAAATATGGCCATGCTATGTCAACTACCCACATGTATGTACCTCTGAAGATGCAGCTGTTCTGCGTATGTGTGCATCTGTACGCCATTACCTGTATAAGTCTGCTCTGTTCAGTCTGCAGTGTATTCAGGTCCTGTCCCAGGTTGCTTTGACCTCTTCTGAGAGACTCATAGTCCATCTTCAGCTGTCCCGCGTGGGCAGACAGCTTAGCAACTTCCTCTGCCAAGTTGACCAATAGCGCTCGATCCTGACCTTTGACGGACTTGAGATCCGTATCGTGGTCGGTGAGTGAATGCAGCAAAGATGTCTGCACGCCTTCCAGCCGCAGGAAATTACTGTTATAATCAGGGCAGTTGGGGTCGATGAAGATATTGATGCGTGATCCATCACCCCTCTCAACTGTCACCAACGCATTGGCTTCGTCCTGATTGGTGCTAATATGAGGCGGTCCGTCCGACATGGGGGGAGCCTGGTAGTGGTTCATAAGAAGAATGGTTCCCGTCACTGTGACTGCGAGCAGAACGGCAACAAAGAGAAGGATGGTACATAGCAGATAGCTACAACTCATCCTCTGCAGACAGACAGAGACAGAGGAAAAAAAGACACAGAGAGACAAAGAGAGTTAAAGCCATCATAACATCATAATCATCATTACCATTTCCGCAGAACAGAAAGTGCTTTTTAAAGCCCGTCGGGGATAATATTGCAGTCTGACACAACTGCAGGAAAGACAAGGAAAGAGAGAGATGGAGGTGTTTCATACCCTGCTCTCCTCTCCTTTCACAACTTAACATGAGAATAATCTGTTTGCTCTAATAATGCTCATTTCTTAGTGACATAGTTCCTCTTTTCTTGCAAACACACAAACAACCCTCTCTTCCCCTCTCAGCTCTTCTCTGTATATTTGAATCAGATTATATGGTGAAGAATCTCTGCAAAGCAATTTAAAGGGATAGTTCACCCAAAAATGAAAATTCTGTCATTAATTACTCACCCTCATGCCATTCCAAACCCGTAAGGCCTTCGTTCATCTTCGGAACACAAATTAAGATATTTTTTTATGGAATCTGAGAGCTCTCTAGCCCTCCATAGACAGCAAGAATATTACCACGATCAACGCACAGAAACGTAGCAAGGACATCGGTACAATAGTCCATGTGACATCACGGGTTCAACCGTTATTTCACGAAGCTAGAGAATACTTTTTGTGCACAAAGAAAACATTATTAACATAACTTATTCAACAATTCTTCTCCCCGAGTAACCGTCTTCCGCCATTTTGGAGAGCACCCCAGAACGTAATCAGCATTGTTTACGTTCAGCATGCGCGCGCTGCCTACTGAACGTAAACAACGCTCATTACGTTGATTACGTTCTGGGTTGCTCTCCAAAATGGCAGAAGAAGGTAACTTGGGGAGAAGAATTGTTGAACAAGTTTTGTTATTATTTATTTATTTAAGATGAACGAAGGTTTTACTGGTTTGGAACTACATGACAATATTTACATTTTTTGGGTGAACTATCCCTGTAAGTCTGAGAAAATGCTACAAAAAATGTAAGAATGTATTATTATTTATATTAATAAATATCATAAGTATAAAACGGCAAAATTTCGTAATGTCATGCCATACTCTGCAGTGTCATAATTTAACAAAATTAATTACATGCAACTGCAACTGATTACATGTAATCTGGATTAGGTAATCAAATTCCAAAAATTAATTTTAATTAGATTATTTACATTTTAAAATACTCGTAACCAGACTACAGCTACTTTTTATTGATTACAACCCGAATTCTGGAAATGTTGGGACGCTTTTTAAATTTGAATAAAATGAAAACTAAAAGAATTTCAAATCACATGACCCAATATTTTATTCCCAATAAAACATAGATAACATAACAAATAAGTTTAAACTGAGAAAATTTACAATTTTATGCACAAAATGAGCTCATTTCAAATTTGATGCCTGCTACAGGCCTCAAAATAGTTGGGACGGGGGCATGTTTACCATGGTGTAGCATCTCCTCTTCTTTTCAAAACAGTTTGAAGACATCTGGGCATCGAGGTTATGAGTTTCAGGAGTTTTGGTGTTGGAATTTGGTCCCATTCTTGCCTGATATAGGTTTCCAGCTGCTGAAGAGTTCGTGGTCGTCTTTGACGTATTTTTCATTTAATGATGCGCCAAATGTTCTCTATAGGCCAGCACCCGGACTCTTCTACTATGAAGCCATGCTGTTGTATGTGGTTTTGCATTGTCCTCCTGAAATATACAACGCCTTCCCTGAAATAGACGTTGTCTGGAGGGGAGCATATGTTGCTCTAAAACCTTTATATACCTTTCAGCATTCATAGTGCCTTCCAAAACATGCAAGCTGCCCATACCATACGCACTCATGCACCCCCATACCATCAGAAATGCTGGCTTTTGAACCAAACGATGATAACACGCTGGAAGGTCTGCCTCCTCTTTAGCCCGGAGGACACAGCGTCCGTGATTTTCAACAAGAATGTCAAATTTGGACTCATCTGACCATAGTACACTTTTCCACTTTGAAACAGTCCATTTTAAATTAGCCTTGGCCCATAAGACTCGACGGTGTTTCAGGACCATGTTCATATATGGCTTCCTTTTTGCATCATAGAGCTTTAGTTGGCATCTGCAGATGGCACGGCGGATTGTGTTTACCGACAGTGGTTTCTGGAAGTATTCCTGAGCCAAGTTAGTAATGTCAATGACAGAATCATGCCGATGAGTGATGCAGTGTCTTCTGAGGGCCCGAAGACCATGGGTATCCAACAAAGGTCTTCGATTTCTCCAGTTTCTCTGAATCTTTTGATGATGTTATGCACTGTAGATGATGAGATTCACAAAGTCTTTGCAATTTGACGTTGAGGAACATTGTTTTTAAAGTATTCCACAATCTTCTTACGCACTCTTTCACAGATTGGAGAGCCTCTGCCCATCTTTACTTCTGAGAGACTCTGCCTCTCTAAGACATCCCTTTTATAGCTAATCATGTTACAGACCTGATGTCAATTAACTTAATTAGTTGCTAGATGTTCTCCCAGCTGAATCTTTTCAAAAATGTTTTCCTTTTTAGCCCTTTGTTGCCCCTGTGCCAACTTTTTGAGATCTATAGCAGGCATCAAATTTGAAATGAGCTCATTTAGTGGATAAAAGTGTAAAATTTCTCCATTTAAACATTTATTATGCTCTCTATGTTCTATTGTGAACAAAATATTGGCTCATGTGATTTGAAAGTCTTTTAGTTTTAATTTTATTCAAAAAAAAAAAAAAAACGTCCCAACATTTCCGTAATTCGGGTTGTACATGATTACATATTAGTCACACAATAGCAATGAATTATTCATAATTTATTGATTCTCCCTAATTCCTCTTTTTCATCTTTTAAATTTTGTGTACTTTCACCCAAAGACCAGTCACTAGTTAGATGGCTACACAGCATTTGACCACTGGATTTACAAAAATCATTTCAGGTTTAAGTGTTTTAACATTGCACCAACTACTAATTTGTACACTAATTTGAATTTGAATTATCACCGAGTGGGTTATTTAACTATGCATTACTATGTCTTTACAAGGTTTTTGTCTTTCAAACACATTAAAATGCACACATTTACATTATTTCTTATTTCTCATGCACAGTAATGCAGGGATTCCAAAACCTTTCTGTCATCTGAACCTCTTTTACCTAATACATTTACTTGAAGTACCACTGAGATTTGAAAATAAGTATTTTAATAAATAAGTATCATATTTATCCACTTTACTGTGATCTTGCAGATTTAAACTTTGTGTTTTCACATTCACACTGGTATGAATGGAAAGGAAGTCAATGGATCAAAAAGTGTTGTGTGAAGCTTTATTTGGTAATCATGTGTTCTTCATCAGAGAAGTGCTTCTCATAAATCTGAATCTCAGAACCAGACTCAGGCATGTTTGTGAGTGTGTGCTGTCAATGTGCATTATCCATCCACTCCATTACCCATTTTGCACAGTTAATAAACTCAGCTCTCCATCTCTGGTTCTCCCTTTAATGGGAAAAAAATTAACCACGTTGAGTTTACCATCCAAACAAATGTGTGTGTGAAGTCTGGACATGTGTGTGTGTGTGTGTATGCAAGGATGCACTGGCAGTGGAGGTGTGCTCCTGAATATGCAATTCCCTGAATAAGCGTGTACACATATGTTCTCTTTTTTCCCAAGCCTTTCTGTTCATAAATATGCTAAACGGCCATGCTGGCTTTGGCCCATACTGATGGGTGGTTAATGGCTTGCTTTACGAGTTAGCTTTTACGATCGACTCTAGGCAAAAATATAAAGATTTCGGGGAAGCACTTCAGTGAACAGTTTACTCAGAGAAACTAGAGATCTTCCCCGCTCCATCTCTGAAGGCTGGTGGAACATGTCGAGGCGCTAGGTGTGATAAGCTCCTGATATGATTTAAATAGGATCAAACCACACAGAATTTTGTTATTTACACTAGTCTATCCTTCACAGAATTAATTCTGACACAGGTGTATGGTTTTGGTATTCTCTCAAACAAGTATGTTTTTTTCCAAGCTTTCCAAGATTAGAAATAGGGTTTACAGAATAATACATTAATAAGTGAATGTATTATTATGAGCTAACAATGAACAACAACTGTTAAATTATGTCCATTTTTAAGAATATTTTTAAGGATATTCATTCTCCTGTGGCCAGGCATTTTGCGAATGTTGACCACAAACTTAGTGATATGAGATTTTCAGGCATTCAGAGATTGACTAGTTCAAGAAGAGGTGGTGATTCTAATAAAAGACAGTTACAATGTGAAGCCAAGTGGATTCATTATATGGACTGTGTATAGCCGAAGGGATTAAACGAAGAACTTCAATTGTCTTGTTTTTTATGAATTTTACTTTGTTGTTAACTCCAACAGACAACCATTGTTCTCCAATTTGATTTAGATAATCCATTACTAAATGTACACACATTGCGGTCATTCTTTAATTATTTATTTATGTATTATTATTTATACTTATTAATATACTTTTTTTTCTCTTCATATTTTGACATTGTGTAATTCAAAATTATTATTATTTTTTCTTTTAATTATTTATTATTGATCAGTGTGTGGTCTGATTGATCATGTGATCTCTTAAACCATCATGTGACTTCTCAAATTAAGATGGCTCCTAGCTCTATTGTCAGCATTGAAAAAGGTCAACATGTGACCGAAACGTTTGCCTTGTTTTTATCCAGTAAATTGCTCTACATGCTTTCATCTCGCTTGTGATTCTTTTGATGTTTGAGAGTGTGCAGACCTTTTTCAAGCTCTTACTTTTTGGGAAACTTTTTTGGTCTACGTACCTCAGTTGGATTATTTTGAAGGCGCGGTGAGTCTCTGGCTGCTTTCCATTTTTAAGAATATTTATAATATACTATAATATCATTATTAACATGTACTTACATGTATTACATTTTTATTATTATTTTTATTGATTATGTTTATTTGGATTTACATTATTTAAATAATAATTCAAATGCATTTAAATGTAGTTTCCAACAAATTTAAAAAAAAAAAGCTATTTTGCCAGAATGAATGACAAGATTAAAGACACTATTTAAAATAGATTACCAGGTCCTTCATAATTCACTGATATCTGATGCTTCAAATTTATTCAAGCCAACTGTTCATACTAAAGGACAAATGTTATTTTATTTAAGAGGTATGACTGATGCGCTTAAATTCTACATGTAATCCAATTGAACTCAATCCAGTAATGCTCCTCGGACAGTTTCCTTTTGAACAGCTGTTTCATCTAGATGAAAAACTGTTAAAACACATTCTCTCAAAAGGTTGAAGGCAGTATCGATAGTTGGACTATACAGTATGAGCCATTTTCCCTGCAGATCAACCATCATTGTGACTGCTTTCTTTTCCATGTTCTGTTGCTGATTCTCTCCAGCTGAGCCTCAGTAGATTGATAGCTATTTTTGCTTGTTGTATTTTATTGAGTGAAGACTGCAACAACTTCAGAGCTGAGTATCTCTCAGAGTGTCTTTCTCTCTCTTTGTCCCTTTTCCAAACCTCTCTCACACACAGACGCACACACACGATATTCTAAACACAAACCATAAATAGGCTACACCGAGCATTTCTATGTGCGAGGTCTGTTTTTTCCCCACACACTGGTGCATTCACTTGAATTTTAATTTAACGCCCAGACAGATGAAGAAAAATAGTTTTGCATAAAATATTCAGAACGCAACGACACTTCAGTGGATATGAGATAGATGAATCCATAAGAGGCCTGACATACAGGGAAGAATATGATGAAATGCAGAATATAAGCCAAATATGTGTGTGCGAGAGGGCGTTTAGATGAATATGTAAATACTGTACATGCTGTGCAATTTCCTCTCAATAACAAACTAAACACAGAACAAAAGTGACAGCAGTGAGAAAACAGCAGTTAAGAAAGCATCTGATTATATCGATGTGGATATGTTTGAACCAGCTCTGCAATACGGCACTTCAGTCACGCCACGTTTATTTATGTAGCGCTTTATACAATAGATTGATTTAAAGCAAGTAGTTTTGTTTGCATAGATTTACGCTTGATCAAGCAAAGAACTGTTTTGATTATTATAGTAATATAAGGTATTTTAAGAGAGCTAATGTTGTGAATAAAATAATTTATCCAAAAATAAATTAAGTCTTATCACTTACCTTTATTTTGTTCTATATCCATATAACTTACAAAAGAAAATGTTAGGCACACTGTAAAAAATGATAAGTTGACTAAGCTTAAAAAAAATTGAGGAAACCCGTTGCCTTAAAATTTTTAAATAAATTATAATGAAAAAAATAAGTTAAGTGAATTGTCAAGTTCTTTTTTTTATTACCGGTATTATTATTATTTTCTTAATAAGTTAAGTCAACTTATCACTTTTTTACAGTGCAGATTGATGCATCACTCAGTCAGTTACTTTCTCATTTACACATTTAATTAACTTTAAAATATAATATTATATTGACAAAATTATATTATCAGCTATTAGTGTCATGTTGTTTCTTTGTTTTAATTTTCAAAATTTGTGAATTCAGACTTTGAAGTGTGGTCTCAGATGTTTGGGCCCACTTTATATGCTCCAGTAGTTGCAGGAACTAATGATATGTCAAGCTTTAAGTTTAATGGTGTGAGAGATTGAAGCCCTTACCTTGGGCGGTGTTTGTCTGACTGTGTCTGAGTCTGACCAGCGATGTTTGAGCTGAGAGGAGCTGGGCACACACTCACAGAATGTCTGCATCAAACAAACACACATAAAACTAAATGAAGTGTTGTTTTTCTTTGCCATTTGGTGTGTGTATATTCAGGTTTGCCTATACTTTGATGGTCAAATGTCCTCACTCCTTGTAAGGAAGTTTTATGTTTCCATACGAGTTAAACATGATCATAAATCAGGCAAATCACGCTTAGCTCACAATCTAATGTTGCGCACAGGTTTTTGTGAAGGTTAGGTTTAGGACACAGAAAATTAAAATATATATAAAAACAATGAAAGTACTGTACTCACTTAAGGTGTACTTAAAGTATATTATATTGCATTATATTATAAATTATCAAACAAACCTTTGTGTGTCCTGGTATTCCCTACATCGTGGGGAACAAATGTCCCCACAATGATAGTGATACCAGTCAATTTTGACCTTGCAAAGCTTATAAATCACAGGTTTAACCTCTATTTGGGTGAGGTTTAGGTTTAGGATAAGGGGATAGAAAATAGTTTGTACAGTAAAAAACCATTACACCTACTGAATGGCCCCATAAACCATGAAAACCCAAAATGCGGTTGTATAAACTCAGCTGGCATGAGAATCATCCCTTTGCTCTAATAACGGCCTTTTGGTAATATAGATCCTCTTATCTTGCAAACACATAAGGTCACATATTCACTTTCATAAGCATCTCGTCAGATTTTCTTTTTAATGTCTCCAGCAATAACGGTGGACAATATTACATTAGCTTTCCGCTATATGGTAACAGAATCAGACCACTGAAACATTAGGAAGGCCTGTTGGTGCTCTCTGTATGGCTGCTTTCAGGAGGAAAGATGGTTCTGTTCCAGTCACTCGTACGGATCTGGTGTGTTCAACCGAATAACACTATGGTGCATGTTATTCCAAAAAAAAGAGGTTGCTGTGACTCTAAAATACTTCCTTTTTATTATTTTCTACCCCTCCCTTCTAGCCACCTATAGAGACAACTTTTTGTGATCAAATCAATTCCCAATGGATAAAATCTATTTTCAGCCTGCATTTTTTCCTCATTTAATATTATTTTACACAAAAATACATCACATTATCGAAGTAAAATGGCCTGCAAATGTGGTTTCACAAAATTACTAAATATCTCATTCTGCAGTTTGTGAAAACAAAACATTGAATGTTGTTTACACTTTCAAAAGTATAGCCATAAGACATCATAGCTGTTACCATGAGACTAATGTGATAAAAACACTTACTAACCTTGTCTGCACAGTTTTCCAATCTTTCTGCTGCTGTCATGACCATGTACAGTAAACACCCTGTAACTTTCACATGATACATGCATGGATACCAGCGAGAGAGAGAGAGAGAGAGCAAGAGTGTTTCAGATCTGCATGTAAGGTGTGCATAAGCTGACTACTTGTTAAGCTAATTTAGAGGTAGAAGCTTTACACACATTCAGTCCTCTGTTTCAGATAAATCATAAGCTTGAATTAGACCAGTTAGCTGTGAGAGGAAGAAAGGAAGAGACAGAGGAAGTGATGAAACAGAGCGTGCAGGTGAACAACAGAGAGCCTGAGGAGATCAGACCACCCATACTAACTTCAAAGTATTCTGACAGCCAAAACGTTGCTGTTACAGAAGTATTAACAATAAGAGAGACAAATAAAAATAAAACAATGAGAGTGAAACAGAAAGAAAAAAAAATACACTTTATGAGTTTGTGGTGCTCATATTGTTGCAGTTTTTACCCAGTGGATAAGTAAAAATCAGTAAAATCTTATTCTTGGCAGGCTTTTCGTGAAAAAAAAAAAAAATGATAGGACACAATTTTTTGAGTGTGTCCATTTTCCATATACTGTAAGCTCACATTAAATTCCACATGATAAGCCAAATCCATTTTATTTTAACATATTGACATAATAAGACACGTACTATCGAGTAAGGGCACACTAAAAATGACAGACATAATGTTAAAATGTAAAAAAAGGATTCAGCTTTGCCATTACAGGAATACACAATACACACACACACACACACACATATATATATATATATATATATATATATATATATATATATGTGTGTGTGTGTGTGTGTGTGTGTGTGTTACCCATGAAATGATAACATTAACTTGGAACTTGATTTTGTCCTTTATTCCACTAGTGCAGAACTCTCTACACATTTTGGTCGTTGTTGTTGTTTACTTGTAGTTAGAATTTGTGTACATTTATATGCATACGCGCGGTCAAACTGTAAACACAAAACAGTTCACAAGTAATATTTAGTAATGTTTCACATCACATTTGCATTAAGCATTATCACATGTGATATACTGATTTTTAGAACAGTCTCTCGTGTCACAGACTTTCTTAAACTTTGTTTACTAACTAAATGTAACATATTGCACGAATATTTGAACTAGTAACATAATAAACAACATATGTCTACACAAACTGCAAACACAAGCGTATAATATTAACCGTTTAGGCGCTATGGCGCTTATCGCAAATAACGATCTACATGGCAATACCTCAGAAACTATCAATTACACTTAAACAACATAAGAATTACTCACCACGCTGGGAATATACAGTTTAAGTTATAGCTTAAATCTGGAATTGTTATAAAAGTTCAGCAAGCTTCAACATGAGAACAACATGGATGAACAACTTTTCTCTATCAGTGTTTATTCCCCTCTCTCTCGCGATCCCATCAGCCCACTGAAACAACGTTCTTAAAGGGGCAGCACCCAACAATATATAATATATAATATATAATATATATATATATATATATATATATATATATATATTACCATTTTGACTTGGTGAACATCTTTCAAAACATTAAAGACACTTCTTTCAAAAACATTAAAAAATCTTACTGAGCAACAAAAACACAAATGGAATATATGTCTTAAAGTTAAATCAAACTTTCATTTTGGTGGGTTGTAGTGAAATCCTTTCAGCTCCTGTGTGGATAGTTTTATCATAAAATGGTGACATGCTGGTGAAGTGACTCTCAGAGCAGCTCTGGAGAATAGGGGTCACATATAGTGAGACGGCAGACACTGAAATCATACGTGCTTGAGTATGTGTAGTAGACAAAACTGCGCCATTCATTCACAGAGATCTACATGCATGTTTAAATAGCAGTCTTTTGCTGTATAATATTCACAGACACTAGTTCATATTGCATTTGATTAAGTGTACAGAGCTACTTTAGATTTCTTTATGCAAAATTTGCACGTTGTACCGTAAATTCCATTTTTATGACTGGACTGAATAATTAAAACATTCTTTACCGCCATTCTAATTCAATTCTACTTGTGGCCAGTTCAACTCAAATTCATAATCACAAATTGAATAGAAGACAAATTCCCAACCCTGCTGTTCACACAGTCTTAGGAAATGTAACACTAGAAGTAAAACTGTCAGCATGTCTTCTTAACTGGCTGTTATATCTCAGCTATAGAGCTCCTGACAGCATACAACATTTTCATACCTTTCCAATATCCATCTTTTGCATGTCACACACACACGTTTGTTTTTGTGAAAAGTGGGGACATCCCATAGGCGTAATGGTTTTTATACTGTACAAACTGTATGTGCTATTGCCCTACACCAACCCTACATCTAACCCTACCCTTACAGGAAACTGTGCTATTTCAGATTTTCAATACACTCCATTCTGTGTGATTTATAAGCGTTTTGAAAAGTGGCGACATGGGATAATGTCCTGAAAAGTCACCTTCTCCTTGTAATACCTATGTCATACCCTTGTCATTATACAAAACGTGCACGCACACACACAAAAACTCAATACTGCTGTACACTAACCCATCTCACTACTTCAATATCATTGTTGTTTTATAGTCATAGACGCAACTTGATGTTTTCAACAATCTCAACTAGGGCCATGACAAAGAAACAAAATTGCACATTGCACAGATATCCCACAGTGAGGAAGACGAATGTATTTTTCAACCAGTGCTCCTTTTGTATATATCTCCACTCATACATAGGAGAGTTTCCTGTGAATAATGCATGTAATAACATAAGAATCAATGGCATCTGACTACGAAGATGAACTCTCTATCACTTGCATTCTCTTTCTATCTCTTCTCTCAATTTCATTTGCTCCAGCTCACCCTTCCTTCCTCTATCCTCTCTCCTCTCTCTGTACCTGTGTATTCCAATTAAAAGATTGGAAAGGTTTTGCCAAAATGCACCTCAAAGGGATAGTAAAACCTGAAATCACCTATACTGTATTGAGAAAAACTTATTAAACATACTAAATAATGTCTTAATTAAACTCAAAGTGAACCCTCACACAAACTTATTTGCATGTTTAAAGGTTAAGGGATTGAAAATATCATTAGCTTAGTATAAAAACAACAGAATTCGATGGAAAGTCTCCACCACGATAGGAAAACAAACATGTGTATGTGTACGGCTCGGTGCGCTCCTTCAACTCCAATCCACCCCAAATGCAATCGGGTGTGAAGTGATGCCCATTACAAATATGAGATAGAAGGGCGAGCCAAGGACAGCATACACAAACACACATAAGAAGATCCACCAGTGAGACGCTGGGGGCCAATCGAGGCCACAGGCACATGTGAACTGATGCAGTCTGAGGGGTAGAACTAGGGGTGTCCTGAAGCACAAATGGCTAAACTGGATTGTCCTGGTTTTCTCTTGCACTCAATACGATTTATTTACTTTGGAAGAAAAAGACTTCAAACCACTATAGGGACATATTCGATGGGACTCTATTAAAAAGCCTGTGGATTTTGGATCAATGCAAGGCATAGTTTTGTCCATACAAGACGTTGTTATTGGAAATATGTAAGAAATTATTGACAAACTGTAAACACCATGAACGCAGTGGGACAAAAAAGAATTATAGGTGTGTGTGAGATGTATTTTCTGTCTAAAGTTATATTTCAAATAATGATCGCTTGATGTGGTTTCAAAATTGCGGTTAGCTTTGTGATCTTTAAACTGCTATGGCGTAAGTTTTCCGTGGAAATTGCTGAATGACAGCTGGCCCTGAGCTGAGCTGAGAGACTCAGACCTCACAAAGTACTTGCTAGACCGCAGCAGTGCATTCCAGCCCACTGAGATACCAATGATTTCCTGCTCATCATATAATCACATCTAGTTAAGGTTATAAAGCAGACAGTTAATGCTAATGATAGTTTCACAAGGTCAGACGTAATATTTGAGAATGACAAAGTAAACCAATTTGGATTGAAGCCCACAACAGAATACTGGCTTGAGGTTCCCCTCCTAGACATAATAATGTAACAGACAGTTGAATATAATTCAAAAATGTAGGTAACAATTTCTGATTGAGCTACTTGATTGAAACATGTTGTTTCAAAATGAAAACATTGAGCTGAAGATAATAATGTCAAAAACAATTTGCTTTAAGCAGTCATCTAGTTTATGACTCACCTTCATGTTGTTTGACTTATGTATGATTTTCTTTCTTTCCTTCCTTTCCTTTTCTTTTTTTGTTCAGCTGAAGTCAGTGGTCACCAACATTCTCTGAAATACACTACCAGTCAAAAGTTTTTGAACAGTAAGATTTTTAATGTTTTTTAAAGAATTATCTTCTGTTCATCAAGCCTGGATTTATTTGAATCAAAGTACAGCAAAAACTATTTAAAATAACCAATTTCTGGAGGATCATGTGATACTGAAAACTGGAGTAATGATGCTAAAAAATTAAGCTTTGAAATCACAGCAATATATTACATTTTAAAATAGAAAGCAGTTAAAATAGAAAAAAAATTATATATATATATATATATATATATATATATATATATATTACTGTTTTTGCTGTGTTTTATGTTTGTTGTTTTTATGTTATGTTTAAAATGAGGGTGAGTAAATGATTACATACATTCCATTTTTGGGCAAACTATTCCTTTAATTTTCATACTTGCAGGGATGATAACAGTACATTGGATATTTTTTGGCAAAAATGAGTTTTGAGCAAAAGTCAGCAAATGTCTGGACAAACTAAACCCTAAAATAGATTTTCAGTTATTTTTCTAGTTTTGGATTAAGTAGGTTTCATGTTTAAAATCAATTTTAGGAGAAATATCATGCCAAAATGGTAAGTAAAGAGCATCTATGGTATATCCGGTGTCATGATGACTAATGCAAACGACTACAGAGTTCAAAAGTCTCTGTGTAACCCACACAAAGAGCCAAAACACTTAACATGCAATTACTTCAGCAATAAACCTAGAAAGACTTCCAAGAGGACAATTGCTTGAATAAATGGCTCAAAACCCTTGACACCAAATACATAATCCCCAACTTTCAGCACAAAAGCACATAGTCTTTGAAACAGAAAATACAGTCAAGGGAAAACACACAAAGCCATGCTCTCTGAATGCAAGTCGAGTGAGAAAAGAGGCTTTCACACTTTCAAGTGAACAACAAAGCTTAATTGTCACCTTAAATTTCAATATTGTAGCTTTCACGTATGTTCTTTTCTCACCCATCTGTCATTCTTCTCTCTGTCTCTACCACTCACCCATCCATCACAGCTTACTTTCTCTCTCTCTCTCCAACACTGAGCATCAGAGAGGACGCCTACCTAACAGTGGGTGGATAAGAGAACTGTGTGTGTGTGTGTGTGTGTTTTAGAGTAGCTACTAACCTCCAAAGCTGTGCATTGACTCACATGCCATCAGAAACTCTTTTCAGGGCAATGCGGGTGGCTAGGCCTCTCCAGAGCCAATTGGAAGGCAGGGATTTTGGAGTATATTACCGTATCACATCACTAAAAATAAAATAACCTCATTGCGTCATCCATTAAATGTAGGCCTCTTGAAGAAAAATAGCTGGACCATTGTCCTGGTCTCATATTTTTTTTCAACAGCTGCAAGGTAGTGATTATGGAGATTTTGGTGAAAGCTTCTAAATAATCTAAATATTCTCTCTCTCTCTCTCTCTCTCTCTCTCTCAAGAGGGTGTCATATTTGGCAACGGTGAGTAATTCAGCCTCTCAGTTGTTTAACAATGCAATTGAGTTTGTGGCATAACAAAAACTGTAATTGAATGCATGCTCACACTTTGTTTTCAAACATCCCTGCAATAGACTCTTATCCCAATGACACAAATCAGTTTTTATCAATTCAATATACCACATACTGCAAACAAAAACTGCTATTTTTGGAAAAAAGCAAAACATTTCTCAAAGTTGAACTGAGTTCACACCATTGCTCAGAAGTAACTACAATTCAGTGACAATACAACAAAAATAAACAGTTGTACATTGGTAATTGTGTCTGAAAATGTGATTATTTAACCAGAACGCCTCTTGCTTTCAAGTGTCATCACTGTACAGGTGACACTTCGTTGCACAATGTTGTAATGAGATGAGCATTTTAACAGGTTTTGAAAAAAACAAGAAATATACATTGCACTAGTGTTATCACGGTACCAAAATTCGGTACCAATACCAGTGAAAATCCACGGTTCTCGGTACCAAAGCAAAACACAAAAACATTCTAATTAAAAAAAATAAAATAAAAACACATTATTTTTTATAAATATAGTTAAACAAAAATGAGCCAATGCCATTCTTTATGCTTATTTAAAATTGTGGAAAGTTTTTCCACAAGTAATAAAAGTATGAAAAAAAGTAAACAAGTTTCACCCAAAAGTTTTTGTCATATTTCTGCTGCCACTGAAAAACAACTGTAAACTGTTGTCTGTTTTAGGGTTTGCTGGGGTGTTTCATGATCTTCCCCAGCCT
Source organism: Onychostoma macrolepis (assembly GCF_012432095.1). NCBI lineage: Eukaryota > Metazoa > Chordata > Actinopteri > Cypriniformes > Cyprinidae > Onychostoma > Onychostoma macrolepis. The sequence goes on along the minus strand of NC_081159.1, from coordinate 17,661,300 downwards.
GCAGCTGTAAAAGGAAAATATAATATAAGTAAAGCAATGGGCTGAGTCTGACCAAATGCAACATTAGATCATTGACTCCAGCTAAAATATAACATTTCAGTAAATAACAAACCTTAGCTTTTATAATAAATTTAGATAAGATTACATATATTTTAAGACAAGTGTATATCAAATAGATGGGAACTGTAGTATTAAAAACACTTTACAATAAGATTCCATTTGTTAGATAGCATGACCTATCAATAAACAAAAGTTATATAGCAATTATTCTTATTGGGGTTAATTTCAAAATTTACTTACATAAAATCAAATGTTCAATCTGTTAAAATTACTTAATTCACAATGACCAAACATGAATGATCAAGTGTTTGTATTAAATAACATTCACAAACATTAATTAATGTTGTAAAAATATATTGTTCACTCACTGTATGTTGATGTTAGATAATAACATGAAGTCATGTTAATCATTATTGTAAACTGCTTTTCTGACGGACTGATATGACATAAACACTGCTAACCATTTGTATGTTCTCTAACAAGCATATTTTTGATTCACAACTCATTTAAGAGCCTTTGGTATGTGAAAATAGTAAATACCATCATGTCCTCCTGTTTTTTTTTTTTTTACCCTAATAAAAGTTATAGACGCATTAAATAGTTAATAAAGAAACATCATTCTAATGCTCATTATATTAGCGTTAGCTATGCTTATGCTAACGATTAACTACGCCAACTGCAATGTTTACTTCAATCCGACATTCAAATTAAAATATGGAATAATATTCATAACAAAAGATCTAAATATTAAATACTAAATTGAAACTTACCAGCTTGAACTCTTTCATTTGCTCCGGGTGTCAGTCTTTAAAGTGTTTTGTTAGTTTGATGTGTTTCCTCTTAATGTGGCCACGTCTCAGTGCTTTTATGAAGAGAGCGCATCAAGAACCGGGTTGACCGGGTACTCGGTACCACCGGTACTTACAAAACCTGGTACCGTGACGTTTTCATTTTTTTTAGTACCGACTTGGTACCGAAGTACCGGGACTTTTGACAACACTACATGGCACACAACCTATGATGTTTGAGCAATATTTGAGCTTAATTAGGATCTTTTCTGTAATTTGCTCCCAGGCCTTTCCACAGGTGTTTGCAACTTTCATCTATTTGTGCACCTATGAAAGCAAAAAACTGTGTGTTGGAATTTACATTTGTTATCAAAAAAATAAAATAAATAAATCGTTTGTGAATACACAATACAAGCTTTATCATTAAAATGCTCTTATTTGCCTTCATGCAAGAAGTGGCTTTCTTCACATCCACAATAATAATTTGATGACAAATAACTAGTAAAATAACAAATCCTGCATTCATCAACCTGCTTGCATTCTGAACATTTGTGTCTTTTTCAGAACAATATGTGCATCATTCAGAGTCTAATTAAGAAATTTCAGTTCAATTCCTTAATTTGAATGGGGGTTGCAAGCATGATGCAAAAATGTGAGTAAGCAGAATCAAAACAAATTAGTATTAAACTGAAATAAAAAATAAAAATAAAAGCAAAGTTTGTCAAGACAAACACTGACTGTTAGCATGACATTTTTTTCATCTCTAAAAGAGCATGAGATGCAGTATAAAATGTAGAATATAATCTTTAAATTGTTGCATTTATTTTTTAAACTTAAACTGATTACATTTTAAATACGGTTTAGAAAGCCATGAAATGTTAAGATTTATAGATATAGAGTATAGATAGATACACCTAGCTATCTTTATGTCTATGTCTATAGTGACTCAAACCTTTTTGCACCTTCAATTCACAGTTACCCATAGGTCCAGTGTGAACAAGACATGCAGGGGAAAGGACATCTTCCCACTAAGTGACTCAAGTAACACTGTGCTAAGGAACTTACAAAGCGATACATATTTGCTAAAAAGATTATTTGCATCTAGGGAAACAAATTTGTCTGCCATTTAATAAATGTCCAACATAAATATGCTGTTGGTAATTAATACTCAATGTGGTTCTGGGAGTTGACCCAGTTTGTATTTGTTTAGACAACATGACTGGATTGAAATTGCTGTTGACACTTAAACAAGCCCCAGTAGACTTTTAGGCTAAAGCTAAATTTAAGCCCACAAATCTGGTATGACTTGGCAGGGTGACATTCCTCTCACAATGTCAGTATGGGTTAAAATCATAGTTTCAAGCGATGTGCTTGCCATGTTAAACTTGACCCTGTCATGTTGCCTGCTCAGTGTTGACAAGCCACCTGTATGTATGTTACCATGGAAACAATTAAATACACTTTTATATATAAATATACTTTTTCAAAACATGAGATCTTTTGTGTTTTACATAAGAAAGAAAGTCATTTAAGTTTGGAACAACATGAGGGTTAGTAAATGATGAAAAATTAACATTTCTTGGTGAACTTTTGACCTCTTCATTATTGGCCCGAGAAAAAAAAAATGTTCATAATGCCACAATAATGATGAGCTATGAATCTTATAAAGAATAAAACAGCGTTTTCAGTTGCTTTTATTGCATAGTTTGTTTCACTAATGAACTTAAACCTCCTCTTTGCAAAAATCAAACAAATGCTAAAATGCCTTACAAATCTAACAACGATCATCTACAATTTATGCAAACCTCATTTTGAGCCTGTTTAAAGTGAGTTAGCCCAAAACTCATTATTACCTTGTGGCAATTATCACCATCTATTCAGAATGTTTCAAAATTAAACTTTAACAAGAGCTGCTCTAATTTAGTGAATTACTCAGAAGAGCTAATGATAAAATTGCCATTCGGATTTCCTTGCCTCTAATTGGGCTCATTTAAAAGCCTGACAGTATCTCCACAGTGGCTTTAAAGCACCCTTCATTTGCTGATATTGCTGAGGCCTTGTGCATTTAAATTTGCCTTACATATCCATTATTACAGCACTGGTTTTAAAACACCTTTAAAACACAAAACATTATATAATACTAATGCAGTAATCATTTAAAATCATTACTTTGATGACAGTTTTTGACAGGCAGGCTCCAAATCTTTTTTTCTTTTGATCATCCGTTTGTGTATTTCTCTATATGTCGTAGCTTAAATTTTGAGTGACAGAGCTCCAAACCTATCAATCACAGTAGCACTCAGCCATATCTGAGACGCATAGACTCATTATAAAGTACACCTGTGGCCCAGAGTCATTCAGATGGAGAAAGTCATTATGTTCCTCAAATACTGCTTCAGGTCTGCACCAAACTTTTGCTCAGTCAGCGCAAGAATACTGCAGACGAATGGATTTGTGCTCACTGTTTAAAATATGATTCCCATTGTATCATGTGACATTGGTTTTATTATGCGTAGTGAAAGCACGAAGGGGAACAGAGATAGTTATTCTACCCAAACACAGAGAAAAGTTTCCTTGTGCTATAAATATATATATCTCATAGAAGCCATTTATTTTGGTTCTTTATCTCTCTTTTTTTAAAGCACTGATGTGCTCAGTTGGATACTAACTGCAATGTTGTGTCTGTAGGCATCAGTAGTAAAATGCTGGATGATATAAATAAACAAACAATTACATTAGATGTCAAAAGATTGTAATAATACGATTTTTGTAATGTTTTTGAAAGAAGTCTCTTATGCTCACCAAAGCTGCATTTATTTGATCAAAACAATATAGTAAAACGGGTTTCTATTCATATATATATATATATATATATATATATATATATATATATATATATATATACATACATATATTACAATGTCAGTGAAGGTAAAGCTGGATTTTTAGGAGTCATTACGCCGGTCTTTAGTGTCACATGATCCTTCAGAAATCATTCTTATGAGATTTGCAAAAGATTACATTTAACAGTGCTATTAAATAATTAAGGTCATATAAATGTACAAAATAGGGGAAATAAGCATGGATAATTAAAACCAAAGTGGTGAATTAAAAAGCTCATCCGATAACCAATATGGTGCTTAAGTGTCTTGTAATAAAAGTTTAGCAAAGTAAAATGGCTTTTTGAAAATAGGATCCATGGGTAAAAATGACTGTATTACAGGAGCCATTTGCAACTGTGGTTTGTTGAATCTGCTAACAGTTACGGTATCAATAATAGAAATAAAAACTAAAAAAACATTACCAAACTGTCATAAAGAAAGCAATGAAAATACAGGTTGCCTGAAAACTACAGATAATGCACATACACAAGCGGGAATGACTTTAGAGTGTAAATGGACCTGCATCTCTACAGTCCACTTACGGTAGCTACACTTAAACTGATCTCACTTGCCCTCAGTAGTTTCAACACCACTAATGTTGGTCCCGCTTTCATTGATTTATACAAGCTGGAGAACAAGAGGGAGTGCATATAAAATGGCCTTTTAAACAGTAGATTGTTTTTCAGGGATTAGTTCCAGAGTTCAGTATGGCAAAAACAGACAGTGCTTCATGGTTTCTGGTAGAGTCACCTTCCTTAATCCTTGTTTTTTTGCATATAAGCAGTTACTGGTCATAAATTCACATGTTTTATTTATCTAATCCTCTGGTCTCTCTCCCAACACCTCTTATCCAGTTCTCTCATCTCACTCCATCCTCTCTGCACTGCCTTAAAATGAGGCAATCTTGCAACGATCCATTCTCAGCTCTTCTGATTGATTTGACATGTAAATAATTTATCATTTGAATAACTTCTTAAATTAATTTATAAATCTGCCCCCTCTCTCCTTCCCTCGCTGCCTCCCTCCTTCGTTCCATCCCTTCTTTCCCCTCCCCTGTATGTTGTGCAGAGGAATTGATCTGTGTTCGCTAGATTGAGTTTAGATGCAGTGTAAATAATTCATGCGCTGGATTACTGTTACCGTGGGCCTGGATCTTTAGTGTGGAACCTGCCATGTGTGTGTCTTTCTCCCTCCTTCGCTTTTCGAATCTTTCACTTAATATGTCAGTTTATTGGTTTTTCAAAAACGGTGTGTGAAACTATTGCCATTAGCAACCCTAATAGCTGCCGCCCCCGTACAGTCATCATCTGACAGACTGTTTGTGTGTGTCTGCGTGCTGAAGTCCTCAAGATACGAGATGTGGTTACAGACTGGTAAATCTTGAGAAGGTGAACTGTCTCTTGCTCTTTTTCCCCTCCTTTAATCTCTATCTCTTGGCTGTAATTAGTTCAGTGATTAACCTTGACATTCCTGATCACATCATTCCGCCTTAATGATGCTATTACCACTCAGTGTTAAATCAACTCACACATCCACATCCCAATATACTGCACACATAAGCATAAACATATACAGAGCAGAAGGGCAAAATGATGCTAAATAATGTCATTAATCAACAACCTAATGCACAAAAGCCAGTTTAGCGTATGGAATGTCACACACTTGACTTGGTGCTTGATGCCTTGATTGTCCCATATACACACACGCATGCACACACACACTTCAGGAAAATAAAACTTTAATAAGCAGGAATAATTAAGCGATTTTCTCAAGTTCTCTACCCTCTGGACATTCACTTGTTTCCAAATGTCTGACTTAAAAACACCTAATCAATTGACAGGTTCAGGTTCATTAGGAAATTAGGCTTAAGTGCAGGAAGCCAAAATGACCAGCATACAACTATTTACAACAGCACTATACTGAACACTTGAGTTTGTGGCCAACAAGTGCTGTATTTATATAAAACAACGTTATTCAAGCATTTAGATTTACTCAATATTAAACTTTATTCAGTATTATTCACTATTAAACTTCTAAGGCCCTGTTTACACTAGTGTGTTTTCGTTTTAAAATGAAAACAATCCTTGTCTACATTGGCATTTTCACTGTGTTTCAGAAACGATCTGTCCACACTACACAACTGAAAACGCATATCACATGACCATTCATGCATGTACAACCATGTATAAATAGATGCCCTATTATTTAGAGGGCGGATGCATCTACGTGCTTTGAGTAGTCGAATGGGGAATCTGTCATGGAAGTAGACTCAGGACAGAAGTTAGTAATTTAATGAAAATACTTTATTAAACAGAATGAGTTTGGAGAGCAATATGGGTGAATGGAGAACAGGCGGTAAGTACGACAGGTAAGTCTTTCTTAGATCCAAAGCCAGGAGAGTCCACTTCGTATAGACGAGACCGGACCATGAGTGAGACTGAGGTGTGTGCTTATGTACTGTGGCTAAGTGGCGATTGGGAACAGGTGCAGGTGATTATTATTCAGGTGAGGGTGCTCTGTGTGATGATGTGGTGAGACAGATCTGTCTGAATGGCAGACAGATCCGTGACAGAATCTACCTATACATATCTATTGGTACAACTATGAGCATGATGTTATTGTTTACACGGTCGTCAAGAATACACAGAGCAAATGTGGGCAGCCACGCCATCAGTGTTGCCAGATGTACGACAATTATTGTAATTGTACCATCATTTTGACCTCTGTATGATCAATACTACCATAATGTATGATAATTTCAGAATTTTGTGACACCAAATGATAGTCATTGTAATCATAGGTCTTCTATACTCATTGATCTAGCTGTGTGGATCCATACGTCTACCTTCATGATTGTGAGGAGACTTGAACGTGGTGTTACGCATGTCTTTCATCTCATCCAAAGACTATAGAAATACAAAGACAGTTCACTACTATCCTTATTAATGGGAGAAAGTGCAACGCGCAATATGGCGGGATAGTCCCGCCTTCTAAATGAAAGAGCCAATTGTTGATTGGTAAGTCATTGTGTCACTGCAGAGGCTGTTAGAAGCTCCGGTTCTCATAGAAACCTGGGGCTGGACCAGCAGCTGCGCATGCACAGTCATAAGCGCGTTGGAGCTATGCATGCGCATTGGCTGGTCTAGCCTGAAAAATAAGCTTTTTAAACGCTATTTGAGCATAAGAAACTACATTCATGGGGCAGTTCATTTCAGATCGTATTGCTGATTCGAAATATGTAATTTAATCGTGAGTCCAGCGAGCCATTTTTGAGATTTCAGGATTCCTCCATTCATTAAGATAGGACTTGGTCTTGATTGAGCTGCCCGGAGGCGTTGCAAATATGGCGGCCGAGTGAACTGACTTTCCTTGAAAGGGACTTTGTCTCATCTCACATCTTCTCAACCAATCATCGTGGAGATTGACTCTCACGTTCCTGCCACACTTAGGTCAGTTGTTTCAAAGCTGAGGTCGATAGTTTAGCAATAAAGTATAGAAAATGAGTGCTGAAAAGGATAAAGAGCTGTGACATCTAGATAAATAGCTGTATTCTGAATGTTTGACTCGTGTATGATAATCAGTTTAGCATTGCAATAAAGTATAGAAAATGAGAGCTGAAAAGGATAAATAGCTGTAACATCTAGATAAATAGCTATATTATCAACGTCTGACTCGTGTACGATAATTAGTTTAGCATTGCAATAAAGTATGCAATGCTAAAATGTAACATCTAGATAAATAGCTGTATTATGAACGTTTGACTCGTGTACGATAATTTTCTTCCAGATACGATAATTTTGAGCTTCTGGTACGATACTTGGACATTTCCAATCTGGCAACACTGCACACCATCTTTTTCAAAAGTCTCAAAAGTTTCAAAAGTTACATATTTTAAAACGAAAACGCACTAGTGTAAACAGGGCCTAAGTATCTAAACTGGCAAACTGAATATTCTATCAGCAACCACACAGTTAAATTTTTACTCGTCATGAATTTGCAACATTCATTTTTCTAGCTAGGCTGCAAATGCTACTGCATATATTTCATGAGATTGCACTCCTCAAAACTGTAAAAAAAAATAATTGTTGAACCTAGTTAAAAAGAAAAATAAAGGCAACATGATGCAATGAGTTCTCTCAACAACTTGAGTCTTAATAATTTTTCTCACTAACACCGCTTTCTTTAGCCAGTCTGAATTTTTTCATTCACTAAATGCAAAACGTCTCACTCAGCCAAAAAAATCTTGTCAAGGCAACTAAGTATTTGTTTTTCAATATGAAGTGAACTCTGCAATCTTTAGCTCTGGAGAGTGAACAAAAATAGTCCAAAAGTTTTACAAAGATGTACTCAGACATCAAAACAAACACACACATCTAAATAACAGTTACAGTATACATCAGTATGTAACTCGTAGCAATGCCAAACAACTAATAACTAATAGTTATAACAATATATCCACATAAGGTCAACAAACAACACTGTTGTAGTACACTGTTGCATGATTTATTCATGGTACAAACTTGATTTCATACAGACTTGAACTTTGCTTGAATAGTAAGGATGAAATTTGAGAGAATATTGTTGGCTACAATACATATTCTTAGTATTAATAATGTAGAAAGAGTATTAGATTACAATCACTAAACTGAAAACTGCTTGTAAATAAAACTGAATTGGAATTTTCATACTGTGCTAAGTAACTCGGAGCAAAGCACAAAGTTTCACATCTGTGATTCTGAAAGAAGGATGGCACAGCTTTTAACTCTGGGTTATGAAACTGTGATCCAGAGCAGAAAACACTGATTTGTGAAGCTAAAATATGATAGCGAGCTGTTTAGCAACAATCATCCAATCATTAAATATTCGTGCATTATGTACAATCAGAGAAACTGTCACGTGGCATTGTTTAGTTTTAACATATTAAAGTAAAATTAAAATATCAAATGGTGACAGAGAGAACATGTTAACCAGAGACTATATTATTTGTTTTTACATTTCAAATGGCTTAAATCATGCAAAGCCGACTCCTGTGGCGATAAAATTCATAGATGGATTTATTAAAACTGGCTATGTGCTGTATTTAGTGTAAACTAACAAATACACATTTAAAAAGGTATATATATATATATATATATATATATATATATATATACAGTGTGGCATCTTAAATCCTTATTCCCAGGATTCAGAGTAAACAAGTTAGCATGGTGACACAAGATTATGGTTTAGAGTAGCTGTGGGTTAACAATTTCAAGAAAAGGCTAACAGATTGTATTTTGGTAGTATTTAAGCCACTTATAAGTGTAAAAAGTATGCAAATGTTAAGCAAAAGTGACTCACAGTACAATTATTACAAGGAAGACCACCAAAACAAGCTTTTGTTAAATGACAGTGTTGTCAGCTTATAGCTCCGGTGACCAGCTCTGAAGTTTAACCACAATACCGCACCAGCACAGCAGTGGCTGTACATCCTCCGCCCCCAATCCTTTTTTGCTTTCTCTTCCTCTCACTCTTTTTAAGAAGATTAGCACTTTTGTTGTTAATGAATGATTCAGTCATTGTGCTGTATTAATTAGTTTCCTATCATTACTGTTCTTAGCCACCAAAGTGTACTCTGGGTGAGTGACTGCATATGTGTGTGTGTTTATGTGTTCATTGAAACAAAAAGCATCAAATCATCAGTTGATGTGGATTCTTAATGCATTAGCAAGAACAAACTCTTTGATGAGTTTAATATATGACCAGAGTAAACAGAAGCAAATGTATCAAAGCACATATTTCAAATCTTACATGAAAGCTGTAGGCCTTCAAGTAAGGACTGTCTTAAAACAGATAAATTAGATGTGTCCATACCGAAAAGCTAAGATATTTAAGTATACACTGTACAGTTCCCTCTAAAAGTTTGGAAATGTATCAGCATATTTCTTATTACACAATATTGCCTCTTTTGCAGCTGTGATGCTTGATTACAGTATTCAATTTGGCCCAAGTTTTTTTTTTTTTTTTTGGATGGGGGTCATTATTGAGGAAACACACCTCTACTGTTTGAATGCCAATTAAATTTGGACACAACAGTCCCATCAGAATACAGTTTGGAGATGCTCTAACCATAGCTCTAGTATTTTTCTCTGTTTGCACATTTTGTGTTGTACCTAGTCAACTCAAAGTCATCACAAAATTATGAAGAATTTATGCTGGCATCAAAACTGTTTCCAAACTTTGAAGAGCACTGTACATGGTGAGGTAAAAATTAAGAACATCATTTTGAACTTGATCTACAATAGAATAGATAGTCCTGAATGTAGTGAGTCATGTTGAAATCCACACAATGAGTGCACCCATCGTAAAGAAAAAAACAAACAAACAAACAAACAAACAGAAAAAACAGAAAAAAATAAGCCACTTACATAGTTTCTCATCTGCGTAATAGATGCACTTCAGCACGCTTAACCCATAACCATGATTTATGACTCTGCCTAAATTTATGAAAATTTCACTACAGATGTTTATGATTACTATAAGCACAGTGTAGAATGCCATTTTATAATCTTTTCAGCAAGTGAACAATGGCTAATGGCTTGAGGGTATTGTCAGATGTGGCACTGAATGTGTAACAGGAAGTGGATGGGAGGGAGAAGAGAAAACAGGTACTAATTCCGCACTAACTGAGTTCCATCAGGGTGTAAAGGCACAATACTCTGCACAGAATGGCCAAGACAAATCTCTATTCTTCACTGAAGTGCTTTTGGGTGATGTGTGTGTAGCTCACAATCCCTATATATACAATATTCGTGAGAATGCATTAACATGGGAAAGGATAGATGAGAAAGTGAGATGAGGTTCAAGGGAAAGGCAGGACAGGGAAAATAAAAGAAAGAAAACGATCATGCCCCCCTAGGCCTCTATTGACAAAAACGTCAGTGTTTGACCTGATGGAGGGAAAAGAAGTAGGAGACTGACTGACAGGGTGAGGCAGGGTAAGAGACAGATGGTGAGAGAGAGGGAGAAAGAGAGCAGAGGAGAAAATGATAGACAAGAGGAGAATAAGAAAATGAGAAAGGCCAGGGGAGAAAAAAAAAATTCACAAGGACACATATAGAGAAAATACTCTGCCACACACATAGTTAAAGGATGTTAGGCAAATTCAAGAGATGTTACTGTTTCAGTTCATACATAAACAGGGAATTTGTTTCAACAGTAACCCATGCTGTAGAATGCTAATTTCATGTAAAACAAAACACAATTAAATGTATGCGTGTGTTTGCCTTACAGCATATCCTAAAGCTAACAGGAATCCCCAGAACTCCCTTCCGGTCCAACCTGGCATCCCTCTCAACTTGTCTCTTGATGTCTCCATCTCCTCCCTTCTTCCCATACAGGGAGAAAACATTAGTCATTCATAGCTCATTCTGTGAATGGGTGGTGCGATTCATGGCTGCTCTTCATTTTTATCTGTATTTTTAGCTTACCATTGTAAACTGCCTTCTTCATTACAGTTGTACAGTACATCCTATGTTTGTGAATATGCACATGCTGTTAATGGCCACTGTATTATTCATTTGAGGTTTATTATTGGTCAGTCTAGTCTGCATGGTGCAGTTGTCTTGCACATTTGCTGATCATTAGTTCAGGGGTTTTTGAACCGTTCCTGGAGCCTCACCAGCAGGAATGGTTTAAAAACCCTTGCTATAGTTCATTTCATTTTTTTAGTATTTTAGGAGATCCACAACAGACACCAAGAAATCTATCAGTCTAACAATCTCATTAGCAATAGGATTATCCTGAGATAAACTGTAGCCAATATTTCAATTCACATTTTCTCCTAAAGGGAGAGAACTTTTAAGTGTAAGTTGTCACTGTGCCATATAAGGTAGTACTTATAAGCATTTTGCGTGTTTTTGTGACAAATGAGGACATAAATTTATATAATGACAAGGGTATGACATAGGTATTACAAGGAGAAGGTGACTTTTCAGGACATTACCCCATGTCCCCACTTTTCAAAACGCTTATAAATCACACAGAATGGAGTGTATTGAAAATCTGAAAAAGCACAAAGTTTCCTGTAAGGTGTAGGGTTGGTGTAGGGCAATAGCACATACAGTTTGTACAGTATAAAAACCATTACGCCTGTGGGATGTCCCCACTTTTCACAAAAACAAACGTGTGTGTTTGTGTGTGTTTTCATTAGCAGGAGTGTTCTTGCAGTTATGCTGGTTTTAAACACAAAAAGTTAGTTCAGAAATTCTGTCCTCCAAATGTAGCTTCAACAGGTTCTGTCCATGGTTCTGAATGTGACACATAGCATGTGGATGTTGCTGTCCGTGGTGCTGATTTTTAAAACAGACAGGCATGTATACATTATTGTTTATAGTAGTAGATTTATAGAGTAGATTGTTTATAGATATTTTACAGAATTTTTATTTTCTCTCAAACTTCCTACACTGAAAAAAAATAAAATAAATCAAGTTCGCCAATTTAAGACAGTATGAATGTGCAGTGGAAACATAAATCATCAAATGTTCACTGTAACATCATTCTTCAAAATAACTTTTTCAGCACAAACAAAACACACACACCGATTTCCAGAGGAACCAGTCACTTACAGTCAGTAGTTTAAAATGCATGTATGGAGTCCGGTGTGGACTGTTGTCAGCAAAAATGGACTCAATCAATTCCACTCCAACGCTGCATTTGTGTGTGTGCGGAGAAAATCCTTCCTTATTAAATAAAACTATCTTTGCCAAACTCAAATGTCAAAAGCTTAAAATAGATCCCAATTTTGTCGCCATTTAAGTTGATGTAAACTGATAGATGTCTTCTGTTACTTCTGCACAATATTCAAGCCTAACCAACCTGCAGGATTTAAAAAACAAAAAACAACAACAACAAAAAAAGTTGAATACTTACTGCACTGTCTACTCTCTCTCCTCCTACAGTCTGTGTAGTTGTTTGTGTGATGGTGTGGGTGTGTACTCAAGCCTTGAGTATTTATCGAGCTATGTGTTGGTTTTGATATTGCTTTTGATAGCGTTTGATGCGTTTTGTTTTTCACTGTATTTGAACGAGTGTGCCTGTTTTAAGGGTTCTCTACCAACAACATTGACAAATACACAGGCAAAACTGAACCCAGATTATAAATCACTACCGTCCATTAAAACATGCATTCACCATAAACCAGTTTTACACACTTTTAACACATACATGCATTTGTCTCATTCTCTCTAACCTTGGCTGTGATTTGGGAAACCCACTAAAGTGCCTCTGTGGCTTATCCACACTCCACTCACAAACACACATGCATACATATATGTGCTACAATGGCACAACCAAAAAATTAATTCATTAATCAAATATTAAAATTCCCCTCCCTCCTTTCCCATTATACCAACACCAGCACTTAGTGCCAAATCCGCAGACCAGCTCCATTTCGCATGACTGGCGGCCTTTTCTTTGGCAACCGCATAAACGCGAAACAAAATAGCCACTTTCTGCCGCGATCATGATCTACGGGCGCGCTTATGCGGAGTGACAGGAACAAGCCGCGCTCAACTCTATGTGATATTGTCTGCCCCCCCTCCACCAACACCAACACACACACACACACACACACACACACACACAGATGAGTAGCTATTGTGTCTCATCCTAAAACTACATTCAGTATATTTTACGAAGTGTAAGCTAGTGGGGTACGCACCTGATTTTTGCCCCGCTGTCCGTCTTCGAGTTCCGGTGAGCTGTTCATGATTCCCCATCGATCATTGAGCATTCTCCGGAGAAGAACTAACCAAAAAACGCCTGTCAGTTACAGGCGGTGGGTACGGGGGGGGGAGGGGAGGGGGGACAAGACACTTTGTCGTTCAGTCGTTTTCCTGATCAGTTATTCCATGGAAACAGAAAAAAAACCTTTGGGGGAAAAGAAGAAAAGGAGAGTGAGGAGAGTGCGTGAGATCGAGAAGACACTGATCTAGCCTCTACTCCGGGACCACACTGACTAATTCTGGTCTAAAAGGGGCGGCGAATACTCCCGCACCACACACATCGAAATATCATACGTACTTGATAAGGAAAATAATTATAAATAAATAAAACTCCTCAAATTTCCATAAGCAGTTCTTCAAAGTATTTTTCTTTCCTTCTGGAGCGTCGAATAAAGTCCTCAGATATTCCACACTAAGTAACGGGGGAAAACGGCGCGAATCAAGTGTATATCCAAGTCAACGCAACTCAAAACACACTAAAAACATTCTGATTTTTCTGTCCAAAAACGAATAATGGGCGTTCAGTCCCGAAGAGTCGTTTAAAAGTGGTACAACTTTGTATTCCTGAGCCGTTAGCGGGATGGAAAGATTGTGCCGGTAAAGATGCTGTGATTTGAGGAGGGAATTCAATCCGTTCCCCAGAGTGTCCTAGTTTACCGGACAGAGGGTGAGGGATGTCTCGTTTTGACAAGACTAGCGCGGCAGGGCAGATTAACGGGTTCCTACTCGCGAGCCAAGCTCCTCGCTCTCCTCCAGAAGCTGTCCTTTAAGCGCGCTCCCGGTGCGCGCTCAGTTTCGCTCCCAGACACCATCGGATACGACTTTTCCACACCCCTCGTCTAAGAAACTCCCACTCCGCTCTCAGTAGCTCAACATGCAGTAAAAGGACCCGTCACGATAGACTGGGTGAGCGATGGAAGTCAAATTGAATTCGAGGACGCAATGCAATAACTGAAGTTGTTTTTAAATGAGCAGTTCATTTTATTGTATAAGCCTCATCAAAATAATACTTGAACCGATACCAACCGAAACCGTTATGATTCGGCGCACAGATGTTTTTGTCATGTTATCCATTAGATATTCTACCCTTGCCAGTTGCCGGTGATTACTGACAGCACAGAGATTAATCAGGTGATCTTCTCAGTGTCTGTCAGTTTAGCAACAATTACATTTTCCCCACAATTACTGAAAACATACAGGTGCAATCCACGTGATAAAAGGGTCAGTTGCACCCAATGTAATAATGGGATGATTAGGCCCAAGAGCCCCATTTGGAGACATATTGTAGTCAGGGGAGTCATTAGCGGGAAGAAAGGTAGTGATGATTCTGTGGGCCCCAGAGGGGGATGCTGCCTGTAACAAATTTTATGATACTGGCTTAAGGCCCGTTCACAATGATGATAACTATAACAATGCATTTTTAATAATCATTCTAATTCAATGAGAATAGTGAATTCCACAAAACGACAACCAATCTGCTTTAATAGATTGTGAGATGACATAACTGCAGCACAAGCTGCATATTGAGATAAACAAAAAATAAATTACACATTACAGATATTAGTTTTAACATTTTGGAAAATCCGCTACAGATCATTGGCAAGGCTACACAAACGTGCAAGCGTACATACAGCGTGCCACTGGCCCACTCAGATTGACGGCTGGTTCACCCAATAAAATGAGTAAAGATTTAAGACATTATTTTACAATAATTGCTCACATGCATGAACATACGAACAACTTGCATGTGTAAACATGTAAAAAAACAAAACAAAACAAAACAAAAATGTGAAAGTTAGTAGTAAAAAGATCCTGGTGGATGAGCACTGATCTTCCAGTTTTGCGCTTCTATTCTGTGGTGAACGCAAAGCTGTCAATAAAAGCAATCAATCCAATCCAAGTGTGGTCCGGCTGTAAAGCAGTCCTCGATTTGCCTTTACTCATTGTCCCACCCATCACACCTGAGGTAAAGTTTCTCTAGGTTGAACTTCCTGACAATTTCAAATGACATTGGAAAACACAGCAGCAGCAGCATCATCGTCATCATCATAGCGACACAATATTCTGGATGTTCAAAGCAGAATATAATGTCACTCTAAAGGCTGGAAAACACTATACAACTTTTGTCCTGATTTTCCCCCAATTTACATCCTGGAGAAGTTGACGCTAGTTGCCAAAAGTCAGAGGCAGTCTGCAGGTTTGATAGAAGATCGCATAGTGTATGATAGTCACAGACTCAAATTTTTTAGCTTCAGACTTTGATTCCATCATTTGGAGGATATCAAACATGTTGGATATTTTCAGGCACATTAAAAAATTTTAAACACATTAAAAACACAACAAGGCGCACATTTATGCATGAGTTTGTTGTGATCGGAACAACTTTAAAATCGGCAAGAAATCAAAATTGAAAATTCTTATTTTTTTATGGAATACTGTAGTGTTTATTATAAATAATGTATCCGTGCACTTCAGTATTTTTTTAAAATTCATGTGCCTTTGTAATCTTTAATCAAAAATGTTAACCTCCCCTCCCCCTCAAAACGACTCATCTTCTCTTCCGGTTACATGCGATGGCGCAAGGGCGGAGCCAGTGACGTAAGGGGTAAACGCTGGGATAAAGCTGAAGCTAATGCTTCACTTTATAGAAATAAATGCATTGACCAGTTGACGCAAGCCATGGGGGAGTACACTACTCTTAAAAGTTGAAAGGATATTACCACAACATTACTCTTAGGACATCGCAAACTATTTATTTTTTTATGAATATGACTTAACCTGATGGAGGACGTGCTCGGTCATTCAGGCAGTGTCTCTTTCTCTCTCGCGCACGCACTGTTAGGCATGTTTAGTACCGTTGATCGTCCTCATCGCCGTCATCCTTAATAAATAAATAAAAAAATCTTCATGCTAGGGTGTCGGCGGTGAATCCAGTGGAGAGAAATCCCCCCACAACTAACTGCAAACTGGCATTCAGATCTGCCTCCATTTTGTTAGTAACGCCCCAACTTCCAACGATCCAATCAGTTCTGGAAGGACGAAATCAAGTCCCGCCCTCTCATCTCAGATGCCGTTTCACTCTTATATACGTCACAGTAGAGTAGAAAAGACAATAGCAACTTCCGTTTCATGCCGACTTTAAGGTCTGGTAGTGTTTGATCCTAAGTCGTTTAGTGTATGATGCCCAGTTTATCCTTTGTGATGTTTACAAAGTCAGTAAGTGTATGATGTAGCGTTTTAAAATCTGTTCAAGGCTGGAATACACTACACTACTTTTAAAATCTGACCAGATTTTAAAACACTGGGCATCATTTACTAACTTACTAGTCACAGAGGAAAACTGGTCATCATACACTAAACAACTGATGATCACGCACTACCAGACTTTAAAGTTGTTCTGATCACAACAGATTAAAATATGTTTTGACATTGTACTTAAGTAAAGATGAGTTTTATGCATAGTTAATAGATTACAATAACATTAAGCTACTTTTAGCCATGCCATTTTAAGTTGTTGAAATTTCCATCCCTATTTTTATCCAATGTAGGCTATTGTAAAAAGATTTTTGAAATAGGCACTGAGTTCACTCTATGTCACCATGGCCCACTCAGTTTAAAATTTCTGGCCTTGCTTTCACTTTAATAGCAAACAAAGGCACATGTGTTATGTACCATTAAAATCTATACTGAAGAGTTTTCAATACAGTTTAACTTTTACTCTAATCTCATAGCGATGCACACATATCAGTACAGAGAGAGTGTGCAAACTTTGATGTAACAGGATTGAAGAAAAGCAGCATCCATTCTAAACCCTCTACAGGGCCTCAGGAAACCACCACCCCATACTGAGACTACTTGATAGTGCACAGAGAAGAGCTTTTGGATGTAGGGGTGTGTGTGTGTGTGTGTGTGTGTGTGTGTGTGTGTTAGTTGGAGCATCTCACCCAGAAGCCTAGGCCAAGCGATGCTAGAAAGACTTAAACTAAAAAGGGGCGGGTGCACCTTCCTATGATAAATGTGGACATATTCTTTGCATGTTTGTGTGAGTTGTCTTGGCTCTGAATACAGTATGTTCTGTTTTTAACATAAAAAATGGTGCTCTGTCTTTTTATGTGTGCTTGCAGAAGTGTGTGTTTTCACGGATGGTGGAGCATGACGACAGAAGCAGAGATCTGTGAAGAGGCAGTGGCCTGCATGCTCTCCCTCAAATGCCAGAGTCAAACTTTGTAAAACATTTTGTGGAGAAGGCGGGGTGGGGGTGGTGGTGGTGTGTGTGTGTGTGTTGGGGTTATGACAGCAATGATTGTTTTTTTTTTTTTTTAAATCTAGTGCTTAATAATGCACTCTTTGCATTCATGTTGGTTTCATATTCTGAAACGTTTATACCATATTCTAGAAATGTTTAAAATGAATTATTCTAAAAATGAAATGTGGTATACAGTAATTGACTAAAATCTTATTTAAAAAAAAAATGTATTTAAATGTTTTTAAATACATATTTTGTTTATAAATATGAATAATTAAACCATGAACATAATTTATAAACAGTATTTGATGTTTTCTAATGTACCAAACATTTTGGGGAATCTCACACATCTAACACAATCTTTCACAACATGAACTACCCATGCTTTGTCAATGTTTTCCAAATATTTGAAGCAGTGAAGCAGTTTTGTTTAAATTAAGCCAAACTACGTTCTTCTTTTCTACTTTTTTATTTTAATGAGGCAATTAAAAGGCCTATGCCACCCCAAAAATATAGAAAATTAATTTTAATTTCAGAAAGTAAAACCATGCCATTAACCTTTTCAGTGGTGAGTTTAAAATATTCCAGCGGTCCCCCCAGAGTGAGGTTTTTTTAGGCGACCGTTATTTTAGAACGTTTTCCCTTAATGTTTCCATGGCGACGCGTCATGATTGTCACGTGACACACCGCGGCCACAATAACACTGTATGACAGATGGATCGCTTTTATTTCGTTTTTCCTTTCTTATTCAAAATATTCATAAACTTGCTTACCATATAATCAACTATCTGATATTCCGATTCACAAATATGTGCAAATGAGTGTGTTTTATCGTTTAAAAACAGTTCTAAATGATCTTGATCGTGATCTGTAATGTGAGATATGGGCGCCGCCATGTTTGTTCGCGCGGCAGTTCAGAGAGTCCGGTCAGTCGATTTACATCACATAAATTCATCAATTTCTCGCGAAATACATGCAAGTAAGTGGCGGGTGAGATGGGAGGAGAATACAGTGAACTTTATAGTTACTTACACTATGTGTATTTGATATTAATAAAACATATCTGAAAATTATATTTGAATGGATTGTTATTGCTGCTTCCATAAACATCTGAGTGTATTTTACGAACTCTAAATGTATTGTTTTACTAGTACTTATGTGTATTTAAATGTCTAAAGCATAAAATAAACATGTGGTTAAAAACACTGCATAGATGCAATTATATGACAAGTGCAGCTGCATCTCAGCGTCAGTCAACGCAGTTTGAATTTGGCAGTTATGCGACGTCACCGAACGTTCTAAATCTCATATGTGGGACCGTACTCCCAGCGGCACGGAAATGAAAATCCCATATGTGGGACCGTACCGCTCAAAAGGTTAAAGAAGAGCTGTAAAGATCTGTGACTTCCAAAGAAAAGTGAGCATCATGTCATTGACCTATAAATGCCTGTAGAAACTTAAGAATTAAACGAAGTCAGTGAAATAGTACTTGACTCGCTGTAATAAATGAAGGGTGTTTCTCAAAGAGGTGAAAGTAACCCTGGCATCCTGGCCAAATTTGCCCATCGGCTACTATCAGTCATGCCTACAAATCCTTCCCATGTACACTGACTGGCTACAGTCTGATAGCTTGTGTGATGGGCGTTCTGAAGCCCATGATGATCTCTGATGAAAGAGATTATCCCACTCTCTCTGTAAAGTGTGAGAAAAAAACAAAAAAACAAAACAAAACACATATAACACATTACACTTATTATTGTCCTCACACAATTCATCCAATTCAGAAAGAGACAGTTAACTAAAGCTTCAAATGATAGTATAAGACGAAATAAGTCATGCACACACACAAAGAGATAAATGTAAAGAAACTGAAAATGTAATTAAACCAGACTGTGCCACACTCACCTTCAAACAGAGTGGTCCAAAAATCAATAAAAGGTCCAGGTGGACAAAGGAAGCAGTCCTATTAATATATAATGATAGTGTGAGGGAAAAACCGAGAGAGAGGGGGGAAAAGGGCGAGGAAAGAGGAGGATGAGCTCTGTATATTGTAAACCTTGATGACAACAATATATTGTGGAACTGAAAAGAGTGGAGCAGAGAAAGACGAGCAGTGATTTTCCCCCACTGTTTCCCAGGATTGGTTGGGAATGAAGCTATAACTGCTGCAGTAAAGAGAGAAGCAGCAAAGTGAAAAGTGAAGGAAGGAATCCTTTTATCGATTCGCTCTCACATCACATGCTCTCCCCTTCTCTGCAATTCAGCATCTCTCTCTCATCACACACACACACACACACACACACAGGCAGGAGAGCCTGGCACATAAAAGGTGACATTCACTGATGGAGTAATTAGTAGCAGTAGCGAATCACATGCGATCAGTGATGCTGGTGATGTAGTGATGATGATAATCATCAAATAACAGAATAGACCAATAGGTCCACTGAACATCAAATAGTAGACTAAGGTTTTAAATCAAATAATTAATTAATGAACAGTTAATTTTCACATAAATTCTGTTTTCCTTAACTTTCTATTCATTAAATAATCCTGTAATTGTTTTCAATGTTGATAATAATGAGATTGATAAATAATAATGTTTCTTGAGCAAATCACCAAATCAGAACGATTTCTGAAGGATCACGAGACACTGAAGTCTGAAGTAACGGCTGATAACTCAGCTTTGCTATCATGGGAACAAACTATATTTATAATTCATATAATTTGTTATATATTTTAAAGATATTTTAAGTAATTGAGGTCCAACAGCAGCAGGGGTGTCCAAACTGCGGCCCGCTATCACTCCTGTGTCTACCCGCGAGGGATTTTTAAAAATGATACGAATCTGCAGAGGTTGGTAAACTAAGTGTTTTCATCCAGCCCGTGAGGCAGTTGGTCCAAAATAGTTAATTTGGTGCAATATCAGTAAAATCCAATAGATGGCGCTGTAGCCTGTAGTGCGGTATATAACCCCTGATTTATACCGTCCCGCCGCGGACACCGGAGCTGATCGCGGCCACACCAGTCAATGCTTGTGTTTACACCAGCCACGCCGCGGCTCTCCGCGCCGCTTCACTAAAGATAGGCATCTAGTCTATTTTTGACGGACAGCAAATACAAAGTCAATTTTTTTTTTTTTTTTTATCTTGCAAAGATATGCTTTTTTTTCTTCTGTTTTCCACACACATTTGTATGAAAATGGATATAGTACAGTTTTCTTTTTTTTTCTTTTTTTTTTCCATCTGAAACGTGCTGCGATTTCCAAGGCGACTTATGTAAAGCAACCAAGGTCAAGCGCAAAGCGCGCATATTAGGATTGGTGACCAATGAGAAAAAGCAGGCGAGTTTGTTTTGAGTTTGTATTGTGCATTTCTAATGTTTGTAAACGTTTTATTTATAGTACATTATTTCTGAATAAAATGATCAAACGTGTCTTACACATCAATCAACTTGTACACCAATGCAACTCTCATGTGTCATAAAAAAGATAATTAATGAGTGTCATAAAGTGCTCATAAAAAAAAAAAAAAAGGTAGAGATGGTACAAGAATAGAACTGCCATGCAGGCCTATGTACAAGTATACATACAGTACAGTAGTAAGTGGGAGTCAATTTACCAAAAAATAAAAAATTAAAGCTTTATTTGTCATAAACATATTATGCGGCCCCTCACTTAATGTGGAAAACTTGATGTGGCCCTCGAGTCAAAAAGTTTGCCCACCCCTGAACTACAGCATTTGGCCCCTTTAACTTTCATTGTATGAAAAAAGTAAAAAGAAAAGTGATACATTTTTCATTGTTCAAAAAACGGTAACACTTTACAATAAGGTGTCATTTATTAACATTATGTAATGTATTAACTAACATGAACAAACAATGAACAATGCATTTATTACAATATTTATTAATCTTTGTTAATGTTAGTTTATGAAAATACAGTTGTTCATTGTGTATTCATGTTAGTTCACAGTGCATTAACTAACGTTAACAAACACAACTTGTGATTTTAATAATGCATTAGTAAATGCTGAAATTAACGTTAACTAAGATTAATAAATTCTGTAGAAGTATTGTTCATTAGTAGTTCATGTTTACTAATGTTGTTAACTAATGAACCTTATTGTAAAGTGTTACCCAAAAAACAAGTTTGGAACAACAAGAGGGTGAGTAAATTATGACTCTTGTCATTTTTGTGTGAACTGTCCATGTACGTTTTCAGTGTCTTTAAGATTTTATATTAGAATTGAATCAGAAATGCATTTCATGCATTTCAAAGCTGCAGTCCCTAACTTTTTTTTGGTTAAAAGTGATCTGAGCAAGTACATAACCAGCCAGTGTTCAAAACTGTCACCTTACTTTAGCCCGATTCACAACGTTTAGCTTATAATAATGTTTTCTAATTTGAGTGGTACGGGTAGGTTTTCGCAGGAAATTCGAGCATGGCACTGCGTCATTATGTCACGTCTGTAAACTAGTGCTATCAAATGATTAATCGTGATTAATCGCATCC
This sequence comes from Onychostoma macrolepis, assembly GCF_012432095.1. Classification (NCBI taxonomy): domain Eukaryota; kingdom Metazoa; phylum Chordata; class Actinopteri; order Cypriniformes; family Cyprinidae; genus Onychostoma; species Onychostoma macrolepis. Next base: position 17,639,050 of record NC_081159.1, on the reverse strand, counting down.
AAAATAAAAGTTTTTGTTTGCATAATATATGTGTGTGTTCTATGTTTATTTATTATGTATATATAAATACACACACATACAGTATATATTTTGAAAATATTTACATGTATTTGTCTATATTTTTATTCACATAATTTATATTATAAATAAGTACATTAAATATATAAAAATAACATTTCTCTGAAATATATACATGCATGTGTGTGTATTTATATATACATAATAAATATACACAGTACACATACATATATTATGTAAACAAAAACTTTTATTTTGGATGCGATTAATCGCAATTAATCATTTGACAGTATTACTGTAAACATAAAAGAAGTTGTCCTGGCTACTCGGCTATTTCATGTGAGGATCCTGCAGGTGACGGATCATTTATAGCCTTTTCTCACAGCAGCTAGAATAATTAAAATTATAATTTTGATGGCAGCTTGTAATCCAGAAAGGATTATGTGTTTATGAAACACATGTCAGTGAAATTAAATTATATTCCAGTTTTAAATATGCTTCTGATTACAAATAGCCTGGGATTACACAATATTTGTATTTTAAAGAAAACCAGTTTGAAGGGAGCATAATTTGCTTTTTGGGTTAAAATAATTTCTTAATATGAAATTTGAATGGCATGACAGTTAGATTAGTCACACAATGCTGATGTTGTTAACATTAATAATTTGAGAATAAAGTATAACAATAATAATACTTTGCACGGTTTGATGTGATATGAGCTAACTGATCTTTAGATTAAATCACCATTGGTAGCACGATTTAATGCTTTTTTCCTCAGCTGGTCAGAACAAACATGGCTGACTTGTTACTTACTTGTTCAGATGGCAATATACGGTGAAAATTCTTATTTGTGTCATATATTCCAAGATGTAGGCTAGAATCTGTGATTGCGAAGTACAGTAAACATCCACACCGGTGTGGTTACTGACAGTCACACATACTCCTTAAAACATTACATTCATCCGTGCTGGAGCACAACCCAAGCAAGCAAAATAATTCTGCACACAGCTGTAAATCCAGGTTTTCAAACAGAGATGGCGACAAAGAGGCAAAACGTACGGACTGCAGCTTTAAATAAAGATGTGAGTTTGACCTGAAACAACCCATGCTTTTTGTCTTAAGTAGCTCTGTTAGAAAAGTAAAACAGTTCTTTAAAAATTAAATGTGATCAGATAAATGTGTTCAGAAAGGCTGAACAGGATGAAATAAGCTCACGTCAGGCTGATTTTGTTCTACATCATTCCAGCTACTCACATGGGTCTCTCAGCTCGATGGTTTCTGCCTCTGTGATTCTGCCATTCATGTCTGTCTGTCAGTGCAGGACGTCAGTGAGAGGTTTGTAATTATCTGCGACGCTCCCTTGAGCTCTGCACTGGAATTTCCCAGTGTTGTGGTTCTCCATGGCTGGCATTCACAAAAGGCCAGAGGGAACAGGTGTATAGAATCACACTGGAAGCCACTGTAAATAACAGCCAAACGTGTCCCCACAGGCCGAATCAGGATATGTTACCAAGCTTCAAACCATAAGGGAGAGAGAATGACCTTCTGCTAGTATCTTTAGTGGCTTTGTGTGTGTTTTCATACTTGTGTTATCCACCATTAATGTCCATTCTACTTTTTTCCTATCCCATTTTTCCTTCTCATAAATTTTGCTCGCTCACGCAGTGCGTCATAGTTGCACGAGGATGTACGGTTCACACAGTCAAAACATCATTAGTTTGGAGGGACACGTTTGGCCATAATGAATCGTAACATTTGAATCCTCATGACAGCCTTTCACCTTCTCGGCCCACTTTTCATCATTCAACTCAGCTGTCTCTGGCTGTAACTCAAACATAACAAGCTGACCTTTTGAAAGCATAACAACTATATTTTAAATTCATAGCATTTTTCTCATTCCCCAACCCCATCGTTTGAAAGCTGTAGAGCAACATCCTTCTTTTCAGCAGGGAAAAGGGATTGAGACCAAAAAAATTAAAATGGCAATAATCCCAACCCTGCTGCTTTAAGAATAAAATAAATCACTTTACTCTTTCTTACAACAATATTTGGCAGGAGACCTCGTTCTACTCTACACAGATCATCACTGCACCAGAAGTGACCCTTATGAGTTATCATTCTCATCAATCTTCTTATTTAAATGCCACATACTGGGAAACAGCATTTAAGAATGTCGAAAAGCACTATTTGATATTTAAAGAGCAGATGCAGTCTGGACAAATTCAGATCATCACATTCACTCCAGCGTGAATGAAGACAACTGAATCACCAACACATCTGAGAGCAGGATAATGATCTAGGATTTGATCAACTGCTCCTTCAGTCTTACTCGAATGGAAGGTCATGTGCTCTGAAATACAAAGTTAAAATGCTGTCCTCAACTGACTCTCAACAGAACAAGCTATTACTTGTCTTGAGACTTTAATCGCAAAATATCTCAGCAGCTCTTCTGCTAGCTCAGTTTTGATCCTTAAAGAAAAAAAATAAAGAAAAAAAAATAACAGAGACAATGTGGGAAGAGGTAATTCTGATCCCAGATCTGGAGTTGGAACTACTGCCAGGATGATTCTCAGAAGACCCAGTCAAGATTCTTGTCTTATTTTAGTCTAGTTCAATGTTCTTTATGCCAATTTCAATTTTAATTCGGGCTGCAGAAGTTCTGAGGCCAGTTGTATCAGCTGTGCTTAAGTTACAACTCACCCTAGCTGTAGAAATTTCACAAATGCAAAATTGACTATTCTCAGTTGTGTAGCGATGGATGAAACACAGCTCAAACAGAAATCACTTTCAAACCGAGCTTTCTGTTGAACGATGCAGAAAATCTGCATGACTGACTGAGCCTGATGCGAAATCTGCAAAACAAATTATCAAGTGGATTCCAATTGAAATTACTGGATTTTACGCACATACAATCACTCAACAATAGTAAATTGTAAAAATTACCTTAAGTTATAATTCCCAAACTGCTATATATTTGACCGAATAAACTTAGTTTACACCACTTAAAGTATTCCCAGTGGTTTCGAAATATTCAAAGTTTAAGAATATTAATAATAATAATGGAATGACTGAAATAACATTTGAAAGCACATCAATGAGCTCTTGTTTTACCAGACAGACTTTTGTCCTTTACACATGATTATACTGAAATTTGCACTTGTTTAACTTTTAACTTTCTCCTGTAATTTGAAAAGACTTCAGAAGCCTGGCTGCTGTCTGTAAACCTACAGATTATGAATAGCCTTCCTTATGAACAGAACCAAAAGCTTATCTTCAGGTGAATTCACAGACCAGGAGGCTTTTATTTGGAAGCTTCCATTTATATTTTTTGTGCTGTTTTATAAGTATAGAAACTAGTCCCCTAAATGTTCGTGAAAGAATAACCTTTAGAAAAACAATCAGCTAATGAAAATGAAAATGTACAGAAATAGTAAAGTATTAGAAGATATTAAAAGACACTCGTACACGTACACACATATATTTACATACATACATACATATATAAAACATTTAATAGCAGCTTTTTCATAACAGTGTCAGCGTTAGTGCAATGTACCAAAACGCTTCTTAAAAACCACCAAATCAATAATCTCGATATCAAGCTATGGTATGAGATTCCTCATGCACCGCTGTGTTCATCTGACAATAAATACAACTATACTAAATACAAATTAATCATTAATATAGAGCTTTTCGTATTTCACTGAAATGGCGTATCTTTAACATTTGTTCCCACTACTCTTTCCCCGTTTCGATCTGATTTGATGATGCACGGCACTTTACAATCAAATTAAATGTAGCAGAAAAACAAGTTTAAAAGAGCTTTGTTTGAAAGCAAATGCTTTGTTGCTAGGAAACCGCTGTCTGAGTAGTTTTTTTTCTCCCTTCTCTCTCTCTCTCTGGATGATTTTTGTGGAAAGGACTGACCATGTTTGACATCTCTACTAAAATTTAGGAGAGATTTGAAATATGGACTCACAGCAAAGCAAATGACACTAATACTGTTCTATTTATACCTTCTACATATAGGCTACTTTTGGAAAAGATTGTCCTGTCTGGCTAGGCTGTTAATTTCCTTAATCAAAAAGTTTGTTCAGCTCCACTGAAACTATACTGAAATTAAACTGAGAAACTTTAACATTTTCAGACTGTCCAGAGGGATTTCTATCCCTAACAATGTGTCCCTCAACATGAAGGGGAAAAAAAATGAACCCGGGTGAAGAACCCAAATGAAGGTGTGTGTGTATGCGTATGAGTCCATTCCATTGAATTAAGATAAAAACTTTCATTTCAAGTTATTCTAACAAATTGACAAACGAGAAAGTTTTCAGAAATGGAGGTAAAGAATGGTTAATCGAGGGGAGTAGGTGAGCAGAAGCATAAGATGCATGGCAAGGAACAAAAGGGAATATAATAAAATACAAAAGGCAAAAAAAGAAAGATGGCAGGCTTTGAAAAGTGTTGAGGAGGAAATATTCTGTCTATTGATTTTTAAAACTTTTGTTTTCTATTCATTTGCCTTCTGTCAGAGTTTCTCAAAGGGCGGGACATGAAAAATTAAAGGTATTATTTTTAAAGACATTCAAGTGTCACTGTATTTAGATACTTTGAAAAAGAAGAAAAACTTTTCAAACAATATATTTGAAATAATAACTGTAATGGGAGCAGGTTGTCATAAGACAAACAAAAACATGGAACAACCAGTAACTAAACTGACTGTTTGTCTTTGGTTCTAAACTCAGCATGAGATAGTTCACCCAAAAATATTAATTCTGTCATAACTTATCTTGTGTCATAATGTTGTTTCAAACGCATGTGGCTTTTTTCTTCAGTGGAACACAAAAGAAGACAATGGCAAAAGATGAGGGTTCTAAGTAAATACATTTGTAAGTAAATACATATACAAACAAATTTGAATAAATGCATGCATACATTTCTATATAAATAAATATGTGCTAGGTGAGGAAAGTGCAAAGTGAGGCCTTGTGGAGTGGGCACACACCAGAAGCACACTGTTTGTGTTGGATGCATCTCTGAAAGAATACGGCTATAAAGTTCCATTTAAATACTTTTACAAACATTTGTTAATGAAGCCTTGAATTGTTTCTGTTTCATTCCCTGCTGAGAATTTGGACGTGCAGACACATTCAGTCTTTCTAATTTGAGAGCTTCTGTTGCAAAAACAGCTGGTCTTTATTAGAGAAAAGCACAATATTGTGCTGTTCGTCCTTGCTTCTTTAACTTCTGAGTTTCTTTCATTCTTAATGTAATAATTGTAAAAAGTTCCTTCCTTCTGTCCATCCAACAAGCACTAAGATCCTCTCATCTGTCTGTGAGTGATGGATGCTCCCTTGCTGCCTTTTTCGTCAGCTCCAGTGGTTTGGGCTCTTTAAATCACAACCGACATTGTTTGCAGAGATTAATAGTTCATAGTCAAAGTGTGTATGAGCGATTGTTGTTGTAACCAAGCAGCTAGCGTTCCAAACCAGCAGAGAATTACTGTCAAGATTTGATGTGTGTCATCTACACAAATATACAATGAAAGCCCATAAATTATTCTAGCATTAGAGAATGGATGTAGTCTGGCATTTGTTTGTGGTTTTACATTTTAAACCCTTATTGAAAAGAGGTTGAAAAGGTATCAAACACATGACTATGAAGTTGTGCATGCGTGGTTGTGACAGTGATGTGATAGGAAAGGTTTTTCAAAGGGTTATCTATTGTGCTTAGGACCATGACAAAATTTTGTAAACAGAAAATTAAGTTTTCTTGTTGATAAGCAGAGAAATCTTAGAACTGTCTAAATTTAATTACTTAGTTGTCCTTTCCAAGCTCAGAAGAAAACTCTACAGCAAATCCTTTTTTAAGAAGCCTGTTCATCATCTATAAGAGAATGAAAGAAAAGATTCAGTGTTCATGGACACTTTTGTGAATTCTTGATTATGTAATCAATTATCATTCACCCTGATTTGGTAAAGCCCCAGACATCTGCTGAGTAAACAATTGTAGCCAACTATGATGAAGGTGTGACTCATGAATATTAATTATGTGTCTGGATACTCCAAAGTTATGAAGCAACGTCATCATGACCTAGTACATTTTAATGAGCTAAACCTTCACCTTTGTAAGACTGTTAATTTTGCCACCTCTGAACTAAATTGGTACTACTGCAGAAACACTGGAATTGTTACATCATTTCGCTCTTGTTATAGAACTGGTACTTAAATCCCTGTACTTTTAAAACTCCTAGTCCTCACTCACTGTTAGTTGTGCAGCAAATGGAAATGAAGGATAGTGAAAGTCATTACGCTACTGAAAATTGCTTGCACATCTCAAATTCACCGATGATTGATGTTACACCTCCAATATACTGCAGTTGGCCAACTGAACCATGCTTTCCAGCTGCACAACATTAAATACAAGGGCACACTTGTTTAGAGGATGTACTTGGATGCCACGTACGTGTCTCCAACAATTACTGCTCTTTAAACCTTCTCCAAATTGAAGCTTTTCCACCTTACTTATCTTCCACCAGATATTTTAAGAGTTCAGAAGTTTCCATCTTAAGCCTAATTATTGTCAGTCTCACAGAACTACTGACCTTGTGTACTCCATAGCTTATCTTTAAAAACCTTAATAAAACTTCAGTCTATCAACATCTTAAAAGTGTCTGGTAAAGACTCCACAGAATCATCAACCATTCTTGTGCCACCGTCCCAAGCATCCTCTTCAAAGTAGGCCATATTCAGAAATCTCCATTGATGTGGATCTGCAAATCCTCCTGTAAAAATGCTGCTCCTTAATACTCAGTCATTGTTGAACACGCCCTTCTGCACAGCATGGTATTGTGATAGCGATTACGCTATTCTTAACGGAACAGCTCCCCCAGGACATGAGCACTTTGAAAAGATGCCCTGCCAATGTGTAGTGTGCAATTATACTGTATGGTGTTTTTCAAAAACACTACCAATCCATGCCTTTTCCATGTCCTCCTATTGTGTTATGTCTTGCCTTGAAACTACATTGGCCATGTCTACCAATTACTTAACTTGTGACCACATAAATCAAGCACTGGATTTTGGGTCAAGGAATGGGTTAGACCTTTTAGAAACTTATTTCCAGCTCTAAGCCATGTCCTCATGGCAACTGGACATTAATTATCCTAAATTCTCTGTTCTAAAAAAAAAGAAGATGCACCCATATTAAAATTCCATCCAGTACTGATAAGACAGTAATTTTACATTTATGTCACAGCCAATAACTGATAGATAACCAAATTCCATAATTTGCCTAAAAAAAATAAATAAAAAAAAATTGTATAAGTGCTATAAATGCTATAAGTGTCAGGATAAAGTCTCATGTCTGCTTGAGTTTGACTTTGAGTTGGTTTTGCACTGTTTTCTGTTCCTGTTCCCACCTCTAGTTAGTCTATAGTTTACTCATTGTGTAAATAGTCATGTCAGCTGAGTCTTGTTTCTTGTATTAGTTCAGTGTATTTAAACCCTGTGTTCGGTTTAGTTCAGTTGTCTGCTATTGTCGCTATTGAGTCGGTTCTGTGCTCCTCTATAACTGTCTGGTTTCGGTCAGCCAGCAAATCAGATTTAAGAAGACTTCAACAGACTGTTAGGACAGCAGAAAAGATCACTGGTGTGCACCTGCCCAGCCTTCAGGACTTGTACAACTCCAGAGTGAAGAAATGGGCAGGTAACATCATCAAAGACCCCTCTCACTCCGGACACAACCTGTTTGCACTTCTCCCTTCAGCCAGACGCTACAGATCTCTGTGCACTAGAACATCTAGGCATAAAAACAGTTTTTTCCCCATGCCATCTCCAGCTTAAATAGCTAACACATGGATCATTACCTGTGTTCTGTAATTCATTCTGTAATTCATTCTCCATCTTTAATTATTGCCTCTTTCTCATGTATTATGTAAATACATATACATATCTGTTTATTTATACAGCTGTATATAGAGTAAATAATGCACAAATCTGTACATAAATCTACTGTTCCAGATTCATACTTATTATTATTATTATCTATTGTTAAGTCTTACTATTTAAATGTTTTTTCTGTTCTCATGTCAGATGTGTATATATGTATGTATGTATGTACCAGGAGCACCTTAAAAAAAAAAACACAACAAATTCCTCGTGTGTTTGCGCACACCTGGCGAATAAAGCTAATTCTGATTCTGATTCTGATTCCAGGTGGTTATTCTGTGTATCCAGAGTTTTGTTTAAGAAATTTTGAAAACGGCTATGATTAGATCCTGTTTCAACTTCATTTGCAACCAGCTGGTGACAATAAGTACATTTGGGCATCACAGTATTATAAAGTACAGAAAAATGACATTTACCAGTATTCTTCAAGTTTTATTGTTAAAGATTAAAATGATTAAATATTAAACTTTATTAAATATTAAATTAAAATGATTAAATGTATGAAATTGCAGTTTTGCAGTTTTACCACATTTTATGACCTCTTTACTTCAGCCCCAAAGCAAATACAATTCTGAAATATGAAGTCTCTTGATTGCTTACTCTACATCAGACCCATTATGCAGATTGTAAAGCAGCCCACAGTAAATACATTTCAGTTCCGATAAGTAAAGCTAAAGGCAATAATTTCATGATCAGTTATCCTCCTGTATTCCATCACCACATTCCAGTTCTAGCAGTGTACAAGTGTAACCATTACAACAATTTTGTGGATTTTTTTGAAGTAACAATCATCAAAAAACAACAACAATGCATTAAGTATCAAATGCTGTCCAGCTCGAGTATTGACTCATGGTTCCCCTTTGGTGTCGTCATCTTACAGAAGCATCTCACATTTTGGATCACAACTTTCTATTACAATGCCTACAAGAGCTAATAGTCAAAGCATATCTCTGTACTGTAGATCTACCAATTCAAACAGTTTATGTTCAATGCCTAAAACAACTGAATTCAATATAATATAATGCAGTTTCGATAAAGCCAATAAAACAAGCCCTACAATCCTGTTATTAGTAGGCATATCATCTCTCTTTCAATCTTGCAATCATTTCTCTCTCTCTTCAAAAACAAATAACTATTTGAAAGGCAGTTTCAACAAGTCTGAAAAAATGTATTCATGCCTGCATGTGTCTTTCTGCCTCAACCGTGCCAAAGCTATCATTGGAGGGATGCCTAAAAGCTCCCTAGAAAGCTTAAAAACAGACACTTTGCCAGAGCAAGGAGGACAGCTCACTTCACCCCAGTCCTGACAAATTTACACCGACTACCCTTATAATTAGTGGAATATAAAGTCCAGCTCTGGGACTGTTAACTTGATAGAGCCGGAGGGGCCTAATATACTAGATAAACATTGCATATGTATAAAATAAGTATAGGAAAGTGTGTATCTGGATTTAACAATAAGAAATAAAGATCAAAAGTACAATGTGAAAAGAGACTGCTAGGACAAAGAGGTATATATGACCTCAGACCAAGTAATCAAACCAAGTATGAAAACATGAAATAGAGTTAATACTCAAATCTGAAGCAATCCACAATTACTTAACATTTATGTTATGAAACTACTTGAAAAGCATTAAAATACAAGCTAAAAAGAGGAAAGATTGTATGCACTGTGAGCTTGTTTGAATGAGAGCAACGATTTCTGGGCTCATGATGATTTTGATTCCTGAAGGCCATGTTCTTGGAATCGTGTTCAGAATTGCAGAAATCATATTCTCAGAAGAAAGAAAACATTCTCACTTGAATAAAAATCAATCTGTGGCATGCACTTGACTCTGAGTAATGTGCGAGATGGCCTAGCAAGATAAACTGTATAATGTGGGAGAGTAGTGTAGGTCTGTTTGGAGAGGTCTGAGCAAATAGCACAGAGTTGTACAACCCCATGGGGAAGTGCACTGGTGGCATGTGCACTGCATAACTTCGTGCAGAAAAATGGGCTGCCTGTCCTACTTAACCCTGACCCTGACTGAAATGATAACCCTGACCATGGCCTTCGCAAAATGATGAAAAATACCACTGCAGTTCAGCAGTGTTTTGCTGTAATAAGTCAAATGTAAAGGACACACTTATATGTTGCACTGTGTAATTTTAAAAGCTCTGTCAGTGATTCAATGATGTCAGGCAACAGATTTTCTGTTATCAACACACTCAGCATCTATAGCCTATATAATCTACTACTTTTAATATTGTCTAGTACCTCATACCATTCCAAACCTGTATGACATAATTTCTTCCTTAAAACACATTTATATTTAAGAACTGAAAAACTTACATAAAAAGTTTGTGTGTGTGTGTGTGTGTGTGTGTGTGTGTGTGTGTGTGTTTAATGTGTCTCAGTTGAAAAAGTTTGAAATGATGTGAGGGTAAGTAAATTTAAAATTATGACAGAATTAAAAACATTTTAAGAGCTACCATAAACCATTAGAAGCAGATCTACCCTGTTAATAAAATATCTTGTAAAACTTTAAATAAAATAAAGATTACACCAAAGTAAGTTTTACAATAAAACATTTCAGTCTTTCTACTTCAAAAAATGTATATTCAATTTCATATGTTTTATTCACCATTTCTTTGCAATTATTTGTGAAATTTACTAGCTATTTTTGAGTAAACAAATTTTAGTGTGGGTATACCTGTGTCTCCATTTTATACTGCAGAAAAACATATTTATACTGTAGTAAAATATACTTTAAAATTGCCTGCAGAGTGCTTAAAAATAACTCAAAATTCAGATAAAATGACTGGTTGAGTTAAGTTACTCAGACCAACCTTTATAGAGATATCACATATATATATATATACAGGTGCTGGTCATATAATTAGAATATCATCAAAAAGTTGATTTATTTCACTAATTCCATTCAAAAAGTGAAACTTGTATATTATATTCATTCATTACACACAGACTGATATATTTCAAATGTTTATTTCTTTTAATTTTGATGATTAGAGTTTACAGCTCATGAAAGTCAAAGATCAGTATCTCAAAATATTAGAATATTTACATTTGAGTTTGAATAAATTACCATCCCTACAGTATAAATTCTGGGTATCTCTTGTTCTTTGAAACCACAATAATGGGGAAGACTGCTGACTTGGCAATGATCCAGAAGACGAACACTGACACCCTCCACAAAGAGGGTAAGTCACAGAGGGTCATTACTGAAAGGGCTGGCTGTTTACAGAGTGCTGTATCAAAGCATATTAAATGCAAAGTTGACTGGAAGGAAGAATTTGGGTAGGAAAAGGTGCACAAGCAACAGGGATGACCGCAAGCTTGAGAATACAGTCAAGCAAAGCCGATTCAAACACTTGGGAGAGCTTCACAAGGAGAGAACTACCAAGCCACTTCTGAACCAGAGACAACGTCAGAAGCATCCAGGGGCGCGGGAAGTGGGGGTGCTGAGGGTGCTGCAGCACCCCCTGTTTTTTTTCGGGGGGCAACTGTTTAATTGTTGGGAATATAAAAAAAAAAAAAAATTCGGAGTGTCTATTTAAGTGCAAATAGCCATGTTGTTGGCAGAGGCTATTTACACTAACTCCACTCACAAACATATGATTGGGATAGTCAAATTTCCAAAAGACGGTGGCCAATCGTCAGATTCAGTGGTGCAGATGGTAAAGCGTGTACTAAGTCCGTTCTTTTGACATGATCGACCGGGGTTCGAATCTGCCCTTTGGCGAACTTTTTCTCTCCCTTTTTAAATTTCAAATCACATCAGAAAAGCATTTAATTTTTTAATAAAAATGAAGGAAATAATCAGAAATTTGAACAAAGCATCGGGTAGGATTAGGGTAGGTGTAGGGAGAGCTTTTGTCCCAATAATCCATTTAATAATTTGAAATAAAATAAAAAAATTACACTCAATAAGTTGCATACTATTTTATAATGTATTACAATGCAGAGGTGCAGATAATTGCCACTATTTGCAATAAGTAATGTTTTTCTCTAATAATGTTAATTGCACTGTGTAAATAGCATATTACTAAAGAATACCGCTATTTTCACTTGGTGTAAATAGCCTCTATCGAGACACGCAACAACCCCCAACCCCCCCAAAAAGGATTTTTTTTAATTAATCTTTATATTATTCTTTATTATCAATTAATTATTATTATTATTCACAGTCTCATATATTTAGACCATTCTATATTGTACTCATACTTGCAGGTGTCTACATCTACACACGCATATGGTTAAAGCAGCACACACAGTGACTGTGAGAAATAACGAGGGGCCACTTATTTCACGTGTTAGGGTCATCCTCTCATTGACCTGGTCGTGTGGTTCATTACGGACGAGAAGATTTCGAGTGTTCTCGTCTTCTCTTCTGGCTTTCTGGTAAGATGCTGGCAGTACAACAGAGCACTGGCAGCACTCAGCCACTTAATGAGCAGAACTCTGACAGCACTATCACACACTCACTTGCCAAGTGATGATCAGTGGGTGCATTAGTGAGCGGAGGGTTACATGGCTCTGCTGTTATCAGAAGCAAGCAGCTGATGTCTTAGCCTCCTTCCTTCTGCAATCCCGACTAATCGATTCTCTTCATCCTTCTCTCCACACATTCACCAACTCTATTTTTTCCCTCACTTCATCCTTGCCAGTTATAGGATTATTTAATCACTAATTTCCTCACTTGTATGTCCTCTGTGACTCAAAAGATGTGGATAGTGGTGTAGGTGGCTTTTTTCCCTCCAGGTTTTTTTCTTTCAAAGTCATAGCTAAAAATCTATGTAACTAATTTTATTTGTTTCATTGATAGTTTCTCTTACACAAAGCACTGGGAGAATTCCATTTGAAAGTGAGCACCTTTATGCTCTATTTATTCCAAAAGGCAGAACATTTGAAGTGAGCACTCCTACACAAACATGAACACATATGTTGCTACACAGTAAAAAAGGCAGTGTCAGTTTAACACTTAAAGTGTAAATTTTAACACTACTAAGGATCATATATGGTCCCAATCGGTCTAGTGTTAAAAGTACACCATTCATAGTGTTGAATTTTTAGTGTTAATGTAGCACCTTACAGTGTAGAAAAATTACACTCCGAGTGTGAATTGTTACACTTGCAATTGTTGTTCAAATTTTACACTCTGGGGTATTTAACACCCCTGGTGTTGTTTTAATCCTTTAAGTGTTAATAATAAAGTATTCTTTTCAGTGCAAAAATAAAAATGCTATTGTATGGTGTTAATGTACAAGATTAGACATAAAATCAAGAGTCTTCAGACAGATGTACAAATTCCAACGTTTATTTAACAAATGGGCAAAGTGGCAACTTTAAAGCATATACCAGATGTGTAGAGGTTAATTAGTCAGTCACATTCGTTAAGTGTTGCACGGAAACATAACATAGTTAATAAAACACATAAAATCATCAAATTTACCTAGACATTAACAAATATGACAGGTAGCTTTGAACAAGACTGCAGCAAGATACTTGTCGACAGTTGTGTAGCATCCATGAATGCTGTTCCTCGTTGTCCCATCATTGAGCAGGTTTGGCTGTGTTAGGCCTGCACGATTAATCGTTTGTAAACCGAAATCGCGATTTGAAAGGGTGCGATTTTCAAATCGCAAAAGCTGCAATTATTTAGATGAAGAACTATCAAATATGGTAACAAGCATCTACGTAGTTTTTGACAGTTTGCTTCATGCGTATTTTACGTTTGATGCAGAGTTTAAACAATAGGGGGCATTTTAACACTGAACGTGCTGACTGAACGTCAAATAACGGCATTTGGAAAAGATCTGCGCGAGCAGTGGTTCAACTTCCCAACAAAGCGTGTCTGCAGAAGAGCAAAGTCCTGCAGACGACGGTAAAAAGCACCGCATATGTTTGAAATGATTTTGGATTTCGATGTTCCTACCTTGTAACGCCTGTTTCACACATGCTCCGTTTGCAGTGCGTATGCCGTGCAGAAGCAGCAGGACTCATTGTTTTGCACGGGACGCGTTTGCAGTCCGGTCCTGATCCGCGGCTGTTTACCACAAACACAACATTTATCCATTATTTTGATTTCAAATCCAAACGTTGTTAGCCTATACTGAAAGTGTTTTTTTTTCTTCAGCATTGTGATCCTCTTTTAATCACAGTACAGTTACACAATCTTTCATAGACATATTCACGTTTAAACTCAATTAATATAAACGTATTCAATGAATTTGGCTTCTAGATTTGTATATTAAGTTGCTCGAGTAAGTGGAAACATTTAAACAGCATATAGCCTATATTTTAAATTAAAACTTACCACTGACAGAAACAGTCGGCTCTCGTGCCTTTTACATTTAAATCTTTATTACAAGCAGTCCCCCGGGTCTTAAAGAACTTTGTTTTTCTACCGCCACAGGACAAGTGCATATTTTGCCTTGTTAAGTGCACTTTTATTTGTTTTGACCCTCGCCAAAAAGCCTGTGAAATATAGTAGACTTTAATTAGATCGATTTATTGGGAAATTACTACATTTCCATGTCAAACCATGTTCATTTTTACCACGAACAAAGCGCTGTCACTTTAATTCAGCGCGTGCTGCAGACGCACCGCTCCAGGAAAGCACTGCCGGACCGCAACCGCATGCAGAGAGAACGCTTTAATCCGTCAACATGGGTGCGGGAAAAAATACGCACTGCAAACGGAGCATACGTGAAACGGGCGTAAAACCTGCCTAAAGTACAGTGTGTTTGGGTTCTTAAAAGTTTAAGATTTTATATATGATTGTTAATTTAACTTTAATTAAGATACTGTAGTTCTTAATGTCATGACAGATGTTTGCATCCTGACAAACTTTATAAAAAAATAAAAAAATGGACACAATGTTTAAGAGGTTTTAAATAAACAATAGCACAGTGTAGCATAGTTTGTGATTATGCTTGGTCTTTCTTTGGTGCTGTTAAAACCACCACAGCAAACCTGTAGCTCTTTTATGAAATAGTAATAAATTGCATTTTAAATCGCAAATCGCAATTTTGATCAGAAAAATCGCAATTAGAGTTTTTCTCCAAATCGTGCAGCCCTAGGCTGTGTGGTCTCTTCTATGCAATCAAGGTGTTCTTATTAGTGCCTGCAGATCAAAGACAAAAATAACAATTAAGGTCAGCTCTCCAATTTATTTTATTTTTTATTAGTCTTTCATATACAGGTGCTGGTCATATAATTAGAATATCATCAAAAAGTTGATTTATTTCACTAATTCCATTCAAAAAGTGAAACTTGTATATTATATTCATTCATTACACACAGACTGATATATTTCAAATGTTTATTTCTTTTAATTTTGATGATTAGAGTTTACAGCTCATGAAAGTCAAAAATCAGTATCTCAAAATATTAGAATATTTACATTTGAGTTTGAATAAATGACCATCCCTACAGTATAAATTCTGGGTATCTCTTGTTCTTTGAAACCACAATAATGGAGACGACTGCTGACTTGGCAATGATCCAGAAGACGAACATTGACGCCCTCCACAAAGAGGGTAAGTCACAGAAGGTCATTACTGAAAGGTGTGGCTGTTTACAGAGTGCTGTATCAAAGCATATTAAATGCAAAGTTGACTGGAAGGAAGAATTTGGGTAGGAAAAGGTGCACAAGCAACAGGGATGACCACAAGCTTGAGAATACAGTCAAGCAAAGCCGATTCAAACACTTGGGAGAGCTTCACAAGGAAAGAACTGAAGCTGGAGTCAGTGCATCAAGAGTCACCACGCTCAGACATCTTCAGGAAAAGGGCTACCAAGCCACTTCTGAACCAGAGACAACATCAGAAGCGTCTTACCTGGGCTGTGGAGAAAAAGAACTGGACTGTTGCTCAGTGGTCCAAAGTCCTCTTTTCAGATGAAAGTAAAGTTTGCATTTCATTTGGAAATCAAGGTCCCAGAGTCTGGATGAAGAGTGGAGAGGCACAGAATCCATGTTGCTTGAAGTCCAGTGTGAAGTTTCCACAGTCTGTGATGATTTGGGCTGCCATGTCATCTGCTGGTGTTGGTCCACTGTGTTTTCTGAAGTCCACAGTCAACGCAGCCATCTACCAGGAAATTTTAGAGCACTTCATGCTTCCTTCTGTTGACAAGCTTTATGGAGATGCTGATTTCATTTTCCAGTAGGACTTGGCACCTGCCCACACTGCCAAAGGTACCAAAAGCTGGTTCAATGACCATAGTGTTACTGTGCTTGATTGGCCAGCAAACTCGCCTGACCTGAACCCCATAGAGAATCTGTGGGGTATTGTCAAGAGGAAGATGAGAGACACCAGACCCAACAATGCAGATGAGCTGAAGGCCACTATCAGAGCAACCTGGGCTCTCATAACACCTGAGCAGTGCCACAGACTGATCGACTCCATGCCACGCCGCATTGCTGCAGTAATTCAGGCAAAGGAGCCCCAACTAAGTATTGAGTGCTGTACATGCTCATACTTTTCATTTTCATACTTTTCAGTTGGCCAAGATTTCTAAAAATCCTTTCTTTGTATTGGTCTTAAGTAATATTCTAATATTTTGAGATACTGATTTTTGACTTTCATGAGCTGTAAGCTCTAATCATCAAAATTAAAAGAAATAAACATTTGAAATATATCAGTCTGTGTGTAATGAATGAATATAATATACAAGTTTCACTTTTTGAATGGAATTAGTGAAATAAATAAACTTTTTGATGATATTCTAATTATATGACCAGCACCTGTACAACACATCTGGCAATATTTTGAGGCAGAGTGTGACAGAAATGTACCTTTTTGAAGATATTTTTCAGCTTGATAGGAGGACATTTCTCCAGGCCCCTTGCAGCCTTGTGGTGATGGTGGAATCAAATGAAGAAGGAGACAAATTGATGCAATATCGCTGTCCCATTCTAAATAACAGATATGACAACTTCAGCAAAAAATGCATGAACACAGAATATAGATAATAAATGAATAATCAATTGTGTCCTTGAAGGTCTTGGGAAAAGCCAGGAACTTGGCTTCTTGGGGAAAAAAATAATAAAATAATGACAATATCTCTCTCAGGAACCATTCTGCTAAACTGATTGTGTAGTCACACAGTGGCTCTGTTCACACCTGGCATTAGCATGAATCTTGGGTGATGCACAAGTGAACAAGCACAAGACGCATATGGCCACATTCTTTTATTACAGGGTTAGTTCAAAAATGAAAATTCCATAGTTTACTCAACCAAGACTTTCGTTATCTTTGAAACACAACGGAAGATATTTTAATAGAATATAAGATTCCTGTCCCTTGATTGACGGTCCACGCAACTACCACTTTAATAATTCATAAACTTCATAAAGAATCATTTAAAATATCTTCATTTGTGTTTTGAAAATGAATGAAAGTCTTGCATGTTTGGAATGACAGAGAGTGAGAAATGACAAGTTTTCATTTTTGGGCTTTATGTGTTTTGATATCTTAAATTAATAATTAGTAAATTCCAGGTGTGAGCATAAGCAGATATTGTGTGGCTGCCCAGTTAAATAAATTTTTCATATTCATTTGTGTGTTTAATTTTTACTGTACACATAATAACATATAAATGACACAGAATCACAATTCTGGCTTCATCTTCAGCATTCTGCTCCTTTCTTGAAGGGCTTCCATCACTGACGCTCATCAGACTCCAGGTTTGCAATCTTATGAGAGGAGCTTCCTTCACTTGACACTGCAGACGTCTGGGCCAATTCTATTGAAAAAGAATAATAATAAAAAATAAAAAAAATACTCATTTCAGTAATTTAATTTACATTAGGACTGTAAATATGGTAAAATAATTATGATTACCCCTAATTTTGAGTATGCTGAGAGCTGTCTATAATACGGGTGTCAAATCATAAACTTATTTTTATTTACATCCTTAATTCTAGGGTCAATTAAACGACTGTTAAAGTTAATAGACATACAACCTTGTGCAATATTCACATGGAGGCATTCCTGAAACAACTTAAGTATTTATTTAATCTGATTATTAAACACATTTATATAATTTTAATGAGTAACATGAGTAATAAGGCATCTTAAAATGAACAGTGTACTACATTAGAATAAATTAACACGTTTAGAATTTATCTTACTATTAATTTATTATTTATAATGTGAAAAGAAAATACAGATAGATTCAGACATATCTTTCTAAATTAAAACTTAACTTTGTACATCTGGAAATATTTAGGACATTATTTACCCAAAATAGTATGCCATATGAATTGATAAAGACTGGTTTCAAGCATGCTCTGCCCATGGGCACTGAAGGAAATTGAAAGACTGACAGATTTACGTTTTTAAACGCGCTGTAATTTCACAGTTTTGCATTAGATAACGCCAATTAAATGACTGGTACATGTCCCGCGTTACACAGCTCCGTCTGCAGAAACACTTGACTTGACGCGACACTTCAACACGCTGTTATGCGTCACAAAAAAGAAATTGTTAGCGTGTAAATGTTTAACAGTCCCACTATTACCGTTTCCAAGCACTCAATGCTTTCAAAAACAAATATAAATTTACCGTTTGATGAATTATCTCCTCTGAGTAGAAAACCGCCCAAATGTGGCTTCTTCAGACTCGAGTCTGAGCCGCGCCGACTCTACAAAACACTTCTGGCTGACAGACGCTTTTTCTCTCTGGGCCGATCTCGGCTGAAAGCTGTTGTACGTGCGGCAGGTCCGCACTCGGTGTAGTTGTGTGTATCTACCTTCGGCCCGAGCTGGTTTTGTCTCCGGCGGCCGCTGCTAGAATGAAGGAGATCAGCCGCCTGAGAGAGAGATTCGGCGGTTAATCCTGAGGAGATTTCGGCGGACACAGTTCTCAAGAGGAATACTTCAGCTGCAAAAAGGTAAGTTAAGTTATTTAATGATCAATCTAGTGTTGTTTGATATTTAAATGCCACGAAGAGTATAGTTTTTAGATGGTTCTGTTAGGTTTGCGATGATAACAGCGTTAAAACCGTTCGGTCCCGGATTGAGTGTTGATGAGTAACTTTAGGCCTAACTGTCAGGCGCGGTCTCTTTAGGAAAACAATATGTACTTTTTAATATGAAAACCAATGAGCTGTATCCAGTGCACTTTCTGTTAATTATAATAATTTGCACCTCGGCTAAGAAGGAACCTGGATCATTTTCAGTGCTCCTTGCAAGCGAAGTGTTAGTTTCGTCTTGAGTTATTTGCACAAGGCTATTGGCTGGGCCAATCAGAAGCCACAGCGACTGTAAAAGTATTTAAACTGCCTGTTCGCTATTACAAGTCGGGAGAAGCGAATATTCACCAGAAGAGACGGACAGCAGCTCGTAAGTGTTGCGATACTTAGTCATAGATCTGTTGTTTAAATTATTTACCTGCTGTTGGGAAGGAATACTTTCGTTTCCTTCTATTTCTATTCTGCATTTTCGTTGAGGTTTCGTTGTTTGATTGCACTTTCTGTTAATTATAATAATTTGCACCTCGGCTAAGAAGGAACCTGGATCATTTTCAGTGCTCCTTGCAAGCGAAGTGTTAGTTTTCTTGAGTTATTTGCACAAGGCTATTGGCTGGGCCAATCAGAAGCGCCACAGCGACTGTAAAAGTATTTAAACTGCCTGTTCGCTATTACAAGTCGGGAGAAGCGAATATTCACCAGAAGAGACGGACAGCAGCTCGTAAGTGTTGCGATACTTAGTCATAGATCTGTTGTTTAAATTATTTACCTGCTGTTGGGAAGGAATACTTTCGTTTCCTTCTATTTCTATTCTGCATTTTCGTTGAGGTTTCGTTGTTTGATTGCACTTTCTGTTAATTATAATAATTTGCACCTCGGCTAAGAAGGAACCTGGATCATTTTCAGTGCTCCTTGCAAGCGAAGTGTTAGTTTCGTCTTGAGTTATTTGCACAAGGCTATTGGCTGGGCCAATCAGAAGTCGCCACAGCGACTGTAAAAGTATTTAAACTGCCTGTTCGCTATTACAAGTCGGGAGAAGAATATTCACCAGAAGAGACGGACAGCAGCTCGTAAGTGTTGCGATACTTAGTCATAGATCTGTTGTTTAAATTATTTACTTGCTGTTGGGAAGGAATACTTTCGTTTCCTTCTATTTCTATTCTGCATTTTCGTTGAGGTTTCGTTGTTTGATTGCACTTTCTGTTAATTATAATAATTTGCACCTCGGCTAAGAAGGAACCTGGATCATTTTCAGTGCTCCTTGCAAGCGAAGTGTTAGTTTTCTTGAGTTATTTGCACAAGGCTATTGGCTGGGCCAATCAGAAGCCACAGCGACTGTAAAAGTATTTAAACTGCCTGTTCGCTATTACAAGTCGGGAGAAGAATATTCACCAGAAGAGACGGACAGCAGCTCGTAAGTGTTGCGATACTTAGTCATAGATCTGTTGTTTAAATTATTTACCTGCTGTTGGGAAGGAATACTTTCGTTTCCTTCTATTTCTATTCTGCATTTTCGTTGAGGTTTCGTTGTTTGATTGCACTTTCTGTTAATTATAATAATTTGCACCTCGGCTAAGAAGGAACCTGGATCATTTTCAGTGCTCCTTGCAAGTGTTAGTTTCGTCTTGAGTTATTTGCACAAGGCTATTGGCTGGGCCAATCAGAAGCCACAGCGACTGTAAAAGTATTTAAACTGCCTGTTCGCTATTACAAGTCGGGAGAAGCCGAATATTCACCAGAAGAGACGGACAGCAGCTCGTAAGTGTTGCGATACTTAGTCATAGATCTGTTGTTTAAATTATTTACTTGCTGTTGGGAAGGAATACTTTCGTTTCCTTCTATTTCTATTCTGCATTTTCGTTGAGGTTTCGTTGTTTGATTGCACTTTCTGTTAATTATAATAATTTGCACCTCGGCTAAGAAGGAACCTGGATCATTTTCAGTGCTCCTTGCAAGCGAAGTGTTAGTTTTCTTGAGTTATTTGCACAAGGCTATTGGCTGGGCCAATCAGAAGCCGCCACAGCGACTGTAAAAGTATTTAAACTGCCTGTTCGCTATTACAAGTCGGGAGAAGAATATTCACCAGAAGAGACGGACAGCAGCTCGTAAGTGTTGCGATACTTAGTCATAGATCTGTTGTTTAAATTATTTACCTGCTGTTGGGAAGGAATACTTTCGTTTCCTTCTATTTCTATTCTGCATTTTCGTTGAGGTTTCGTTGTTTGATTGCACTTTCTGTTAATTATAATAATTTGCACCTCGGCTAAGAAGGAACCTGGATCATTTTCAGTGCTCCTTGCAAGCGAAGTGTTAGTTTTCTTGAGTTATTTGCACAAGGCTATTGGCTGGGCCAATCAGAAGCCGACCACAGCGACTGTAAAAGTATTTAAACTGCCTGTTCGCTATTACAAGTCGGGAGAAGCGAATATTCACCAGAAGAGACGGACAGCAGCTCGTAAGTGTTGCGATACTTAGTCATAGATCTGTTGTTTAAATTATTTACCTGCTGTTGGGAAGGAATACTTTCGTTTCCTTCTATTTCTATTCTGCATTTTCGTTGAGGTTTCGTTGTTTGATTGCACTTTCTGTTAATTATAATAATTTGCACCTCGGCTAAGAAGGAACCTGGATCATTTTCAGTGCTCCTTGCTAGCGAAGTGTTAGTTTTCTTGAGTTATTTGCACAAGGCTATTGGCTGGGCCAATCAGAAGCCGACCACAGCGACTGTAAAAGTATTTAAACTGCCTGTTCGCTATTACAAGTCGGGAGAAGCGAATATTCACCAGAAGAGACGGACAGCAGCTCGTAAGTGTTGCGATACTTAGTCATAGATCTGTTGTTTAAATTATTTACCTGCTGTTGGGAAGGAATACTTTCGTTTCCTTCTATTTCTATTCTGCATTTTCGTTGAGGTTTCGTTGTTTGATTGCACTTTCTGTTAATTATAATAATTTGCACCTCGGCTAAGAAGGAACCTGGATCATTTTCAGTGCTCCTTGCAAGTGTTAGTTTCGTCCTTGAGTTATTTGCACAAGGCTATTGGCTGGGCCAATCAGAAGCCACAGCGACTGTAAAAGTATTTAAACTGCCTGTTCGCTATTACAAGTCGGGAGAAGAATATTCACCAGAAGAGACGGACAGCAGCTCGTAAGTGTTGCGATACTTAGTCATAGATCTGTTGTTTAAATTATTTACCTGCTGTTGGGAAGGAATACTTTCGTTTCCTTCTATTTCTATTCTGCATTTTCGTTGAGGTTTCGTTGTTTGATTGCACTTTCTGTTAATTATAATAATTTGCACCTCGGCTAAGAAGGAACCTGGATCATTTTCAGTGCTCCTTGCAAGTGTTAGTTTCGCCTTGAGTTATTTGCACAAGGCTATTGGCTGGGCCAATCAGAAGTCGCCACAGCGACTGTAAAAGTATTTAAACTGCCTGTTCGCTATTACAAGTCGGGAGAAGCCGAATATTCACCAGAAGAGACGGACAGCAGCTCGTAAGTGTTGCGATACTTAGTCATAGATCTGTTGTTTAAATTATTTACTGCTGTTGGGAAGGAATACTTTCGTTTCCTTCTATTTCTATTCTGCATTTTCGTTGAGGTTTCGTTGTTTGATTGCACTTTCTGTTAATTATAATAATTTGCACCTCGGCTAAGAAGGAACCTGGATCATTTTCAGTGCTCCTTGCAAGTGTTAGTTTCGCCTTGAGTTATTTGCACAAGGCTATTGGCTGGGCCAATCAGAAGTCGCCACAGCGACTGTAAAAGTATTTAAACTGCCTGTTCGCTATTACAAGTCGGGAGAAGCCGAATATTCACCAGAAGAGACGGACAGCAGCTCGTAAGTGTTGCGATACTTAGTCATAGATCTGTTGTTTAAATTATTTACCTGCTGTTGGGAAGGAATACTTTCGTTTCCCTTCTATTTCTATTCTGCATTTTCGTTGAGGTTTCGTTGTTTGATTGCACTTTCTGTTAATTATAATAATTTGCACCTCGGCTAAGAAGGAACCTGGATCATTTTCAGTGCTCCTTGCTAGCGAAGTGTTAGTTTCGTCTTGAGTTATTTGCACAAGGCTATTGGCTGGGCCAATCAGAAGCCGGCCACAGCGACTGTAAAAGTATTTAAACTGCCTGTTCGCTATTACAAGTCGGGAGAAGCCGAATATTCACCAGAAGAGACGGACAGCAGCTCGTAAGTGTTGCGATACTTAGTCATAGATCTGTTGTTTAAATTATTTACTTGCTGTTGGGAAGGAATACTTTCGTTTCCCTTCTATTTCTATTCTGCATTTTCGTTGAGGTTTCGTTGTTTGATTGCACTTTCTGTTAATTATAATAATTTGCACCTCGGCTAAGAAGGAACCTGGATCATTTTCAGTGCTCCTTGCTAGCGAAGTGTTAGTTTCGTCTTGAGTTATTTGCACAAGGCTATTGGCTGGGCCAATCAGAAGCCGCCACAGCGACTGTAAAAGTATTTAAACTGCCTGTTCGCTATTACAAGTCGGGAGAAGCCGAATATTCACCAGAAGAGACGGACAGCAGCTCGTAAGTGTTGCGATACTTAGTCATAGATCTGTTGTTTAAATTATTTACTGCTGTTGGGAAGGAATACTTTCGTTTCCTTCTATTTCTATTCTGCATTTTCGTTGAGGTTTCGTTGTTTGATTGCACTTTCTGTTAATTATAATAATTTGCACCTCGGCTAAGAAGGAACCTGGATCATTTTCAGTGCTCCTTGCTAGCGAAGTGTTAGTTTCGTCTTGAGTTATTTGCACAAGGCTATTGGCTGGGCCAATCAGAAGCCGGCCACAGCGACTGTAAAAGTATTTAAACTGCCTGTTCGCTATTACAAGTCGGGAGAAGCCGAATATTCACCAGAAGAGACGGACAGCAGCTCGTAAGTGTTGCGATACTTAGTCATAGATCTGTTGTTTAAATTATTTACTTGCTGTTGGGAAGGAATACTTTCGTTTCCCTTCTATTTCTATTCTGCATTTTCGTTGAGGTTTCGTTGTTTGATTGCACTTTCTGTTAATTATAATAATTTGCACCTCGGCTAAGAAGGAACCTGGATCATTTTCAGTGCTCCTTGCTAGCGAAGTGTTAGTTTCGTCTTGAGTTATTTGCACAAGGCTATTGGCTGGGCCAATCAGAAGCCGCCACAGCGACTGTAAAAGTATTTAAACTGCCTGTTCGCTATTACAAGTCGGGAGAAGCCGAATATTCACCAGAAGAGACGGACAGCAGCTCGTAAGTGTTGCGATACTTAGTCATAGATCTGTTGTTTAAATTATTTACTGCTGTTGGGAAGGAATACTTTCGTTTCCTTCTATTTCTATTCTGCATTTTCGTTGAGGTTTCGTTGTTTGATTGCACTTTCTGTTAATTATAATAATTTGCACCTCGGCTAAGAAGGAACCTGGATCATTTTCAGTGCTCCTTGCTAGCGAAGTGTTAGTTTCGTCTTGAGTTATTTGCACAAGGCTATTGGCTGGGCCAATCAGAAGTCGCCACAGCGACTGTAAAAGTATTTAAACTGCCTGTTCGCTATTACAAGTCGGGAGAAGCCGAATATTCACCAGAAGAGACGGACAGCAGCTCGTAAGTGTTGCGATACTTAGTCATAGATCTGTTGTTTAAATTATTTACTGCTGTTGGGAAGGAATACTTTCGTTTCCTTCTATTTCTATTCTGCATTTTCGTTGAGGTTTCGTTGTTTGATTGCACTTTCTGTTAATTATAATAATTTGCACCTCGGCTAAGAAGGAACCTGGATCATTTTCAGTGCTCCTTGCTAGCGAAGTGTTAGTTTCGTCTTGAGTTATTTGCACAAGGCTATTGGCTGGGCCAATCAGAAGCCGCCACAGCGACTGTAAAAGTATTTAAACTGCCTGTTCGCTATTACAAGTCGGGAGAAGCCGAATATTCACCAGAAGAGACGGACAGCAGCTCGTAAGTGTTGCGATACTTAGTCATAGATCTGTTGTTTAAATTATTTACTGCTGTTGGGAAGGAATACTTTCGTTTCCTTCTATTTCTATTCTGCATTTTCGTTGAGGTTTCGTTGTTTGATTGCACTTTCTGTTAATTATAATAATTTGCACCTCGGCTAAGAAGGAACCTGGATCATTTTCAGTGCTCCTTGCTAGCGAAGTGTTAGTTTCGTCTTGAGTTATTTGCACAAGGCTATTGGCTGGGCCAATCAGAAGCCGACCACAGCGACTGTAAAAGTATTTAAACTGCCTGTTCGCTATTACAAGTCGGGAGAAGCCGAATATTCACCAGAAGAGACGGACAGCAGCTCGTAAGTGTTGCGATACTTAGTCATAGATCTGTTGTTTAAATTATTTACCTGCTGTTGGGAAGGAATACTTTCGTTTCCTTCTATTTCTATTCTGCATTTTCGTTGAGGTTTCGTTGTTTGATTGCACTTTCTGTTAATTATAATAATTTGCACCTCGGCTAAGAAGGAACCTGGATCATTTTCAGTGCTCCTTGCTAGCGAAGTGTTAGTTTCGTCTTGAGTTATTTGCACAAGGCTATTGGCTGGGCCAATCAGAAGCCGCCACAGCGACTGTAAAAGTATTTAAACTGCCTGTTCGCTATTACAAGTCGGGAGAAGCGAATATTCACCAGAAGAGACGGACAGCAGCTCGTAAGTGTTGCGATACTTAGTCATAGATCTGTTGTTTAAATTATTTACCTGCTGTTGGGAAGGAATACTTTCGTTTCCTTCTATTTCTATTCTGCATTTTCGTTGAGGTTTCGTTGTTTGATTGCACTTTCTGTTAATTATAATAATTTGCACCTCGGCTAAGAAGGAACCTGGATCATTTTCAGTGCTCCTTGCTAGCGAAGTGTTAGTTTCGTCTTGAGTTATTTGCACAAGGCTATTGGCTGGGCCAATCAGAAGCCGGCCACAGCGACTGTAAAAGTATTTAAACTGCCTGTTCGCTATTACAAGTCGGAGAAGCCGAATATTCACCAGAAGAGACGGACAGCAGCTCGTAAGTGTTGCGATACTTAGTCATAGATCTGTTGTTTAAATTATTTACTTGCTGTTGGGAAGGAATACTTTCGTTTCCTTCTATTTCTATTCTGCATTTTCGTTGAGGTTTCGTTGTTTGATTGCACTTTCTGTTAATTATAATAATTTGCACCTCGGCTAAGAAGGAACCTGGATCATTTTCAGTGCTCCTTGCTAGCGAAGTGTTAGTTTCGTCTTGAGTTATTTGCACAAGGCTATTGGCTGGGCCAATCAGAAGCCGCCACAGCGACTGTAAAAGTATTTAAACTGCCTGTTCGCTATTACAAGTCGGGAGAAGCCGAATATTCACCAGAAGAGACGGACAGCAGCTCGTAAGTGTTGCGATACTTAGTCATAGATCTGTTGTTTAAATTATTTACCTGCTGTTGGGAAGGAATACTTTCGTTTCCTTCTATTTCTATTCTGCATTTTCGTTGAGGTTTCGTTGTTTGATTGCACTTTCTGTTAATTATAATAATTTGCACCTCGGCTAAGAAGGAACCTGGATCATTTTCAGTGCTCCTTGCTAGCGAAGTGTTAGTTTCGTCTTGAGTTATTTGCACAAGGCTATTGGCTGGGCCAATCAGAAGCGCCACAGCGACTGTAAAAGTATTTAAACTGCCTGTTCGCTATTACAAGTCGGGAGAAGCCGAATATTCACCAGAAGAGACGGACAGCAGCTCGTAAGTGTTGCGATACTTAGTCATAGATCTGTTGTTTAAATTATTTACCTGCTGTTGGGAAGGAATACTTTCGTTTCCCTTCTATTTCTATTCTGCATTTTCGTTGAGGTTTCGTTGTTTGATTGCACTTTCTGTTAATTATAATAATTTGCACCTCGGCTAAGAAGGAACCTGGATCATTTTCAGTGCTCCTTGCTAGCGAAGTGTTAGTTTCGTCTTGAGTTATTTGCACAAGGCTATTGGCTGGGCCAATCAGAAGCCGGCCACAGCGACTGTAAAAGTATTTAAACTGCCTGTTCGCTATTACAAGTCGGGAGAAGCCGAATATTCACCAGAAGAGACGGACAGCAGCTCGTAAGTGTTGCGATACTTAGTCATAGATCTGTTGTTTAAATTATTTACCTGCTGTTGGGAAGGAATACTTTCGTTTCCCTTCTATTTCTATTCTGCATTTTCGTTGAGGTTTCGTTGTTTGATTGCACTTTCTGTTAATTATAATAATTTGCACCTCGGCTAAGAAGGAACCTGGATCATTTTCAGTGCTCCTTGCTAGCGAAGTGTTAGTTTCGTCTTGAGTTATTTGCACAAGGCTATTGGCTGGGCCAATCAGAAGCCGGCCACAGCGACTGTAAAAGTATTTAAACTGCCTGTTCGCTATTACAAGTCGGGAGAAGCCGAATATTCACCAGAAGAGACGGACAGCAGCTCGTAAGTGTTGCGATACTTAGTCATAGATCTGTTGTTTAAATTATTTACCTGCTGTTGGGAAGGAATACTTTCGTTTCCCTTCTATTTCTATTCTGCATTTTCGTTGAGGTTTCGTTGTTTGATTGCACTTTCTGTTAATTATAATAATTTGCACCTCGGCTAAGAAGGAACCTGGATCATTTTCAGTGCTCCTTGCTAGCGAAGTGTTAGTTTCGTCTTGAGTTATTTGCACAAGGCTATTGGCTGGGCCAATCAGAAGCCGCCACAGCGACTGTAAAAGTATTTAAACTGCCTGTTCGCTATTACAAGTCGGGAGAAGCCGAATATTCACCAGAAGAGACGGACAGCAGCTCGTAAGTGTTGCGATACTTAGTCATAGATCTGTTGTTTAAATTATTTACCTGCTGTTGGGAAGGAATACTTTCGTTTCCTTCTATTTCTATTCTGCATTTTCGTTGAGGTTTCGTTGTTTGATTGCACTTTCTGTTAATTATAATAATTTGCACCTCGGCTAAGAAGGAACCTGGATCATTTTCAGTGCTCCTTGCTAGCGAAGTGTTAGTTTCGTCTTGAGTTATTTGCACAAGGCTATTGGCTGGGCCAATCAGAAGCCGACCACAGCGACTGTAAAAGTATTTAAACTGCCTGTTCGCTATTACAAGTCGGGAGAAGCCGAATATTCACCAGAAGAGACGGACAGCAGCTCGTAAGTGTTGCGATACTTAGTCATAGATCTGTTGTTTAAATTATTTACCTGCTGTTGGGAAGGAATACTTTCGTTTCCTTCTATTTCTATTCTGCATTTTCGTTGAGGTTTCGTTGTTTGATTGCACTTTCTGTTAATTATAATAATTTGCACCTCGGCTAAGAAGGAACCTGGATCATTTTCAGTGCTCCTTGCTAGCGAAGTGTTAGTTTCGTCTTGAGTTATTTGCACAAGGCTATTGGCTGGGCCAATCAGAAGCCGCCACAGCGACTGTAAAAGTATTTAAACTGCCTGTTCGCTATTACAAGTCGGGAGAAGCCGAATATTCACCAGAAGAGACGGACAGCAGCTCGTAAGTGTTGCGATACTTAGTCATAGATCTGTTGTTTAAATTATTTACCTGCTGTTGGGAAGGAATACTTTCGTTTCCTTCTATTTCTATTCTGCATTTTCGTTGAGGTTTCGTTGTTTGATTGCACTTTCTGTTAATTATAATAATTTGCACCTCGGCTAAGAAGGAACCTGGATCATTTTCAGTGCTCCTTGCTAGCGAAGTGTTAGTTTCGTCTTGAGTTATTTGCACAAGGCTATTGGCTGGGCCAATCAGAAGCCGCCACAGCGACTGTAAAAGTATTTAAACTGCCTGTTCGCTATTACAAGTCGGAGAAGCCGAATATTCACCAGAAGAGACGGACAGCAGCTCGTAAGTGTTGCGATACTTAGTCATAGATCTGTTGTTTAAATTATTTACCTGCTGTTGGGAAGGAATACTTTCGTTTCCTTCTATTTCTATTCTGCATTTTCGTTGAGGTTTCGTTGTTTGATTGCACTTTCTGTTAATTATAATAATTTGCACCTCGGCTAAGAAGGAACCTGGATCATTTTCAGTGCTCCTTGCTAGCGAAGTGTTAGTTTCGTCTTGAGTTATTTGCACAAGGCTATTGGCTGGGCCAATCAGAAGCCGACCACAGCGACTGTAAAAGTATTTAAACTGCCTGTTCGCTATTACAAGTCGGGAGAAGCCGAATATTCACCAGAAGAGACGGACAGCAGCTCGTAAGTGTTGCGATACTTAGTCATAGATCTGTTGTTTAAATTATTTACCTGCTGTTGGGAAGGAATACTTTCGTTTCCTTCTATTTCTATTCTGCATTTTCGTTGAGGTTTCGTTGTTTGATTGCACTTTCTGTTAATTATAATAATTTGCACCTCGGCTAAGAAGGAACCTGGATCATTTTCAGTGCTCCTTGCTAGCGAAGTGTTAGTTTTCTTGAGTTATTTGCACAAGGCTATTGGCTGGGCCAATCAGAAGCCGACCACAGCGACTGTAAAAGTATTTAAACTGCCTGTTCGCTATTACAAGTCGGGAGAAGCGAATATTCACCAGAAGAGACGGACAGCAGCTCGTAAGTGTTGCGATACTTAGTCATAGATCTGTTGTTTAAATTATTTACCTGCTGTTGGGAAGGAATACTTTCGTTTCCTTCTATTTCTATTCTGCATTTTCGTTGAGGTTTCGTTGTTTGATTGCACTTTCTGTTAATTATAATAATTTGCACCTCGGCTAAGAAGGAACCTGGATCATTTTCAGTGCTCCTTGCTAGCGAAGTGTTAGTTTCGTCTTGAGTTATTTGCACAAGGCTATTGGCTGGGCCAATCAGAAGCCGACCACAGCGACTGTAAAAGTATTTAAACTGCCTGTTCGCTATTACAAGTCGGAGAAGCCGAATATTCACCAGAAGAGACGGACAGCAGCTCGTAAGTGTTGCGATACTTAGTCATAGATCTGTTGTTTAAATTATTTACCTGCTGTTGGGAAGGAATACTTTCGTTTCCTTCTATTTCTATTCTGCATTTTCGTTGAGGTTTCGTTGTTTGATTGCACTTTCTGTTAATTATAATAATTTGCACCTCGGCTAAGAAGGAACCTGGATCATTTTCAGTGCTCCTTGCTAGCGAAGTGTTAGTTTCGTCTTGAGTTATTTGCACAAGGCTATTGGCTGGGCCAATCAGAAGCCGACCACAGCGACTGTAAAAGTATTTAAACTGCCTGTTCGCTATTACAAGTCGGGAGAAGCCGAATATTCACCAGAAGAGACGGACAGCAGCTCGTAAGTGTTGCGATACTTAGTCATAGATCTGTTGTTTAAATTATTTACCTGCTGTTGGGAAGGAATACTTTCGTTTCCTTCTATTTCTATTCTGCATTTTCGTTGAGGTTTCGTTGTTTGATTGCACTTTCTGTTAATTATAATAATTTGCACCTCGGCTAAGAAGGAACCTGGATCATTTTCAGTGCTCCTTGCTAGCGAAGTGTTAGTTTCGTCTTGAGTTATTTGCACAAGGCTATTGGCTGGGCCAATCAGAAGCCGCCACAGCGACTGTAAAAGTATTTAAACTGCCTGTTCGCTATTACAAGTCGGGAGAAGCCGAATATTCACCAGAAGAGACGGACAGCAGCTCGTAAGTGTTGCGATACTTAGTCATAGATCTGTTGTTTAAATTATTTACCTGCTGTTGGGAAGGAATACTTTCGTTTCCTTCTATTTCTATTCTGCATTTTCGTTGAGGTTTCGTTGTTTGATTGCACTTTCTGTTAATTATAATAATTTGCACCTCGGCTAAGAAGGAACCTGGATCATTTTCAGTGCTCCTTGCTAGCGAAGTGTTAGTTTCGTCTTGAGTTATTTGCACAAGGCTATTGGCTGGGCCAATCAGAAGCCGACCACAGCGACTGTAAAAGTATTTAAACTGCCTGTTCGCTATTACAAGTCGGGAGAAGCCGAATATTCACCAGAAGAGACGGACAGCAGCTCGTAAGTGTTGCGATACTTAGTCATAGATCTGTTGTTTAAATTATTTACCTGCTGTTGGGAAGGAATACTTTCGTTTCCTTCTATTTCTATTCTGCATTTTCGTTGAGGTTTCGTTGTTTGATTGCACTTTCTGTTAATTATAATAATTTGCACCTCGGCTAAGAAGGAACCTGGATCATTTTCAGTGCTCCTTGCTAGCGAAGTGTTAGTTTCGTCTTGAGTTATTTGCACAAGGCTATTGGCTGGGCCAATCAGAAGCCGCCACAGCGACTGTAAAAGTATTTAAACTGCCTGTTCGCTATTACAAGTCGGGAGAAGCCGAATATTCACCAGAAGAGACGGACAGCAGCTCGTAAGTGTTGCGATACTTAGTCATAGATCTGTTGTTTAAATTATTTACCTGCTGTTGGGAAGGAATACTTTCGTTTCCTTCTATTTCTATTCTGCATTTTCGTTGAGGTTTCGTTGTTTGATTGCACTTTCTGTTAATTATAATAATTTGCACCTCGGCTAAGAAGGAACCTGGATCATTTTCAGTGCTCCTTGCTAGCGAAGTGTTAGTTTCGTCTTGAGTTATTTGCACAAGGCTATTGGCTGGGCCAATCAGAAGTCGCCACAGCGACTGTAAAAGTATTTAAACTGCCTGTTCGCTATTACAAGTCGGGAGAAGCGAATATTCACCAGAAGAGACGGACAGCAGCTCGTAAGTGTTGCGATACTTAGTCATAGATCTGTTGTTTAAATTATTTACCTGCTGTTGGGAAGGAATACTTTCGTTTCCTTCTATTTCTATTCTGCATTTTCGTTGAGGTTTCGTTGTTTGATTGCACTTTCTGTTAATTATAATAATTTGCACCTCGGCTAAGAAGGAACCTGGATCATTTTCAGTGCTCCTTGCTAGCGAAGTGTTAGTTTCGCCTTGAGTTATTTGCACAAGGCTATTGGCTGGGCCAATCAGAAGCCGGCCACAGCGACTGTAAAAGTATTTAAACTGCCTGTTCGCTATTACAAGTCGGGAGAAGCCGAATATTCACCAGAAGAGACGGACAGCAGCTCGTAAGTGTTGCGATACTTAGTCATAGATCTGTTGTTTAAATTATTTACCTGCTGTTGGGAAGGAATACTTTCGTTTCCCTTCTATTTCTATTCTGCATTTTCGTTGAGGTTTCGTTGTTTGATTGCACTTTCTGTTAATTATAATAATTTGCACCTCGGCTAAGAAGGAACCTGGATCATTTTCAGTGCTCCTTGCTAGCGAAGTGTTAGTTTCGTCTTGAGTTATTTGCACAAGGCTATTGGCTGGGCCAATCAGAAGCGCCACAGCGACTGTAAAAGTATTTAAACTGCCTGTTCGCTATTACAAGTCGGGAGAAGCCGAATATTCACCAGAAGAGACGGACAGCAGCTCGTAAGTGTTGCGATACTTAGTCATAGATCTGTTGTTTAAATTATTTACCTGCTGTTGGGAAGGAATACTTTCGTTTCCTTCTATTTCTATTCTGCATTTTCGTTGAGGTTTCGTTGTTTGATTGCACTTTCTGTTAATTATAATAATTTGCACCTCGGCTAAGAAGGAACCTGGATCATTTTCAGTGCTCCTTGCTAGCGAAGTGTTAGTTTCGTCTTGAGTTATTTGCACAAGGCTATTGGCTGGGCCAATCAGAAGCCGCCACAGCGACTGTAAAAGTATTTAAACTGCCTGTTCGCTATTACAAGTCGGGAGAAGCCGAATATTCACCAGAAGAGACGGACAGCAGCTCGTAAGTGTTGCGATACTTAGTCATAGATCTGTTGTTTAAATTATTTACCTGCTGTTGGGAAGGAATACTTTCGTTTCCTTCTATTTCTATTCTGCATTTTCGTTGAGGTTTCGTTGTTTGATTGCACTTTCTGTTAATTATAATAATTTGCACCTCGGCTAAGAAGGAACCTGGATCATTTTCAGTGCTCCTTGCTAGCGAAGTGTTAGTTTCGTCTTGAGTTATTTGCACAAGGCTATTGGCTGGGCCAATCAGAAGCCACAGCGACTGTAAAAGTATTTAAACTGCCTGTTCGCTATTACAAGTCGGGAGAAGCCGAATATTCACCAGAAGAGACGGACAGCAGCTCGTAAGTGTTGCGATACTTAGTCATAGATCTGTTGTTTAAATTATTTACTTGCTGTTGGGAAGGAATACTTTCGTTTCCTTCTATTTCTATTCTGCATTTTCGTTGAGGTTTCGTTGTTTGATTGCACTTTCTGTTAATTATAATAATTTGCACCTCGGCTAAGAAGGAACCTGGATCATTTTCAGTGCTCCTTGCTAGCGAAGTGTTAGTTTCGCCTTGAGTTATTTGCACAAGGCTATTGGCTGGGCCAATCAGAAGCCGGCCACAGCTGTTTTCACGGTAGTGTGTTAGGCTGTATTTATCAGAGGTCCGAGCGCTGACGCCGAAGCATCAGCGAAGCGTTCAGCCTCCTCGTGTGAAGACCGACGAGGGTAAAGACCATCGACTTTTCCTGCGCGACTTTAACCGAGCAACGACACCGAGCGACACACTTAAGTATCTTTTCTTTTTTCCCCCTTCCCTTACACACTCTCCGTTTCCATCCTCTTTCCTGCCACCTCTATCATGTGTTTCCAAACTATTCCGGTTCTCTCTCAACCACGCCTAACGTCCCACGCAGACGGCAACGTAATCCTGCTAACCTGCGCCTTATCTCTACCTCCTTCACTACACCTCTTTCCTTCTCTGTGGGTCTCTGGAATTGTCAGTCAGCTGTCAACAAAGCTGACTTCATTTCTGCTTTTTCTTTAAAATCCACGCTCAGCATCTTGGGCTTGACTGAGACCTGGATTCGTCCAGAAGACTCAGCAACCCCAGCTGCTCTCTCTACTAATCTCTCTTTCTCTCACACCCCGGCAAGTTGGCCGGGTGGAGGCACTGGTCTGCTCATTTCTAACAATTGGAAATACTCAACCCGCTCTTCCCTATGCAATTACAACTCATTTGAATCTCATGCCATTACTGTATCAGCTCCGATAAAACTCCAGATCGTGGTCATTTACCGTCCCCCTAGCCAAATTCTAGCCACCTTCCTAGAGGAGCTGGACGGGCTGCTGTCCTCTTCGTGGAGGATGGCACTCCACTCCTAGTCTTTGGTGATTTCAACATTCACCTAGACAAGCCTTATGCTACAGACTTCCATGCACTCCTAGCTTCGCTTGATCTCAAACGCCTTACCACTACTAGCACGCACAAATCAGGCAACCAACTTGACTTAATTTACACACGCAATTGTACTGCAGATAACATTCTGGTACAACCGCTACATACTGGACCATTTCTTCATTACATTTACATTACACTTTGCTTCTCCTGTGCCACCAACCCCTACCAGTTACTTTTAGACGAAACCTGCGCTCCCTTTCTCCTTCCCATCTTTCCTCTGTGGTATCCTCCTCTCTTCCTTCACCCACCCATTTCTCATCTCTGGATGTAAACGCAGCTACTGAGACTTTATGCTCTACCTTAACCTCTTGTCTAGACGACATTTGTCCTCTCTCCTCTAGGCCCGCACGGGCTGCTCCTTCCAACCCCTGGTTATCCGAGGTTCTTCGTGAACATCGGACTACACTCAGAGCGGCAGAGAGAAAATGGCGCAAATCAAACGATCTGTCGGACCTCAGTAGGTACCAGTCTATGCTCACATCCTTCTCTGCTAAAGTCCACACTGCCAAATCCTCACATTTCCGCAACAAGATCGACAGCGCTCCAGACATGCGTAATCTCTTCAGAACATTTAATTCCTCCTCTGTCCCCTCCACCTCCTCCCTCCACCTCTATTACAGCTGATGACTTTGCCACTTTCTTTACAGACAAAACTAGATCAATCAGTGGTCAGTTTTCACCTCCACGCACACAGGACCCTCACCCTACCACATCCACTGCTAAAACTCCCATCTTTTCTTTCTGTCCACTCACTGAAGCTGAAGTATCCAAGCTTCTCCTCTCCAACCATCCTACAACATGTCCTCTTGACCCAATCCCCTCACACCTTCTCCAAGCAATCTCACCCACACTCTTACCTGCACTCACACACATCATCAACACATCCCTACTCACAGGTAACTTCCCCATTGCGTTCAAGCAGGCTCGGGTAACCCCACTGCTCAAAAAACCTACATTAAACACTTCTCTTATAGAAAACTACAGACCTGTCTCTCTCCTTCCGTTCATAGCGAAAACACTTGAACGAGTTGTCTTCAACCAAGTCTCACTGTTTCTTTCACAGAACGACAAACTGGATGCTAAACAGTCAGGTTTCAGGAGGGGCCATTCAACTGAGACTGCGCTTCTCTCGGTCACTGAAGCCCTGCGAATTGCAAAAGCCCATTCCAAATCATCAGTCCTCATTCTGCTGGACCTATCTGCCGCTTTTGACACTGTCAATCATCAGATACTCCTGTCCACCCTCTCATCACTGGGCATCTCTGGCATTCCACTTCGCTGGTTTGAATCCTATCTCACTGGTAGGTCTTTCAGGGTGGCCTGGGAGGTGAGGTATCCAAAGCACATACACTGGTCACTGGGGTTCCTCAGGGATCAGTTCTTGGACCCTCCTCTTCTCCACATACACTACATCACTGGGTCCCATCATACAGGCACATGGATTCTCATACCATTGCTACGCTGATGACACACAGCTCTACCTCTCTTTTCAACCAGATGATCCAACGGTAACTGCAAGGATCTCAGGTTGCCTGGCGGACATCTCGGCATGGATGAAAGAACATCACCTGCAGCTCAACCTGGCAAAGACTGAGCTTCTTGTCCTCCCTGCCACTCCGACTCTACAGCATGACTTCACGATCCAGTTAGGTTCATCAACAATAACCCCATCAACTTCGGTCAGAAATCTTGGTGTAATCTTTGATGATCAGCTGACCTTCAAAGACCACATTACAAAACTGCTCGATCTTGCAGGTTTGCACTATATAACATCAGAAAGATCAGGCCCTTTCTGACAGAGCATGCTGCACAACTTCTTGTCCAGGCCCTTGTCATTTCTAGGCTGGACTATTGCAATGCTCTTCTGGCTGGACTTCCGTCTAATACAGTCAAACCTCTACAAATGATTCAGAATGCAGCGGCACGACTGGTCTTCAACGAGCCCAAAAGAGCCCATGTTACACCTCTCTTTATCTCCCTGCACTGGCTACCAATCACGGCTCGCATCAAGTTCAAGACACTGATGCTTGCATATAGAACAACCACTGGCTCAGCACCCGTTTACTTGCACTCTCTATTAACAAACTACATCCCCTCCAGAAATCTGAGATCTGCTAGTGAGCGACGCCTCGTGATACCATCACAGAGAGGCGCAAAATCACTCTCTAGATCATTCTCATTCACCATTCCTGGCTGGTGGAACGATCTTCCCACCTCTATCCGGAATGCTGGATCCCTGTCAATCTTCAAGCAACAACTGAAAACTCATCTCTTTCGACAGCACTTGACTTCATCCTAAACTTAAAAAAAAAAAAAAAAAAAAAATTATCTTTACTTATTCCTTCCTTTGGTAGTTTGTATTTATTTGAACAATGTCTGAGACTTGGTGTTGCAAGCACTTCGTATGTCTGATTGCCTCTTCAAGATTAATCGCTCGATGTATTCCCCAATTGTAAGTCGCTTTGGATAAAAGCGTCTGCTAAATGACTAAATGTAAATGTAAATGTAAATGTAAATCTTTATGCTGCACCAATTAGGGTAAGCAGCAACACTTCCTACAATATCTAATGTACATGTTAATTTTTAAGAAGAATGACATCATTGCTTATATTAGTTGCTTATATACTGTCTCACCCTTATCCCTAGGTTACAGTAATTAGCTGATCCAGTCGGTATCCAGACCAGACCAGATGGTGGACCTGCACCCAGGAACGACCACAACACATCCCTGACTGTCAGCGGAGACCATGACAGATCTCTGTGAAGACCTCATTGATGGCCCCAGCACAGATCCTCAGCAAAGACTACGAGAACCAGACAAGCCCTCTGCGCAGACCCTTTTTACCAGCTTCACCTGCTGGCGTGATATTACTTCATGCAGAAGAAGTTGGATGAAATATTCTGAATGATATCAATCCACAATCTGACTTGTGATGCAGCCTGGAATAATCACACCACGTTCATTCGTTTGGCCAGAGGAGACTGTTTCCTGACTGAGCCGGGTCTTGTTTGGGTTTCTTGTCACTGTTGCCTTTTGTCTTGCTTGGTTGAAGACACCTAATATTCAGCAATATTATTGACTTGTCTGCACTGACACCATTTGATAAGAATTGAACTGAATTATGACACACAATGTTTTATATATGAAGAGTTTATTTGCAAAACAGAGAACTCCGTTTTAAAATATTTTTAAAAATCATGTTTTTGTTATCATGTTTTGTTTTATTGTGTTAGTTAGCTAGTATTTATTAGTTATTCTTTACCTAATCAAAATAACCTGAATGCAGTTTGATTGAGATTAATTGCAATTCACAATGAAAAAACATGATTTTTAAAATTAAAACGAAGTTATCTTTCTGCAAATGAACTCTTCATATATATATATATATATATATATATATGCAGTAAATATAATTTACTTGTTACTTTGTGGTTTAAAAAGTGTGAATGTTTATACTGTATTGCATTTGTTCATATATATTTAAAGTATTTGGTAATTTTATAATTAAAGCCTTTTAATGTTTTTAAATGGTTGTATTTGTGTTTCACTGCTGAATTACATTTAGCAGTTTCTGGACCACATTCGGCCCGGGGACCAAGCCGAATCTCAGCCAGATCTGGTTTAAAGTGTCTGGGCCAGACCTGGGCCACATAAAATAATAGAAGTAACTCTACAGTATGCGGGCCAGATCTGGGCCACGTCAATAAATAAGAGTCATTTTACAGGGCGTGGGCCGCATCTGGGCCAGAGGAAATTGTTTGAGTCGGTTTTCAGTGTGTGTGCCAATTTTGGGCGGGGACCCAGCCAGAACTGGGCCAGAAGTGAAGAAGGTTGTGGCCCAGAGGTGGGCCAGACAAATTTTGCTATCTGGGTCGTAGTAAAACCTCGGCGGGAATGAAGGAGAGAGGATCTGTCAACGAACCAAAATGAAAGAAGCTAAAAGTATACATATAACATCAATTGTAAACACATTCCAAAAATTATTTTACAAGTAAAATCACCCTATTTCAGGAAATCGAGCCCGCATTAGAAACTTTCACGCAGGCTAACGTTGCATCTCTACACCTCACGAACTTAAGACTGTAAACCTGACAAAAACACTTGCAGTTAGTAATTTCTAAATGTGTTCACCACCAATCAAATTTTGAGTAACATTATCAACAAAAAGTATTTCTCCCATGTAAATTTATAAAGAGAAAAGCAATCCAACTTACCGTCTTGGTCGCATGAAGATAAAATGGCGTCGTCGCTTTGCAAGGCAGCTGTCCTTGAGGGGCGGAGTCAGATAAATTTGGCGGGTTTTTTTTTTTTTACACTTTCAGTGTAAAAGTTAAAGTACATACATATTGCACCGTGTAACAACACTGAACACCAGTACTGTTTAACACTGTAGATTGTTAATTCAACTCTCTGGGAATTAATAACTTTTAACACTGCAAATATTACACTGCTGATTTTACTGTGTACCACTTGAATCTGAATGTTACCTTGATAAATGTACCGGCAAAACTGATTCTTATGACTGCTAAGATATATTCTACTCAGACTGTAATCTAATCAGATAAATATATTCTAATCAGATATTTTTATCTGACTGTATAGACTGCAAGTTACATGCATCTAGTTTGTACTGCATACACTTTGCAAATGCAAATTGGCTAATGATTACCCAATGCATAACAACTGATGAAAGAGGAAAAAAGACATATGTATGAGATGTATTTACAAAAATCAGATTCGATTCACATTTCAAACCACAAATGAAGGCAGTTTGCATCATGCTTGTCAAAAGCAGATTTCATTTGTTTTTCATGAGTTCAGACCGATGTATATAACTTGTTTTTGCTAACTAAGATAAAGCTGAAATAAAATATGAATATTATGTGAAAAAGGCCGAGGTCATTCATATTGCAGTCTGAGTCCAAGTACCCCAACTTAAGTTCAGAACGCGCGCACACACACACAAAGTCTGTTGGGTTGGAAGCCTGGTACCATCTCAAATAAACCACCTCTTCAATGGGAATTCCTGACAGGATTCAGTTGTTCATTTCAATTTGAAGCAATTCTTCAAGTAATGCAATGCCCTTTAAGGGTAAAAATGCTATATGGAATCCATCCTCAATTGCAGACAACAAAGAGGTGTGCGTAAATCAAAAGGCAAAGCACACCTTTAGTGATTTTTCTTTTTTCTAGTTTAATAGCACATTTGTAAGAAAAAAACAAAACAAAACTTGCAATTCTCAGTCTGATCTATGTAAAGGAATGAAGAATAATGGATTCTAGGTCTTACATTATCATTCCATTTAGATTTCATCAAGACACTGATGGGTTCATCCACTTTATAAAAACAGCAGAACATAAAATAGCAAACTTCGTCTGTAGAATTGCCCAGGTGTAATTTGAAAATATTTAGAGACTCATTTGCAGACACAGTGACAGTTTCTTCTCCTCCCCATATTCATTTTCATTTTCAGAACACACAAACTTTGTTGGCATCCTTGCTATATCCTTATCCCTCCCTCACCAATCACCCCTACCCTACCAGATAACAGACTGAAGGAATACACCAGGTTTTTCTCTTTCCTGCATCTTCATCTTCTCTATTTGCTTGTTCTATTTTTGCTAGCAGCCTCAGGCCACTATTAGTTTCATATAAAGAGCCAAGCCTAGCTCTGCTCATAAGCACTGTTTATTGTAATGTTGATGTTGCGTCTTCTTCTCGCTCTCATTTGTAGAGGGGTAGGAGGGTATCTGAGGGCAGAACATGTTTGCATCATCTCGGGAGTGCAAAGTAAACTTCATTTGTTTCTTCAGTCCTTTCGAGATTTCAAACCTAACCAGCGAGATATGATGATCTTGCTGTACCAGAATAGATTTAGGGTGACCAGATTCTGGCTCAGACCACTTAGCCCATGACATGAGGAGAGTTTGCATGTTTCCGCTGCTTTCTGGGTGGATCTGAGATCAGCATTTTTCTATCACCCTCTGCGTCACTTTGATCCCATAATCTTTTGACTTTGTGGGGTTTGCCAAACATCTGGAACGTTTGTGAGCACCATCTGTATCCTCATGTAGTCTAATACAGGTAAACAAACAAACAGGTTATTCTCTTTAAAATCCACTGGACCTTCTAGTCCATTAGATGATGAACAGGTACAGGATATGTAATCACCTCTCAGTGGAATACAGGATGAATGCTAATGAACAGAATATCTGTCTGTATTAGTCATAGAAGGTGATTCACTTACAGTGACACTGTGTGTGAGGGAGGCTAGAAATTCATGTAACCGCTAAAATGTTTGAAGATAAATACTGGAAAATGTGTGAAATGTTACAAAACAAATTTGATTATGAAATGATAGAAAGCTCCATTCTCATACAGAATGAAGTCAGATGCTTTTATAAATTAAGCTTAAAAAAAAAAAAAAAACCCTGATAGTGTCACAAGTCGGCTGGGGCAAGGAGCGAGGAGAGTATTCAATAATCCTTTTATTGAGCACAACACCAGGAACATGGAACTCGTGGGGCAGACAAACAGAATGACGATTAAGACCAGACACAGAGGCAGGGAAGCAAAGGACTAATAAAGGCTGGGGAAAACTAGATAATTAATGACAAACGGCTATAGGGACTAATCAACTAATGATGACACCAAACAAGGACAGGAACAGGAAGACCAAATAAAGGCACGAGAGGAGGGGAAACACAAGACACAGAGACAAAGTCTGACAGATAGACTAATTATTTGATAGACTAATAATTTGATATAAAAATGTATATATATTTTTTTTTTTCCAATTTAGGTTAACATTTTTCTTGTTTTTTACCCATGCACTTAGTCTCAAACTTGATAGATTAGTATTCAAATAAAATCTGCACATTGTAAAGTACTGTTACATTTTTTTTTTGTTTTTAAAGATGGTTGGTATTTGGATTTCTAAAGGTTTTTTTTTTTTTTTCACTAAAACAAGCTTGGGAAAATTCCAGTATCTGCACTTAAAACAAACACATCTACAGTTGTAAGGCTTCATTGAATTGGTAATTACGTCTAATGTGGGAAGGTCATCAGTGTTCAGATGTTTGGAGTGAGTAAGATCTTTTTTGTTTATTTTTATTTTTTTGATACCACATGTAACGAGGAGAAGTATGAATTTGGGACTACACTTCCCATAAGTCCGTGGGGTAGCGTAAGGTTTACATCTGTACGTGCTATAAATAGAACACAGTAGCATAGTGTTCCTGATCTCATTCATTTATTGATGCTAATATCAGGTAATTTGTGCCCAACCCTGTTTTAATAGTGACTATTTTGATGAATGTATTGTAGTCATGAGAGCTGTTTCTGTTTAAGCAAAGACATTGATGTCAAGTTGTTTTATGCTGCACCTGTTTAGAGTAAGTTGTGTCGTTAGGTCATTTATTTAATTAAATGTGGGCATGAAGTATCTTCATTTATGGGTTTTTTATTGAGGTAATGATAAAATATAAAGAAGGTAGTAGACTATGTGGGGTGAAAAAAAAGTTTAAAAACCCCACTTGTATTACTGGTGATTTGCTTGGCAACACAGTCCACAGAATTGATGAATGATGTGTGAATGAATTATGTTCAGAGGTAATAAGAATGATTACATGTTTCCTTATGAACATTTATGAAGATGGTTGTTTTCATAAAAGTTTGTTTTATAGGTCTCTTAAAGAAGAGCCATCTGTTGGTTTTTAATTCCTCTTTCTTAGATCCAGTTATTTTAAAGGTATTTGCTTGGATTAAAGAATGTATTAATGAAAATGCTCAATTTAAGGTATTTACAATAAGTTTTTGTGGTGCAGGACTAGCACGACTATTGGTATAGAGATATATACATATACATATACATATACACACACACAAATTATAAACGCAACACTTTTGTTTTTGCCCCCATTCTTCATGAGCTGAACTCAAAGATCTCAGACTTTTCTATGTACACAAGGCCTATTTCTCTCAAATATTGTGGGGGGTCCGAAAACCAGTCAGTATCTGGTGTGACCACCATTTGCCTCACGCATTGCAACACATCTCCTTCGCATAGAGTTGATCAGGTTGTTGATTGTGGCCTGTGGAATGTTGGTATTAGTGTTTTAGATTGGTCTTTTTTGAATTGTAATACAACTGCTTGTACAAGCGCTAAAGCTTTCACCACAGTTTGTGGCCAGTTATTATCCCTCCTTGATTCGGTGGGTTAAATAAATATCAAACAATATACTAAGGTTTTGCTTTTAAAAGTCCATTTTCGTCTCTCCTATACACTGTAAATTTACATTTTGAAAAATTGTGGAAACATTGACTCAACAAATTGCTTCCCAAAAATTACCCCCAAACAAACAAAAAAAAAATACATTGTACTAATTTTAGCTGCCTGAAGGTCTGAAGTTAAAATTAAAAATATATATTCACCGAGCATATCAGCCAATCTATCAAGCAGAAGTGAAAAATCTGTGTTGGCCCAACAAGCCTTGCAGCAAAAAACGTGTAGGCATGTGCCTGAGAGAAACCGTTGGCGGATTCAAATTTCTCTGCGCGACAGAGCGGAGCTGATGCTGAGGAGGACAAACATCATTTCCAGACAGATTTTCCACCATTAAAGTTATGGTGAGTACTGAACATTGTCTTTAAGACATGTTTAAGTTAAACCGAGTGCAGGTCTCAGTAATTTCTACATAAAAACGTAAAACGTGGGTATGATATTAACGTTATCTTGCATTACATTACTGTCTCTGATAAGTTAAGGTAAGTAATTTATTCGCTAAACGAATTTCCGAGAGTTTCCGCATGTGTTACTTTAGGACACAATACATTTTATATAAATTGCATTGTATTTAGCAGAATAACGGTGTCATGTTGGTGTTATAATAACCTAGTTTAGCTCATACTGATATGTAATTGCTGTTTTAAGGATGTGGGGTTTGATATTATGATTAATGTTATATCGCAAAAACCGAACAAAACACACCTACAGAGTGCACGCATACATTATGCGATGAAGGTTAGACTAGTGCGTGTGCGCATTAGAGTGCATTCTTTCACTGCATGATTCAGCTATTAAAATGCATTTAGAATGATCACAAAATTCAAGACATGGGGGCAGAAAATGTATATATTAACTAGTGGTGGGCATAGATTAATTTTTTTAATCTAGATTAATCTCACTGTAATCTTGGAATTAATCTAGATTAATCTAGATTAAAATAGCTCATTTGAATTCTGCCAAGTAGATAAGTAAACAACTAGCAGTCATCAAGAATTTAATATTGATGATAACATTGAAAACATTGTATGATTATTCCTTAAAGATAAGGTTTTAGTAGTAGTGGCCTATTACGTTCTGCCCAATGTCTTCAAGTGAAACCAAACCTTTAGGTTGACGGGTTGCCGTGAGGATAGTTTTTCTCAAATGAAACGCTCGAATGCTAATGAAGTGACTCTCAGAGCAGTTCTGGAGATGTTGTTCATGTATTTATGTCCTCATTTAGTGAGACGACAGGCGTTAATATCACCGCATAGCGTCCACGCGGGCTTCTGTATGAGTAGTGAACACCCGTGCGTCCTGCGCCATACATTAACACAGAGACACACAGAAGTCATATTTAAATAGACGTTTTGCGGCTTAATATTTACAAATAGGAGTGGGAGTGTGCTCACTTGTGTGTGCGCTTACGTTTGTTTGTTTGTTTGTTTGTGTGTGTGCGAACCGGGGCGGAACTCCGCTGTGCGCGCGATACAGAGAGCGCGACCATGTAACGTAAAGACAGAAATGACTTGCCGATTTCCATTGGGAAGCTTCTTAAAAATAAATTTTCCCTGAAGCAAACCCGGCGGCTTCATAGCTGCATCCATGTTAGCACGCATACACACAGGTTCGAAGACTCGTTCTCGCCCCCTACAGTGCTATTCGGCTAGGTATACATCCGCGCTAAAATATCAAGGTGAAAGTCATCATAGCTTGCGTAGTATAGACCCAGCTCCCAACCCAACTTTGAGAATAGATTAACGGCGATATTTTTTTTATCGCCCGATAAGAGTCTCACGTTAACGCAGCATGTTAACGCCGATAACGGCCCACCACTAATATTAACATAATTTCAAATTGTTAATCAATATCACACGAAGAGTTAAGTTTTTTTTTTTCACAAAGCAACATGATTACAAATGTGATTGATTTTATACAATGGTTCAATAAACAAGATGGTAATATTAAGGAACTGTATTTCGCCAACAAAAATAATTACAATTTGCGTCTCATGTTTGAGCAACATGTAGGTGTTTCCTTCCTGAATGAATCAACCGTTTAAATGATTCGGCTCCATCGCAATGACTTGCTTATTAACAATGACTACATTTACATGGACATCAGTAATCTAATTATTTACCTTATTCTGAATAAGACAATATTATGATTAAGATGTTTACATGAGTTGCTTTTATTATAATCCTTTCATGTTCCAGTTTTACATGTTATAGTATACATAGATCGATTAATGGCAGGCGTCATTATGTCCCCACATGACGCCATCCGATGCCCCCTCCGGAATTTCACATATAAACATAGTTCGTCTTCGTGATGATGCCATATACAGTTTTGGGTGTTTCATTGTTAATTTTATGCACGCTTCAAGTGCAGTTAATTATTTGTACGTGCGTACAGACGACGGCAG
Organism: Onychostoma macrolepis; assembly: GCF_012432095.1. Lineage (NCBI taxonomy): Eukaryota > Metazoa > Chordata > Actinopteri > Cypriniformes > Cyprinidae > Onychostoma > Onychostoma macrolepis. The sequence goes on along the minus strand of NC_081159.1, from coordinate 17,594,263 downwards.
TGTTGAAGCTCTTTTATTTGCCGTCAAACAGTTGACCGCTGTCCTGTCGCAAAATGCGGCGAAAAGTCCTACACGATGGTAATAGTTTGATTTAAGGTGTGTACAGGTGCATCTCAATAAATTAGAATGTCATGGAAAAGTTCATTTATTTCAGTAATTCAACTCAAATTGTGAAACTTGTGTATTAAATAAATTCAATGCACACATACTGAAGTAGTTTAAGTCTTTGGTTCTTTTAATTGTCGTGATTTTGGCTCACATTTAACAAAAACCCACCAATTCTCAACAAATTAGAATACTTCATAAGACCAATAAAAAAAAAAACATTTTTAGTGAATTGCTGGCCTTCTGGAAAGTATGTTCACTTACTGTATATGTACTCAATACTTGGTAGGGGCTCCTTTTGCTTTAATTACTGCCTCAATTCGGCGTGGCATGGAGGTGATCAGTTTGTGGCACTGCTGAGGTGGTATGGAAGCCCAGGTTTCTTTGACAGTGGCCTTCAGCTCATCTGCATTTTTTGGTCTCTTGTTTCTCATTTTCCTCTTGACAATACCCCATAGAGTCTCTATGGGGTTCAGGTCTGGTGAGTTTGCTGGCCAATCAAGCATACCAACACCATGGTCATTTAACCAACTTTTGGTGCTTTTGGCAGTGTGGGCAGGTGCCAAATCCTGCTGGAAAATGAAATCAGCATCTTTAAAAAGCTGGTCAGCAGAAGGAAGCATGAAGTGCTCCAACATTTCTTGGTAAACGGGTGCAGTGACTTTGGTTTTCAAAAAACACAATGGACCAACACCAGCAGATGACATTGCACCCCAAATCATCACAGACTGTGGAAACTTAACACTGGACTTCAAGCAACTTGGGCTATGAGCTTCTCCACCCTTCCTCCAGACTCTAGAACCTTGGTTTCCAAATGAAATACAAAACTTGCTCTCATCTGAAAAGAGGACTTTGGACCACTGGGCAGCAGTCCAGTTCTTCTCCTTAGCCCAGGTAAGACGCCTCTGTTGTCTGTGGTTCAGGAGTGGCTTAACAAGAGGAATACAACAACTGTAGCCAAATTCCTTGACACGTCTGTGTGTGGTGGCTCTTGATGCCTTGACCCCAGCCTCCGTCCATTCCTTGTGAAGTTCACCCAAATTCTTGAATCGATTTTGCTTGACAATCCTCATAAGGCTGCGGTTCTCTCGGTTCGTTGTGCACACAAGGTTCCCGAGGCGGCGGTGTCCGCACACAAGGTTCCCGAGGCGGCGGTGTCCGTTCGCGGTCCTCCCGAGGCGGCGATGTCCGCTCACAAAGCTCCAGATTCTCCCGAAGCGGCGGTGTCCGCTCACGATCGTCCCGAAACGGCGGTGCCCGCTCACGATCCTCACAGGGTCCCCGAAGCGGTGGTGTCCGCACACAGGGTTCCCGAGGCGGCGGTAGCCGTTCACGATCGTCTCGAAACGGCGGTGCCCGCTCACGATCCTCACAGAGTCCCCGAAGCGGCGGTGTCCGCACACAAGGTTCCCGAGGCGGCGGTAGCCGTTCACGATCGTCCCGAAACGGCGGTAGCCGTTCACGATCGTCCCGAAGCGGCGGTGTCCGCACACAAGGTTCCCGAGGCGGCGGTGTCCGTTGGGTTTGTCTCCGAGGGTGCGGGGCTCGTCTCAGGCCTTCCCGAGGCGGCGGTGTCCACTTCCGGTCCTTCCGAGGCGGTGGTGCCCGCTCACAAGGCTCCCAAGGAGGTGGAGCCAGCCATTGCCCGCTACGGGGTGGCAGCTCTACACCCACCACTGGTGTGGCCGCGGGTTCTGCCCTGGGTCCCCATCCCGCCGGCGCTGCCTCAGTCCCCAGGTCCCCCTCCCCCATCCCTCCCCTTCCCCTCCCCCATCCCTCCCCCATCCCTCCCCTTCCCCTGCTCCGTTCTCGCCTTGTCTTCCCCTTGGATGGGTGCTTGGGAACGTCTGGAATCCATTCCTTAGAGGGGGGGTCCTGTCATGAGTCCGGGTCCACGATGCTCCCCCTCACCACCAGAGGTCGCCACCTCCCGTCTTCCCGGACTCAATTGCCATTACCACACACACCTGCCACTGATCACACTCCCAGCTGTTCTCCATCACCATGGTCTATTTATACGCCACACTCCTGCTATTCTGTCTGGTAGAATTATCAATTGTTTGTTGTTATTTGTAGTTGCTGTTTGACTCTGGGGATACATGCACTGTGTTGCCGTTTTATGTATCCCACTCCTTTATCTGTTTTGTTTTTGCCTTGTTGGCTTTTCTGTTAATTATTAAATTAGTTTTTTCCCCCGCATTTGGACCCTGATCTTGTTCTTGCCTTGCACATCCCTACCGTGCCGTGACAGATACTATTTAAACTAAACTGAGCTAGAAAATGACATCTCTGAATTCAATAATGAAATGCCTTTAACTGAAAATTGAGTGTTTAATCTTATTATACATTACTGACACTCATCCAATTTGATACTGTTAAGTGCTTTGACACAATCTGTATTGTTAAAAGCGCTATATAAATAAAAGTGACTTGACTTGTGACGGGTGTCAATGATTGTCTTCTGGACAACTCGGATCAGCAGTCTTTCCCATGACTGCGTAGCCTAGTGAACCAAACTGAGAGACCATTTTGAAGGCTCAGGAAACCTTTGCAGGTGTTTTGAGTTGATTAGCTGATTGGCATGTCACCATATTCTAATTTGTTGAGATAGTGAATTGGTGGGTTTTTGTTAAATGTGAGCCAAAATCATCACAATTAAAAGAACCAAAGACTTAAACTACTTCAGTCTGTGTGCATTGAATTTATTTAATACACAAGTTTTACAATTTGAGTTGAATTACTGAAATAAATGAACTTTTCCACGACATACTAATTTATTGAGAGGCACCTGTACATGTCTGTACTGCACTTCAATAATGTGACTAAAATAGGAATACTTCACATGTCTTAATTCGATTTGTGTTTACTTCGATTATGACTTTAGCCGGATTAAGGTAATCAAAAATCTCTGTTTACATGGTAGACTCTTAATCAGAGTATTGTCTTAATCGTATTAAAAACGGAGTATTGATGTCCATGTAAACGTAGTCATTGACTTGCTGCCTCCTACTGGCTGCTTTAATTTCACATTTAAAGTATCTTCTTTTTTAAATAATTCCAAATATCAGTATTCATGTTTAAAATATCAGAACATTATTTATGCAGTTGTAACTGTAGATTAAATGGTTGATGTCCTCCATTTAAACAGTTTGTGAATGTTTCTAAATGCCACTTCAGATGCAGCTCATGTGTTTCCACTGCATTGCAAAGATGAATTTTGTTGATACTGATTTCATTTGCTTGGTAACAGCACAAATGTCTTATTCTAATTGACTAGTAAAATGTAAGAATTTGACTCAAAAGATGATGCACATTTTTAGAAAAATGGCTTTATGAAGGTAAAAATGCCGATAAAAGGTAAAACTCAATTTAAACGTATTGGGAAAATATTAATTTCTATGACTGCTGTGAACTGACCACCACACAGAATATGCAGAATATCAAAACTTTAGGAGTCCACGGTAATCCTTAAAATGTAAGCACAAAAACACACTCCGCAAAATATCGTCTGTCTAATTGTTGTTATTGATAAAATCCTAGAAAATATTGAGAGAGAATTGTTGTCAATATCGCACACCCCTATCTCTCGGTTACCTAAAGTTACTATTTATTGAACTAAATTATTTTTATTTCACTTTGATTATTAAATTAAATGTATGAGACCCAAGGAAAATGTTTCTGCTGTAACAATTTTATTTTTTTGTTCCTCTCAGTGTAACCCACCATTGCTAGGTCTGAGCTTACGAGCCACCATTTAGTCAGAAGTCATAAAAAAAAAAAAAAAAAAAAGTTTGCTGGAAAAAAACAAAAACAAACACAAACTATTTACTACTTTATTTACAAAATAATATCCAAAATGTGGTGGTGCTTCCCCTACTGGGTTGCAGATCAATGTTTTAGTAAATAAGGTGGTTATTTATTTTTGCGCAAAAAGCACTCACGTTGCTTCCTAAAATTGAGGTTTCAACCACTTGAGTCAAGTTAATTACTCTAATGATGTCTTTCCTACTGTTCTGGACCTTGAATGTGTAAGCTGCATAGCTTTCTATGGAGGGATGGAAAGCTCTCAGATCTCATCAAAAATATCTTAATTTGTGCACTGAAGATGAACAAAGGTCTTACAGATGTGGAATGGCATGAGGGTAATTAATGACAGAATTTAAATTTTTTTAGGTGAACTAACCCTTCAAGTTCAAAGTACCTCTTATGAGATTATTATTATTATTATTATTTATTTTTTGGCAAACATTTGAAGTAAGTTTTATGAGCTCAGAGTACCTTTTGTGAGAATGGTAATATTCAGGTGACATTACACTAAACACTGGTTGAAGTAACCTCAGATAAATTATTACATTTTTATGGTGTTTTTGATATTTTTGCATGTTTGTGAATGTATTAATGTTTAAAGTGCAATTCATCAGCTTTGTGTATCTTATGAGAGTTAAAATGCATGATTTTGTAAGGTTTACTGTGTAGAAAATGTCAATGTATTTATCATTGTAAGATACTTTTACAATATTGTTGTAGATTTATATTAAAATATGTATTAAAATGTGTCAGTGTTCAGTGTATCATTTTAATGTTTTTTTTTTTTTTTTTTTTTTTATTTTATTTTATTTTGGGACAACGGGGAATAAACAATTCAGTAAGGTTGCTTTAGCTATATAAATTTGCCAATATACATTTTTAGATTGGGTAAAACAAATGTATGCCACTACCATTTAAAATATTTAATTGGGCCAATAACATGGTTTGGTAGATTTAATGGGTTTTTTTTTCATTTGGCTCAACATATTATTTCTCATTGTGCCAATGTTAACAGACTGTTGCCACAATTGGAAAAAATTAAATTCCCTGAAATTCAATTGGGCCAATGGAAAAATTGACGTAATCAGTCACTAGAAAATTTTGAGTTTGGGGAGGTCTGAAATTTTTTACAGTGTAAGCGACAGATAGAATGGGACATATGGAAAACTTGATAATTAATAAATGGTACCAATTATTATACACTGTAAAAAAAAAAAAAAAAAGTTGAGCCAACTTACAATTTTAAGGCAACAAACTTCAGCAGATTTTTGAGTTTTCTCAACTTGTTGTTTTAAGTTTATACAACAAAAATGAGAATCTCCCACAAAACCAAGTTGAGCAAACTCAAAAATCTGCTGAAACTGGTAAAAAATGTTTTAAGTTCGCTTAACTTTTTTTTTTTTTTTTCTTACATTGGAATTTATTATCTAGGTATGCAGTTGGGATCAGTAAAAATATTTTTAATAAAATTATCATCACTTTAAATATTAATAAAACTAAGACTTATTCAGCAAGGACAAATTAAACTGATCAACAGCGACAGTAAAGATTTTTACACTATAACAAAAGATTTGTCAAATAAATGCTGTTCTTTTGAACTTTCTATTCAAAGAACTCTGAATATAATGTAAATTGCTTAAGTCACTTCTATAATGTACTGAATTCATTATTATGGATCTGATACATGAAAAGCATATACAAGATAAATGTAAATGTTATATTTGGCCTTTGAGTGCTGTGTGTAACTGAAAGAAGGACATATTGTTGCTGAGAAATACAAGAGCATTATTTATCTTCTAAAGAGCACATAATTACCACCAATCATGTTGTTATGCTTACAAGTAGCCTACGCCACAAATTCACACACTATTCACATGGTGGTCCATTCACTTCTCAGTACATCAATATTTCCATTCTTCCTCCCTTTCAGACTAAGAAAATGAGAAAATATTTCATCCATTTGGCTATTGTTAGTGTTTGCTGCTGAATTCTAGAGTTCTTGACCCTTTCCTCTCAATGGCTACTTTAAATCAATGTCTAAAACAAATATTTCTGCCCTCTGTATATGCGTGTGCGTATTCCACGAGCCGGTAATGTTTTTCCTCTCCTGTCAGTTTGTGTCCTAGTGGTGAAATAATCACTGAGGGGAATATAATGAAATACATATAAAGCTTATTGGATGTATCGGACCATGCTGTACCATTGAACAGGCATGCAAGTCCTTACTCATAAATGGACTTCATAAGAAGAAAAATAAAATTCTATAATTATTTGCTCACCCTCATTTCATTGAAAACCTATAACCTGTGGAACATAAAAGAAGAGATTTTGAACACTTTGACCAAAAGACCAAACCCTCCACTATCTTAAGTGACAGACAGTGCTTTTCAAATAAAAGGGGCTTATTTCAATGTAATATGAATAGAGATCATCTACAACTCTTTTACCATCCATTGTCAAGTGAACAATTAATGCTACTTCTTAATTCATTACCCATTTTCAAGGATGAAGGGGTCTACTTACTCTCTATGCTTAAATCCCTGCTTTACCCCATATGTGCGGATACATGGAGGACGATTCTCACAGTCACCTGAGTAGATAAGACTAAACCCTTCACTCCACTTAAGCCTGACAGAGGAGAAAGGAAGATGGTTTAAATGACTAAATTGTCTTGATGTTTAACCATCATTTTGCTGAACTGGAACTGTCAATTCACTGGGTGCATTTTTTATTATTTATTATTTATGAGTCACTGCTTGAAAAGCATGCTGCAAATAACTGGTTAGTCTTTTAACAAGCAATACACAGACACACACACACGTATACATACATACATACATACATACATACATACATACATATATATACATATACAGTGCCCTCCACTAATATTGGCACCCTTGGTAAATATGAGCAAAGGTGGCTGCGAAAATAAATTGTTTATCCTTTTGATCTTTCATTCAAAAATTCTAACCTATCATTGAAGTAAAACAATTAAAAGTGGGGGGGAAATTGTGAAATAAATGCTTTCTCTAGTTCATATTGACCCCAATTATTGCAATGTCCTTTTCCCAAGATAGCAGCTGTGAGTTTTCTCCTGTAATGCCTGAAGAGTTTGGAGAACACCTGATAAGAGATCAGAGACCATTCCTTCATGCAGAATCTCTCCAGATCCTTCAGATTCACAGCTCCATGTTGGTGCTTCTCCTCTTTAGTTCACCTAACTCATTTCCTATAGGGTTCAGGTCAAAGGACTGGGACAGCCATGGCAAAAGCTTCATTTTGTGCTCAGCGACCCATTTTTTGTGTTTATTTTGATGTTTGTTTTGGATTACTGTCCTGATGGAAGATCCAACCACAGCCCATTATAAGATTTCTAACAGAGGCAGTCAGCTTTAGATTTTTTATCTGTTGATATTTGAGAGAATCCATGATGCCATGCATCTGAACAAGATGTCCAGGACCTCCAGCAGAAAAATAGACATTAAAGATCCAGCAGTATATTTAACCGTGGGCATGGGCTACTTTTTATCCCTGTTTGTACTAAACCCATCTGGTGGGTTTGCTGCCAAAAATGTTTTCATCTGACCATAGAAGCCAGTGTCATTTGAAGTTCCGGTCGTGTCTGACAACTGAATATGCTGGATTTTGTTTTTGGATGAGCGAGGAGAATTTTTCTTGAAACCCACCTGAACAATATGTGGTGATGTAAGGGCTGTTTGATTATATATATCTTTTTTTAGGCTTTCTGACTCCCAAGACTCAACTAATCTCTGCAATTCTCCAGCTGTGATACTTGGAGAGTCTTTGGCCACTCAAACTCTTGTAGAACCTGGTCGAAAAGGACACACACATATAATCTTAACGATGCGACCGTTTCCCCCTCCCATCTGTCCCACACACATATGTAAATAACATGCTGTATATAGGTAGTTTACATGATAAAAAGTAATCGTAAAGTTAAGAAATGCCTCTAGTTTTATTAATTTAACAGACCTTTGAAGTTTGGGCAAAAACTTGTGGACGTGATGTGTTTTTTGTTTATTTTATTTTATTTTTTCATATGGTGATTGTGAAACACGTAACACCTCACTTACATGATTTTATGGTGACATTTGTTATTTTTCATGTTAACCCGGTCAATATTGATCAACAACAATACACTGTGGCTTTAATTCAGTGTAAGCGGCTTATCAAAAATAGACTCGTGCCGAAATGATCGCGGCACTGCTGCTCACGCAACGCTCCTGCTCCCGGTGTGAATGCACTCATTTGTTAACATGCATGCCAAAAAAAATACGCGCTGCTCACGTGCAGCTCACGCTTGCCAATTGTATTGTTACATCTGACTGTATGCGGTATAAGTTATTACCATCTTCATTACTCCAGAGTTCTTCAAAAGATAAAACATGAAATAAGTCAACAACGAAGTTGTAATATTCTTCTGCCACAGCAGAATAATGGCAAATATTATGAACGCTGTCATCAGTGAACTGTCACAGCTTTTTATAACACTGTTTGTGATGAGCACAAACTAGGTCACACCAAAGGTTCTGAGCAAACATGATAGTCCTCATGATTTATCATACTCTTTTAGCTGGTTTATGCTACTATTTTATTTACCCTGCAGGCTGTAGAGTTGACAACACAGCTAGTGGAATTTACAGCTCGTTTCACGGCTCCTTAACCCTACGCTAAATGAGGGAGCACATATCAGTTTATGATTGTAGGGCTGTAAATACTAATCAAAACTTCTTAAATCACTTGCTATAGGCTAATGTTGCTACAACAGAGATTTAAGTAAGACAAGGGAGAGGGATAGAACAAATGAAAGCTGAGGAAGCCAACACACGTTCATAGAGCATTTGCTGTCACCATCTTAATCAGGTTATAAAATAGTCAAATTTTCTAACTTTCAAAATCAGTCCCTCCTCATAAATGTTATGTTTCTTAAACAATGAAAGTGGGCATGAGCTCGATTTGGTTAAATTAATTTTCAGTGTCGGTTTACACAGAATGTGTTTTTGCATTCCACTGAGCTGCTTTTGCATTGTTTTTCTATGTAAACATGCACAAGATGGATATTTTAGACTGTTGTGCTAATGTCTAGTGTCTTTTGCAACGTTTTTCACATAACATGGATTTCTGAAAACATAGCACAAGTTAAAAGTTGTTCAGGATTTTAAAATGTGTCTCTAGACCTTGCATCTCAGGTTTTCAACTCAAGAATGCTGAAGAATACTGGGAATGGGCCCTTACTATGCCAAAGCACAGTGAAGGTGAGAATTTGTATTAAAAAAACGTGCCTCTGTTTTGAGACGCCACAAGACATTGTTCACTAACAGACCACAGACTTCCAGGGCGAATGTCCAGTCCTGTTCTATCTTCAAGCCTCAGTGCCTTACACTTGATGTGGGCAGAAACTGACAGTAACTAGGGCAAGACAAAAAGAGGTGCAATGTGGGCTCTTCTGGCTCCATTGAAGACCAGATGCTCCGCCACCTAAATCCGTTCCCTTGTATCAGCTAGTGATCCAAACACATTTATATAGAAATGATAGATTGTGCTGACATCCTACCGACAATTCTAAAAATGTTAGATCAGACGCCAGGAATATTGGCTCCAGATCTTTCAGTCTCTCCAGATCCTATCAGAAGACATCCGTCAGGTACCCAAAACTGTCAGTAGAGTTTTGTCTGATACCCCAAAACAGTTAACAATTCTTGTTTGCTATCCAAAATCAGTTAATAAAACTGTTCATTTTTCATCCCCAGTTCATTTGATGAGTATAAATCCAACAATTTTATTATACCAACCAAAAACAATGGAAAATGAATGCTTCATAATATTGACAACATCAACATTAAAGACTAAAATTGAGACTCAAGACAAATCTCTTGAAACCACACAATAGTTAGATTAAACAATAAGAAGATCTAAAGTAAATAAGTAAAAAAAAAACTGCTTATATCAGAATCAGGTGTGCGCAAACACAAGGAATTTGTTGTGGTTTTTTTAAGGTGCTCCTGGTACATACATACATACATACACATCTGACATGAGAACAGAAAAAACATGTAAATAGTAAGACTTAACAATAGATAATAATAATAATAATAAGTATGAATCTGGAACAGTAGATTTATGTACAGATTTGTGCATTATTTACTCTATATACAGCTGTATAAATAAACAGATATGTATATGTATTTACATAATACTTGAGAAAGAGGCAATAATTAAAGATGGAGAATGAATTACAGAACACAGGTAATGATCCATGTGTTAGCTATTTAAGCTGGAGATGGCATGGGGGGAAAAAACTGTTTTTATGCCTAGATGTTCTAGTGCACAGAGATCTGTAGCATCTGCCTGAAGGGAGAAGTGCAAACAGGTTGTGTCTGGGGTGAGAGGGGTCTTATATGATCAAATGGAACAATTAAGTAATGAAATGATAAATGATTATGATTAAGTTATAAATGAATAAATACAACACAGATGAATGGTCATTCTCTTGAAGCAACACAAACAGGTTGCTATTGAGAATCCTTAGATCCTTCAGAAATTAACTGAAAAATACCAACTTCAACTGAGAATTTTGTCCAAAAAATAAAAAAGAAGCTGTGAATATCTGAAAAATTGATTTCTGCCGAAGGAGGGATTTTTTTTTCTCCCTTTAAACCATCATATGGACACGGTGCACTGTCAGAAAAAAATGTACAACAGCTCGTCAATGTGGCAGTACCCTTAAAGGAACAACTTTGTACCTTATCTTCCTCTGAATTCTGGTATTTTAGAGTAGTAATAAGTAATGTACGCTTGAGGTACTACAATATACAGTGAGGGAAAAAAATATTTGATCCCCTGCTGATTTTGTACGTTTGCCCACAGACAAAGAAATGATCAGTCTATAATTTTAATGGTATGTTTATTTGAACAGTGAGAGAAAGAATAACAACTAAAAAATCCAGAAAAACACATTTCAAAAATGTTATAAATTGATTTGCATTTTAATGAGTCAAATAAGTATTTGACCCCTTCGCAAAACATGACTTGGTACTTGGTGGCAAAACCCTCGTTGGCAATCACAGAGGTCATTCGTTTCTTGTAGTTGGCCACCAGGTTTGACACATCTCAGTAGAGAGTTTGTCCCACTCCTCGTTGCAGATCCTCTCCAAGTCATTGAGGTTTCGAGGCTGAAGTTTGGCAACTCGAACCTTCAGCTCGCCTCCACAGATATTCTATGGGATTAAGGTCTGGAAACTGGCTAGGCCACTCCAGGACCTTAATGTGCTTCTTCTTGAGCCACTCCTTTGTTGCCTTGGCCATGTGTTTTGGGTCATTATCATGCTGGAATACCCATCCACGACCCATTTTCAATGCCCTGGCTGGCTTCAATGCCCTGGCCCTGAAGGTACATGGCCCCGTCCATCGTCCCTTTGATGATGTGTCTTGTCCCCTTAGCAGAAAAACACCCCCAAAGCATAATGTTTCCACCTCCGTGTTTGATGGTGGGGATGGTGTTCTTGGGGTCATAGGCAGCATTCCTCCTCCTCCAAACACAGTGAGTTGAGTTAATGCCAAAGAGCTCGATTTTGGTCTCATCTGATCATAATACCTTCACCCAGTTCTCCTCTGAATCATTGGCAAACTTCAGACGGGTCTGTACATGTGCTTTCTTGAGCACCAATTGTTTTATATGGTCCCAGCTGCCTTGAGATCATAGACCGTGTAGTTCTGGGCTGATTCCTCACCGTTCTCATGATCATTGAAACTCCACGAGGTGAGATCTTGTATGGAGCCCCAGACCGAGGAAGACTGACAGTTATTTTGTGTTTCTTCCATTTGTGAATAATCACACCAACTGTTGTCACCTTCTCACCAAGCTGCTTGGCGATGGTCTTGTAGCCCATTCCAGCCTTGTGTAGGTCTACAATCTTGTCACTGACGTCCTTGGACAGCTCTTTGGTCTCGGCCATGGTGGAGTGTTTGGAATCTGATTGATTGCTTCTGTGGACAGGTGTCTTTTATACAGGTAACAAAACTGAGATTAGGAGCACTCCCTTTAAGAGAGTGCTCCTAATCTCAGCTCATTAACTGTATAAAAGACACCTTGCTGATTAATAGGGGATCAAATACTTATTTGACTCATTTAAATGCAAATCAATTTATAACTTTTTTGAAATGCGTTTTTCTGGATTTGTTGTTGTTGTCATTCTGTCTATCACTAGGTGCGTTTACATGTACACTTTTTTTGTCATTCCGATTAAAATCATTCCGATTGAAAGATTCGATGAACTGTTTACATGAGACGTTATCTAATCCGATATGGTGTTTACATGTGCCTGTGCTTTCGATTTTAGGATATGCTAATAGCCTACAGTGACAACAAAAACAAGTCACCAGAGGAAAAAACGCCCATATTTACGTTAATATTTTTAATATCTGTTTGCACTTGCTTAGAATAAACGGTTAATATTTGAATCCCTTGCGTTCATTCGAGCGCTCAGTCATATGACCAGAACGCGATCATAGAAATCATATGCCCCTCTGTAATGCAGCTCTGAGATTAATTGTACTCTGATACTACAAAGTTGTACTGTACTTTACTGATGTTTATTTTCATTGAGCTACTTTCACTATCATCACTGTGTTGTTTCTAAGCTGAAAAGCAGAAAATTGCGCTTCATTTCAGATCTGTTTTCCACTCCGGACATGAGAGCAGATAGTCCGTCACACAGCAAGCGTTCTCCTTTCTAATGTGTTTTTAACTGTATAATGGAAATTTTAACTTTATACCTCCACTATTACCCAGTCTCTACTGTACTCTTCACAGAATGTACCGTTGCCGACATCATCACGTTCACGTTCTGACGACCCGACCTCTGGACGTGATGACATAGATGCAAAGTAATCGGTTTAAAGTGTTTACATGGCAGGATTTTAATTTTGTTCGGTTTATAGAAAGGTTTATCCCACCCCTCTCAAACCGATTACAATTTCATTCGGTTTGGGCATTTTTATTCCGATTGAGGTGTTTATATGGAGCATTTTCATTCGGATTGGACTTTTAAACCGATTACAATGCTCCATGTAAACGCACCTACTGTTCAAATAAACCTACCATTCAAATTATAGACTGATAATTTCTTTGTCAGTGGGCAAACATACAAAATCAGCAGGGGATCAAATATTTTTTCCCCTACTGTACTACCTTTGAGGGGAAAATAAAGTATGACTTACAATTTAAGGAACAAGGTACAATTTTGGGGCCTTTTGTGTGTGTGTGTGTGTGTGTGTGTGTGTGTGTGTGTATTAATTTTGGATTCAATTGAAAAATTCCAGTTTTCCCTATGATGAAGTCCATCCCTGAAAAGTAACAAAGTCATCATCTGTTAGTGAGAGTTCTTAAGGATTTGAACAGACTCCAGGTGTCTGGAGTGCTGCTGATGTTATTTGTGAAGAACATGAGAGAGTCAGGAGGCCTGGAGGAGAGAGAAGTGGAGCACAGACTGTCTGTAGCTTTATTTACATCAGCTGAGAAGTGGTTAGTAGGAGAAGCGAAGAACACTGAGGAAAGGTAGGTGGGTGAGAGAGTGGTGATCACCAGGTACATGCCCTCTGGGTGAATCCAGGTCTCAGGCTGACTCAGGATATTGAGAGGGCAGGAATGAAATCATCTTTGTTTAGAGCTGACTGGCAGTTCCAGAGCCCGACTGAGAATAAAATATTTTCAGGTTAGGAAGTGCAGAGAAGTCATATGCTTAAACACAAAATTATGCCTCTTTAGAGACTCTTTTTTTTGTCTTAAAGCCAATTCCACATACAAATAATGCTACTGGGGGCAAGGGTTTTTTTTTTTTTTTTTCCCGTAATTGGAGAGTGAAAATACCAGCACATCTACTAAAGTTTGAAAACAAGCAGCTTTCTCATTATTATGGCAAAATATCTCCACAGGTATAAAGTAGTTTCTTGGACAACAGGGGGCCTTGGAATCCAAAAAGCTGAGAACCACTATTGCTTTTATGTATTTGAATGTGCATCAAAAAAGCATAGCAAATACATGTAAAAGTACTGAATGACAACACTTTGGTTAACTGCAGAACAACTGAATAGTTTCTGTGCAAGATGAAAGTAGCTTCACTGAATGATCTCAGTTTGTTTAATTTGAATGAATTAAATTCAATTTTCAATTTGTTTTGATGGTATAAACACAGATTAAGACTTATCACATTATGGGTAAGGATGATGTATATCTGCAAATGTTGCCTGTTGTACAAAACAAAACACAGCAGGTATCTGTGAATCCATACTGCTCAGAATGACTAATCGTGTTGATTCCGCCTGGAGCTAACAGTAGGTGTAAAGTGTTGAACGATTGTATCGCTCTCATGGAAAGCTCTCAAAGTTAACAATGAACAAATCTCAAAGCTCAAGTTTCAATACTTCAGTTTATTATATTGAGAATAATTTTCAGGGTTGGAGAGAGCAGCAAAACTAGGCCCATTATCACCCAGTTATCTTGCCTTTTTGAGATCTTAGGATACATTTGAAACTCTAATGAACGAAAGTGTCTGAGAATAGGCCTGTTTTTCAACACATAACTGCTATAAATTGGAAGCACCTTGGGGCAACTTCATATATTTCACTGCCATGCACCAGGTAAGTGATCCAGTTATGTTTCTCATGAACTGTTTCATGTGCACATGAAGTCATGATTGTTGAAGAAAGAAAATAAGAAACAGTGCACATTAACTGAGACATATGTCACTTTAGCTATATATAGTCACAGGCTAAATTATTTTATAAATGTGTTTTGTTTCTTAATTTGTATTGATTTATTTGTTATCATTGCAATTACTAATCATTGAGAAAGGTCTCAAGTTCAAATCCAAATAAACATATTTTTGTGATCTGCTCTGCAGTGATATTATCATCCCTCTCATATTTTTGGTTTTAGCAGGTGAAGAGCAGACAGTTGCTCATTTTTCCACGGCGCAGACTGATACCAGTCAAAGTGAGAGGGGGCAGCAAAGTAAAGCTCGAAAAAAGCAAGGTCACAATTCACTCTAAATGAGATGGGTGAGTAGAGCAATCCTGTGAAACTTCAGTAACAGCACAGATCTTTTACAGGTTTTATATACCTTTACATGTCTGATGTATTGCGTGGGCTAATGGCCAAAGATACAGCAGACACATTGATTCCTTGAGAAAGTGGAAGAGAGTCAGAGAGAGTGAGGGCAGTGATGTATTGTCTGCTTGAAGGAGTGGACCAGACAAACTCTAAGCAGGATTAAAACAGCTTGAAAGGAAATGATTTTTCTCTCTTCCCTCTCCACCCCTCACTGTTTCTTAGCCAGATCTGAAATAGTTTAGTGCTTAATTAGCCTGTTAAACAAAATCTGCCATCTCTTTACAGCAGTCTTCACAGACACTCACAAATACGCAAACACTCAAGCACACACTAATACTGCAGTCTCTCATTTGCATTCCCAGTTCTCCAACTCTCAGAGCCCAGAGCTCTGATTAGTCGACTCTAGGGAGGAAGCCTTCAAGAGATTCCTGCTAGTCAAGCCACAACAACAAAGTGTGCATATATCTGTGGGTGTGTGTGTGTGTGTGTGTGTGTTTCTGACAGTTTTCTGACAGATGATGTCTTCTTCACAGGATTTACTGAAAACATAACTGAATTAAATCATATATTACCTCTTTTGATTCCACTGCTATGAAGAAAACTAATCTTTTTTCAGACCTTTCTTGTTGACATTCTAAGAAGCCATTATTAATGCTTATCACATTTATATCTAAATGAGATTTTCAAAGCAATTACATAGATATGTGTGTATCTGCGTGACCTGCTTTGCTCTCTGTATACAGTATGTGTATTATGGATGGATAAGTCTCTTAGGTTTACCAAGGCTGCATTTATTTGACCCAAAATACAGAGAAAAAACTAAAACTAAATAAAAAACAGTAATATTGGGAAACTGTATCATTTTAAAATAATGTGTTTCTTATTATTTTATTGCTCTTATATTTAATCAAAAATATCTTAATTTATGTTCCGAAGATGAACAAAGGTCTTACAGGTTTTGAACGACATGAGGGTGAGTAATTAATAACAGAATTTTTGAGTGAACTAACCCTTTAATATTTTTTGAAAAACAGTATTTATTTAAAATAGATTTTTTAAAATTATTATTATTATTATTGTAAATGTGCTTAGTGTAGCTTTTGATCAATTCAATGCATCATTGCTGAATTAATTTCTTAAAGAAAAAATCTGATCCCAAACTTTTGAACGATAACATACATACTAGGGGTGTGCGATATATATCGTCTGCGATAATATCGCAATTGTTGTTTAAACGATGTGCGATTTGACATTATAGAGTATTTTGCAAAAACCATTCAAAACTCACCTACAGAGTGCACGCATTCATTACGTGAAGTCTAGACTAGTGCGAGTGCGTAGAGTGTGTTCTTTCACTGCACTTTCACCACATTTAGAATGAACACAAAATTAAAGACATGGGAGCAGAAAATGTATATAGGCTATTTTGTACCACTTCATTTGGCCTAGTTAATCAATTTCACACGAAGAATAACAAACTGATTTCATTTGTTTGGTAACAGCCCAGATGTCTTATTGTTCCAATTCACTGATTAAATGTAAGAATTTGACTCAGAAGATAATGGACACTTTTAGAAAAAATGGCTTTATAAAGGTAAAAATTCCCATAAAATGTAAAAATCTGTTTAAACTTATTGGAAAAGATTAATTTCTATCAGTGTGAACTGACCACCACACAAAATATGAAAAATATCAAAAACTTTAGGAGTCAGCTGTCCACAACAGTCCTTAAGGTACCAGCACAATAACAAACAGCAAAATATCGTCTAATTATCGATATTGATAAAATCACAGAAAATATAGAGACATTATTTTTTGTCAATATCGCACACCCCTAATACATACACACACATATAAAAAAAATCTGCGTTTTATGCAAATTAGCATTAAAGGGGTCATATAATGCCATTTTTGTACAAGTTAATATGATTCTTTAGGGTCTAAATGAAAAGTTTGTAATATACTTTAATTAAAAATTCTCATTCGTATTGTAAGAAAACACTCATTTTACCTGGTCAAAAACAGCTCTCTGTTCAGCACGCCATTTCAGTGCTTGTGCCTTTAAATGTTCATGAGCTCTGCTCACCCCGCCCCTCTGCTCTGTGGGGCGTGACACAACACAAGTGGAGTGTTGCCTTGACAACAGTTGAGGGTATCTTTTGGCAGAAGAATGCAGCGGGAGTTTCTGAGGACACTTTCATTCATTTTAATGTACTGTTACCACGTTAACTTTACCACAGCGTACACAGTTTATAATAACACAATAACCATAACGCGTTGTTCATTACAAACGTGGGATTATGAATTATATTGAGAACATCGTACATAGAAAACATGCCGTAATATACACTTGATTTCACGTAATGAACACTTGATTTCACGTAATGAAAGTTAGTGTAAACTTTAGCCACATTCATGGTGAAACATGCAAGCGATTAGCAAAGATTAATATAAAGGTTAATAAAACGTTACACTCACTTCTTCTGGAGGTGCAGCAGGAACACAAATAGTTGGTACCGATCCTTTTTTCAGGAGCAGCTTCTTGGCAAAACCAGCTTTAAACTGACCCTCGTTTATAAAGCAGTCTGGTGAGAAATGATTCGCGCAAACATGAAAGAATTGAGGTTGATCTGGGAGACTATTCCCTTCGAAAACAAAACTCAGCCACTGCGTCTTCAGCGGTTCTGATTTAGAAACATCAAAACGACTGATGTGTTCGTTATTACACCCAAGAACAGAACACCACGATCGCTTAGACGCCATTCTGCTCCTGCGTATCAACAATGGTGGACTATGATGACAGCTCGCTCAGGGCAGGTCTGTGTTGAAACGCTCCTGTCAATCAACAATCGTGGGAGGGGCCTCCGATCTTGTGACGTCACAAGACGAACAGCTCGATTTCAGACAGGGGAAAACATATTAGGAGATTAAAAAAAAATACTGGATGGATTTTTATCATTATAGGATGGTTGTGTACAGGCACTGCCAACACACATTTCAGTACAATCAACTTGTAAAAGTGGATATAGCATTATATGACCCCTTTAATAGATTCCGCCTTGTTCAAAAAAGTCTTTAAACGAGACTTTTCAACATTTTCTGTTAATCAGCAGTTATTCATCAAATAATGGATTAGAAACATTACAAGCAGGCATTTATCCAGACATGCAGTGCAGTGTTGGATTCAAGTACTTGGACTGCAGTGGTGTTGAAGTGATGTTGTTTACAGCCCCACCAAACTATGCCAGATCCTGATAGTCTGCTGCGTCCTCCACAACGCCAACCCACAAGAGTGGGAACTGCACCATGGAAATTGCGCTGAGCGCAGATTTGCATAATTCTTTTACTGAATCGGGCACTAAAACAATGCAGACAGTGCAAATAAACAGTGCTATCAGCAGGCACAATTCATTCTGAACTCCCCCCTGAAAATAAAAATGCATTCACTATGTTTTTTTATGGCATTCTTTTTTTCTAGAACAATCCATTGGGCTTCTTTGTGTTCAGTTCTGTCTTAGTGACACATGGCTGGTCATTTGGGAAATTAATACAAACACAAGAATTAAACGACCCGTATGGGACTAAACACAGACTATTTACAGCCACCATCTTCCTGCATATCACTTTCTCTTCCTCATTTTCTGTTTATTTCATCCCCTTCATCTTGCTATTAGCCTCCCTCTGTGACCGCGGTCTCCAACCATCATTACTTCCCACCTCTGCGCAACCTGCTTTCCTCCCTATCTTTCTGGTGCTTTACCAGTCCTCATCACTCTTCCCATCACTGAATGTGTACATGTGTCCCTCTCTGCTGCTCCCCTGTTGCCCTTCTTTACCCCTTTGCGTCTCCTCGCTCATATTTATTAATCACTCCATTTCCCTCCTCTTCGATCCCTCTCCCTCTCTACATGATGGAGCAGATGCACAGCTTCCCTCTAAATCTGGCTGGATTACAGAAACTAACAGCTGCTGCTAATGTTACCACCATCCAACAGTGTGCTACAGAGCGGGAGAAGGAGAAGCGAAGGATGATGGTGCAGAGAAAGAAAAGCAGCAATAGAGGACAGAAATTAATAAGTCAGCAAGGAAGGGAGGGATGGGGGAAGCTATAGATGAAAATGAACACAGGGAAACACTAGACAGATGCTCTGTTTCAGACCTTAATGAGCTGCCTACGGAGGCAGCATTTAAGGCAGCATAGGTGTGCTTCTAATGCGAAGGCTTTTCTAAAAGGTAGGCAACTTAATTATGCAACTGCTCGTTTGGGCCAAATTTAAAGGCGGCAGCAGCATCATGTATTCTTCATAGACAATACAATCCCAGAAGGCACTGTGCCAAGATCCCTGAAAAATGAAATCCTAGCTGGCAGACGAAGTGAAAAATGTTCATTATAATCAATACTAAATGTGTGTGTGTGTGTATGTGTATATATATATATATATATATATATATATATATATATATATATACAGTGGTGTGAAAAAGTGTTGGCCCCCTTCCTGATTTTTTTAGTTTTTTGCATGTTTGTCACACTTTAATGTTTCAGATCATCAAACAAATTTAAATATTAATCAAATATAACACAAGTAAACACAACATGCAGTTTTTAAATGAAGTTTTTTATTATGAAGGCAAAACAAAATCCAAACCCACATGGCCCTGTGTGAAAAAGTGTTTGCCCCCTAAACCTAATAACTGGTTGTGCCACCCTTTGCAGCAACAACTGCAATCAAGCATTTGCGATAACTGGTAATGAGTCTTTCACATCGCTGTGGAGGAATTTTGGCCCACTCTTCTTTGCAGAATTGTTTTAATTCAGCCACATTGGAGGGTTTTCGAGCATGAATGGACTGTTTAAGGTCATGCCACAGCATTTCAATTGGATTTAAGTCCAGACTTTGATTTGGCCACTCCAAAACCTTAATTTTGTTTTTCTTGAGACATTCAGAGGTGGACTTGCTGCTGTGTTTGGAATCATTATCCTGCTGCATAACCCAAGTGCACTTGAGCTTGAGGTCACAAACTGATGGCCAGACATTCTCCTTCAGGATTTTCTGATAGAGTGCAGAATTCATGGTTCCATCAATTATGGCGAGTCATCCAGGTTCTGAAGCTGCAAAGCAGTCTCAGACCATCACACTACCACCACCATGTTTGACTGATCGGTATGATGTTCTTTTTATGAAATGCTGTGTTGGTTTTACGCCAGATGTAACGGGACACGCACCTTCCAAAAAGTTCAACTTTTGTCGCATCAGTCCACAGAATATTTGCCCAAAAGTCTTGGGGATAATCAAGATATTTTTTGGTAAATGTGAGACGAGCCTTTGTGTTCTTTTTGGTCAGCAATGGCTTTTGCCTTGGAACTCTCCCATGGATGCTGTTTTTGCCCGGTCTCTTTCTTATTGTTGAATCATGAATACTGACCTTAATTGAGGCAAGTGAGGCCTGCAGTTCTTTAGATGTTGTTCTGGGTTCTTTTATGACCTCCTGAATGAGTCGTCTTTGTGCTCTTGGAGTAATTTTGGTAGGCCGGCCACTCCTGGGAAGGTTCACCACTGTTCCAAGTTTTCTCCATTTGTGGATAATGGCTCTGACCATGGCTTTATAACCTTTTCCAGACTGATGAACGTAAACTATTTGGTTTCTCATCTGTTTATGAATTTCTTAAGATCGAGGAATGATGTGTTGCTCTTTAAACATGCTTCACTTTCAGACAGGTTCAGACAGGTTCTATTTAAGTGATTTCTTGATTCAACAGGTCTGGCAGTAATCAGGCCTGGGTTTGGCTAGTGAAATTTAACTCAGCTTTCTAAAATAATGTGGTGAATCACAGTTCTTTCATGATTTAATAGGAGGGGGCAATTAATTTTTCACGTAGGGCCAGGTAGTTTTGGACAGCTTTTTTCCCCTTAATAAATAAAACCATCATTTAAAAACTGCATTTTGTATTTACTTACATTATCTTTGTGTAATATTAAAATTTGTTTGATGATCTGAATCTTTTAAGTGTGACAAATATGCAAAAAATAAAAAAATCAGGAAAGGGGCCAACACTTTTTCACACCACTGTATATAGTATAATATAAGTTTAAAAATAGGTTTTATTAAATATAAGTATTTAAAAATGTAAATAATTAAATTGACTGTTAATGAAATCATTAAAATGAATTTAGAAAAGAAAGGGGGAAAAAAAATAAGAAAATACACATTAAGATTAAGATTAAAAAAAAATCAAACTACCATTAAAAAATGTGGGTAAAGTAATTTTTATTCAAAGTAATATTTATTGTAAACTTCAATAAGAAATGTTTATTGAGCACCAAATTGGCATGTTATAATGATTTCTGAAGGATCATGTGACACTGAAGATTGGAATAATGGCTGCTAAAAATTCAGCTTTGCCTTCTCAGAAATAAGTTACATTTAAAATATTAAAATAATAAACTAATTTTAAATCAGTGATATTTTACAATATTCCTGCATTTTTTATCAAATAAATGCAGCTTGGGGAGATTAAAAGACTTCATGCTATGCATTGTTATGTTTAATATAGTACATGCAACATGATAATGCTAAGTCAACAAGTCAAGCCTCAACTAGCAATTCTGCCTAAGCAGAATGACTGTTCTAAATCAGTCACTTATGAGATTCCATGACCATTAGGGTGCTTCCTGTGGAGTCAGCTGCCTTTGTAGGCAGTGAGGCAGCACTCTAAGTTCTGGAACAGAGCTAAAAAGAGGACAAGACTCACGCACACACAAATACAGCCGTGGTGGTCATTAAACTCAGCCTCTGTGGAGATGCTACAAGCTGCGTCTCCTGCAGTATTCCCTACACTTGGAAACATTTCACGTTTTGGACACTACAGGTACATAGTTTTAATGGGGCTTGTCTTGAAATGTGCTCTTTGCCTGAAAACCTCTTTCCATATCTGAGGATGCAGTGATAATGGTTGTCCATGATGGAGGATATTATACTTAACTGTATTGAGAAGCAAGCTGTGCGAGATGCTTTTCCATTAGACAAACAGCGGAGGGTGCAACAATCCTGAACAACACACTTATACACATGAACACTTTTATTTGTACTTAGTCTTCTCGTTCACATTATATCTTCCCCTGGGCCCGAAATAGATCATACGCATTAGTCAATTAACAGAAAGCTGTAATGTGAGAAACCTGTTGCCACACCATATCACAACACCTGGTGATGCACGTGTGAAGCTTTCTAGCACAAATGTGTGCACACATACGGCCTAATTGCTTGAAACATACACCATATTAATAGCTTGTGGCTACTGGTACCGTAAAGCAACCTAATCCAGTTAGAGCTCATAAACAGCTTCCTAAAATATAAATTATTTACCTTCTTTAATACTTAGGGCCAGATTTACTAACAGCTTGCGCCAGGGCAAACCGTCTTTTGGCATTAAAATTGTACTGTCAGGATTTACTAAAGACGCCCAGTGAAGAATTGGCAATGAAAAGGTGTGGATACAGTTATTTTTGCGCCTGGCCTTATTGAATATGCATTTGTAGGAGTTTCCACTTCAGACGCAAAATTTATGGGAGAAGAGTATTAAAATGAATCAAAGCAATTTACTAAAGTTTGCGCTCATCAAATTACTGGTATTTACGCCATTATTTAACAAACAAAAAAAAGCATGTCTTAAAGTAAGCGGTAAATTCAACCTGGTCTCATAAAAATACGTACCTCTGCGCACTTTTTGTGCAACACCGTTTTACGTACCTTGGTGCACGTTTCGCCGCAGTTTCAAATAGAAATGTCCACTGAGTGGCACTAAAACACAGGTTCAATATGTGAACCCTGGCACATTTTTATTACGTAGATATTGGTACGTATTGCTGTTTTTTTTATTACGTTGCTTCAGATAGGCCTACGTATTGCGGCGGTTCAGAATTCAAATATCCGGGGACTATTGCTAAAGGTTAACGCTCTATCATGTTGGAAATATGCTCTACACCAAATCCAGCCCTAAACCTACCCGATAGTGTTAACAAATGCAAAACTGATATAAAAACGTATTAGCTGATGCAACTGTGCCATTTGAACTTCCTTTTACGCAGATTTTAACTGCTTTGTGGAACCGTAGTTACACGGGATTCAAACCGTTGCTTCTCGTCTCCTAAATCCATCTCCGTACTCCGTGAACTACCGAACAAACTTATCATTAATGAAAACCCATAGATATGAAGCTGGATGTGTGCGATGCTAACGTTCAAAAGCATCAGTTTTCAAATCTCCCAGCATATTAATATTGTTTTGAAGTCATAGCATGATGTTCTTCAAGTAGTTGTGTGAAAATTACACTTTATTAATTGCAACTCTGTAAATTTGTGTGAAAGTGTTCATTTATTTTGGAAACTGCAGTGATATGTACTTATTGGTACGTATTTCATATCACGCTAAAAAGTGCACCCAGGTACGTAAATGCCATGAGACCAGGTAGGGTAAATTGCACTACTCTTGGTAGATTGCGCTGGTCATTATGGAAATGATCTGGCTGCGTCTGTGTTCTTTAATGTGCGCATTGTTAGTAAATCACCCGCAGAATTTTCCCCTCTCATCGGTGCTTTTATGGAATTGCGCTCTAACGCTTTTTGCCCTGTTTAGTAAAAAAAAATAATAAGGGCTAATTTGCCCTTAAAAAGTCAAAGTGTAATAAGTAACGACAGATCTTTTCTTACGTATTGTGCTGTACAGTATTTCTAAGGGATTATAAAAAAATAAAAAAATAAAAAATTAATTAAATAAATGTATGGAGGCAGAGGCGTCATGCCCATTTATTCACTCGCTCGCTGACTGTGCAAATGTGTATTCGAATCTGTAAGATATACATTTCGTAGTGTAAACAGCTTCAGTGGTTTTAATGGGAGTTTTTGAGAGTGCTTGAACTCTAGACTGTCAGTGAAAATGTTCTTTGACAATGTAAATGTTCTTTGCTCTCTTTCTGTACAATGAAAATGTTATGATTAGTAGCCTAATTTACAATGTTTTATTCACATTAACTTTCAATGTTAAATTCACGTTAAATATAAAGTCAGTCGTATTAAAAATATGTTATGGCATGACACCCATATCTGTTAATTAAGTAAACAAACATGCTTTTATGCATAGTTAATAGATTAGCCTACATTATTAGGTTACTTTGACCATCGCCCACTAGATCAACTAAGATAATCTATAAAGGTGAGAACCAAGATATTTCATGATATACTTAATGTGTTTGGGAATGTTTCGAATAAAAAGGAAAAAATAAAATTAAAATAAAACATACAATTTCTGCTATGGCTGCTGTGTGTCACATGACAAGTCTGGCATATACTGTATGTTAACAGAGAGACTTTCATATGAATTAATAATTCTGAATAAGGTCTACAGCATTCATTTAGAAATTTCCTTTCATGCAGACTTTTGACATCACTCTTGTGCTTTTTGTGTCCTACTATCACAAGGAGAAGCATTTCAGCTGAAGAGGTCCAAAAGATGCTCACAAAAGAGAGATTTCCATGCAGGAAAAGCACCGTATAATGAACTTCAGCATGACAAACACACTCCAGATTCTGAAAGAGGATGGATGGAAAAAATATCCTGTGTTTGTGTTTGTGTCAGTGTTTACTCCGGTGTCTGTGTGCTTGATGGATATTGATTTGTTTGTTCAGCTATTGTTTTGGTGCAAAATATTGGTAGCAAAGACATCCTGACAGTGCTGAATTTTCAATTTTGAGGCTAAGATGTAGTTTTAAAAGTAAATGCAAGTTAAGCAATAAATACATTAGCAATAAAGATCATAGATATTAATATATAATAAAATGCACTTGAATAACGCTGAGCTGGACAGATGCTGGAAGAATTGATGGGATGAAATGAACATCTTCCTAATTTTTAGACTTACATTTCATATAATTTCCAATTATATTCAAAAGAAACTGTACTAATGATGACCGCTGGGTTAAGACTAATTTCTGCCTGAGAGGTTTGTAAGCAAGCTATCACAATGTTTCTATTGTCTTATCTGATTGAAGATGTGATAAAACCTCTTGCTACAATCTGTAGATACACAGCTGCAAGTATCTACATCTCACAGATGGGCCGTAGGGTGTTTATTCCTGCCTATGAATATAGAACATAGTGTTACAATGTGCGGAATTGAAAGAAGTCTTACACAAGCAAACCTACACATACACACATACCTTCTCTAACATAAACCTACCCATGCACACACACACACATAACCAACCATCCATCCAACATTCTGTCACTTATAATCATAGAAACATCTGTCCATGTGTTTTGAGAGAAACTGACCTTGTTTACCTCTTTTGCAGCAATTATGCATGACAAACACATCTGAATCTCTGAGAACATGAGAGAACACACTCAATTCAAGCTGCTGTCTCGGATAAGAGGCTGTACTCTCAGTCTGTGTACATCTTGTGAATGTTTTTGTGAGTGTGTGTGTGTGTGTGTGTGTGGGGGCTATCAGAATGAACATAAACTTGTTAAATTTGTTAAAAACAGGGCTTTACAACTCAGATAAACAGCTTTAGCTCAATTCAGTTTTGTTTTCTAAGTTTTTATTTATTTTTTTGTTTGCAGAAGAAAATTGAAATCCTGGCACTGCAACAATGACATCGAAGAGATTAATTATACAGGCTGAAGAGTGAATTCATACCCATTTTTGCATCCAACCTCTTTTGTCCATCTCCTGAAAATCCCAAATAATGTCTATTCCAGTGAATTTTCATTGGCTTTCTAAGAAAAGATAAATCTGGATACATTTAAAGATCCATGTTAAGATTTCTCACTGCATATCTTGTTTGTTCACAACTAAACTCCACAGAGTAAGTTACCTTTTAATTTAGTGAAATTCCATTCCATTTATTTGTTTATTTTTATTTTTTCTGGACCTTGTGTTTTATGACTTAAAACAAATGTATCATCAGGAATTGCATCTAATGAAATAATAATAATAATAATAATAATAAAACCTTTAACTGTCATGTGTTCCCGCCTCTTGTGTCCATATTTGGTCTTGTTCCTGTCCTTCTTAAGTGTGATTATTAGTTAAGTGTTGCCCAGCCTGTTTTGGTATTTATCAGTGATTGTTATGTGTATTTAGTTCCTGCCTGTTTAGTTAGTTTTGATCTGGTCGACTCGTTATTCCCCGGTGTTCCTGCCTGGCCCTGTCCTGCCTTGCCCTGTCCTGATGTCACCATTAAAGACTATTATTTTGAAGTTACTCCTCGTCTGCGTGTTCCTCGTTCCTCCCTGCTGTGTGCACCGTGACAGAAGACCAGACCAAAACAGTAAGCGGCGCCTCTTCATCCCGTTTTGTTTTCCGTTTATTTTAAGTCTTTTGTTTTGGTTTTCCTGTTTGTTCCTGTCTGTCCCGCGGCATGGAAGTCGCCGCTCGTCCATCCCGCCGTAGCCCACAGCAAGTGGGCGTGGGAGCTCGGCGGAATCGCCGCGAGCCCATCCAGTTGGCCGCCGTCCGCGGCTTTCTTCAGCCCGCCGTTCGCGGGAAAAGTCACGCCGCCGTCCGCGGCTCTCCAGCCCGCCGTTCGCGGGAAAAGTCACGCCGCCGCCCGCGGCTCACCCTAGCCCGCCTGGAAGCACGTATGGCAAGCCCGCCTGGAGCTCATGCCGGCCGCCGCTGACTCCAGTCCAGACCCGGGTCCCCGTGGATCAAGTCCACACGTGACGGCCAGGAGTGCCGTCTTGTCTTGCCCACAGGAACATTTTAATGAAACTAATCTTGTCTTGTCCATGGAGACTCGTCTGGGGCAGGCGGCTCCTCTTGTTGTGGCCATGGAGGCCATTCCAGCCGCCTGCCTCCCTGTTGTGGAAGTGGAGGCTGTTGCTGAGGGACCCTGTGAGGGCCCCTGACTCGGTGTCAAATCCTTGTCTTGCCCTGTCCTGATGTCACCATTAAAGACACTTATTTTAAGTTTATCCTCGTCTGCGTGTTCCTCGATCCTCCCTGCTGTGTGCACCGTGACATTAACAATTTAATTTAACAATTAAAGTCTTTTAAAATGTATAATCAAATGAAAATATAACGATTAATTCACAACAAAACCTTTTTTTTTTTTTTTTGGTCAAATAAGATGCTGCACAACAAAACTGTATGAAAAATGAATATCTTGTTTGTATAATGTTCCTTAATATTGTTATTACTTTGAGATGTAGTATACAATTGAAATATATTTCCATAATTTCTCAAATTAAATAGTGAAATTCTGGGGATCTGACTCTCAGAGTAGCTCTGGAGATGAAGTTTATGTCCTATATTGAGACAGCAGATGCTGAAAACACTGAGCATCACGTATGTTCCGGGTTTGTGTAGCAGACAAAAATATGCCACTCATTCACACGGAGATCTACAGGACATGCAGACTTATTAGTGACATGCACCGACTGGCTTATTTCTGTGTAACATTTATCCATATCGAGAAAAAAATGCCCAGCGCTTACCATCGTTATCAACATAAATTTTTATTATCTCGATTCCTCAGAATTAATGTATTTTTGGTAGCATTTGTAACATATTCATCAAGGTGGATGGAACTTATAAATTGCACAGGAGGAGAGTTCGTGAGATCTATTAGTTCAAATTTATAGTCTCATGGAGAATGATTGCCTCAAGCCTCCAGATAACAAGGAATGTGTTTGAAATTTGTTTTATCAAGGCTTTGCTAAAGGAAAGATTTATTATGGACACACATAAAAGAGGTCATTGATTGTGTTGTTTCTCAGCTATAATTTTCTCTCCAAGTCCTTATGAAATTTGTAGTGATACCATTTCTTTTATATTTCATTTTATAAGACATCGATCTGAGATTCCTGGAATCAGACAGTATGAAACTTTAAAAATGAAAGGACCAGATGTTCTAGGGAAGAGGAAATTTAATGTGGAATTACTGAATTCAAATAAGTCCAGCTATCAAGATATAATGTCTGGGAGAGTATATCTTGCAATAGAAAAATCACAAAAAAAACATTAATTCCACAATTAAACAATATATTTACTTTCCAGTAAGTCACAGTAAGATGGAGCACTACACTCTAAAAAAAGATGGTTCTTTAAAGGTTCTTTACATGTAGTAATGTTTATATTTAGAACCATAGCATCCTGAAGAACCCTTTTATGCAGAAATGGTTCTTTGTGTTAGAGTTTAGGGTTCTTTATTCCCGCCCTTTTGTTTTTCAAATCTGTAACTGTCAAAGCACCTCATTACTGATTTTCTGGAGTTCAGTGATACAACTACACAGACTGTCAACACACTCTCAACAGGTAAGTGATTTCATTCTTAAATTTAAATACAAATTTAAGTTTCAAATTTTAACTGGTTTCCAAACAAACACGTTCTTTTCTCTTTTTAGTTTTTTGGTCCCATGTAAGTGAGCAGCTCTTTTAAGCTGAGGATACTTCTCTCTCTTCTTCTCTCTCTGTTTCTATTTTGTTTTACTTTAAGTATTTATTTATGTTCAATTTCAATTGTCATCTATTAATGTATTCTGCTAATAACTGTTGTTAGAGCACTGTCATTTTTGTTACAATTACGCATGTCATTAAAAATAAATAAATGAAAGTACCTAATCGACATGCTATTGTTGTTGTTTTATGTAAAAACCCTAATAGAGGCTACAAGATAATATAAGACCAGGCAGATAGAGGGGTAAAAAACTATATTAATAAATCATATATACAAATAATATTAATAATACAATTAAATATATAAATATACTAATATTAATGAAAATAAACTATCATTAAAAAGACCATTAAGGTCCTATATAGCATTTTCAAAGCATGGTTCTTTATGGAACCCTATAAAAAGGGTTCTATTTAGCACCAAAAAGGGTTCTGCTATTGTTACAAGCTGAAGAACCCTTTTCTGGTACTGTTTAGAACCATTTTTCTTAAGAGTGTATATATTAAAACTGGCCCAAGGAACTCAACATACAAATAATACTTAATTTAATTATGATTCCACAATTTTTTTTACAGTAAATTTATCATTAAATGTATTAATGCATGCTAACTGAATATGGGAAAACATTTAAATGCTGAATCTCTCACGGGTGATTAGGTAGTAAAATATGCATTAACATGCCAAATGTAACTTTAAACATTTGTAATGTATAGTGCCTGTAAGAAGCACAAGGAGTCATTCCACTACCATTTGTGTAGTAATTGCTTTTTGGGTCAAGCAACATACAGTATATTCTTCATGTATCTGCACATGTTGGGAATTTAATCTGCTGCCCAGTTTCAGCAATGCTACACTAGCTGTTATCACAAAAATAAACCTATTAATATGAATCACGTTGACTTGCGTATTCAGACAAATTTTGCTATGAAATTTGCAGTAGATCCCCACTTCTCTGGATTACCTTTGAAATGTTTCTACACTTTGAGTTGACAATCTAATTGACCAATAAAATAAAACACTTACTATAACAGGTTTTCAAAAAAGTGCAGGTTTTATTAATGTTGTTCCAATAAGGACAATCATCTGCCACTGCTGCAACCTCAGACTTTCCCTTTCATTTATACAGAATTTAGCTGCATTTATCTGAGATTATATTGCTCACGGTGTATGCGTGTATCCCTGTTCTTACATAGCAAGATCTTATTTATATGATAATAGAGAATGGCTTAACACTTGGCAGCTGAATCATAATAGCAAATGCCTTCATAAAAACAACACGTAAACATGCATTAAAGTGAGAGCAAGAGAGTGGGAGTTGATTTTTGATGCTCTCTGGGGCTATGAAAATGTACAGGATTACTCAGGACTGGAGTGCAGCTGCAGGCTTTCCCTGTGGTGTGAAATTCAAGTGTATGTGTGCATGAGAAAGAGACGAATTGTGAGAATTTGAACAATCTGCTGAGTTGTAACAGATGCTGAACTCATCAATAAGGCTTACCCAATGGTCTGGGGACAGTATGAGAGAGTTTCTTGCAGTTGACGGAACTGTCACTTGCTTTATTGACAAACTTGCAAATGTAAACATTTGGATTTTTGTAAACATTGCTGTTATATTGTGCTGACCTAAAATATGTCATCAAAGCAATGTATGTAGTTGGCTAATATAAATATTAGCTAATAAGATTTTGTTGAAAATGCCAGAATGTATAGTAAACCTTGGAAGCAACAATTTTTTTTTAATTATATGATGTTTTATTAACAAGGTTCGGGAGGAGCATGATCAGATAATCAGTCTGGCCCAGGTGGAGCTCGTCAGCTAATCACCTTAACAAGCACATCAGGTATATATATACAGCCAACTCACCTCTATTTTATGATGGTTTTTCAGCATCCCACCTCCACCCCCACCCCAACTCCTCACTCTTAATCTAATTTCATCCCATTCTGGGGGGGGAGTTCTCTTGGTTTGGGCTCGGAGCCCTCCCTCCGGACAGCATGCCAAATATGCTTACTAATTGCTCAATCATATATGTTAGTGCGGACTCGTGAAATATTTAAAAAAAAATAATGATTTGTGCTTTACCATTCACTCAAAAAATAAAATAGTGCTATATAGCACTAAAAGTGGTTATTGGCTCGTAATCATAGGGGAGCCACTTTTGGTGCTTTATAGCACCATATCTTTAAAGGTGCTATACAGCACCTTTGTCAAATGGTGATATGTAGAACCATAAGAGGTGCCGTATTGCATTGTATTTCTTCAACAAAAATGGTGCTAAACAGCACCAACAGTGGTTCTTTGGCTCGTAAAGAACCTTTAAAGGGGCTTAACAGGTTTTTGTACGTCAGTGGTGCTATATAGCACCTTAATCACCCCAAAGAACCGCTGAAGAACCATACAGGAGCTTAACAGTTTCTGTATATGGTAGCGGTGCTATATAGCCCCTCAGTCATGCCAAAAAACCACTGAAGAACCACTGAAGCAACAAGATTTGGTGCTATACAGCACCAAACGTGGTTCCCCTATGATTACGAGCCAAAGAACCACTTTTAGTGCTATATAGCACCTTTTTTTTTTTTTTTTTTTTAAACAATACTTTAAATTATAGCTTTTGGAAGCTACAAACACACTGCATAATTTTATTTTTGGTCATGTAAATTTACAAGTGATAAAAGTATTTGTACGACACATCAAATCTGATGACTAAAAATATAAGGTTTCTTGTGCTGCCTGACCCTTTACAGCAGACACTTATACAGTGTCACTGAAATAACGGATGAAACATTTTAAAGTCCCTATAAAAGTATTGACGTGTTCAATCTGTTTTCTGAGAACAATTGAATTTAGAAAAAATGCTTTCTGCTCTACGTGATAGGTTATCCATCGTAAGCCCTATTTTTCTTTGTTGTTTGTTTGTGGGGAAAAAAAGAAACTTATCCATCGCTTTCATTTTGCTGAAATCCCCCACAATACCATCCATCCATTTATCCACGTTCACATGTGGGAAGGGACTATTAGCAGTCCTTTAAGCATCACTACTGTATGTAATTTGTGTCATGCGACTGGAGTATCGGTATTTGTGTGTCCTGTGTGCCATGTGACGTGGTGGAAATGAAAAAGGTCAATTCCTATTGATTGATTACCATGGCTTGTTTACTGCCTAATGGGAAATAAAAGAAAAATGGTGAGACACACACATAGAGGGTCTATTGATAAACTGGCAAGAGCAGTAAAATCAACAACCCGATCAACTACAGCAAGCAGAGAGTGAGAGCTGTACCCAGCCTTCAACCACCTTCAAACAACCTCACGTTAACATTAGCATACACAGTATGCAGAGGGGATGACAGGTAGTCGTTTTTTATTCGGCCTATTTTCCTAATAACATACAATATTTTGAGCTCCAAATGGGATTTTCAAATCATTTATCAAAGAAAATAACAAGACATCTGTGATAGAGCACCTATCAGAGCAGCAGAGATGTGAAAATATGTGGGTAGAGTTCATTGCCGCCCCGTCTCTTGATTTAATCCTACTAATGAATGCTCAGCACGAGACTCATCCAACCTTTCCATTCAAACATCCCTAGAGTACCTGTGACTTGAACGCGGGAAGGGAGGGGTGGCAAAGGACCGAGATGAAGGCTCAAGAGACACAAACACATGCCAGCATATCTGAGCTGTCACATGGATCCAACATTCAGCTGCTTTTTAACAGCTTTACACAGGCTATTTATGTCAATATCCTGCAGATTTAGTTCAAATTTCCTCATTTTCGTAAAATGTCATCTTAATTTAGTCAAAACCTGTTAAAAACCTATTTAAAAGTTAAAAACCTGCACAATTACATCAAATATTCAAACATTTTACATTTTAAACATGCATCAGCATTCAACAAAATCACCTAACTTGTTTTATTTGTGTATTTACATCTAATTAATATAATTCAATAATAAATATAAAATTAAATTCAAAAATCTAATTAATTTTTTATAAACTTGTCAACGTAAACCCTGCAAGGTAACAACTGTATGCAAGATGCAAAAAGACAAGCAAACATTTGCTCCAATATAAGGTTTTCACAATAATTCAAGCTTTAAATTTTATTCCAATCTACATAAATCATCAAGAAGAAACAGACAAAAGCCCTATTCGGACGAGTAATGTTTCTCATGGGGACGTAGGCTAAGTGATTTTTCACTTAGATCTCTCACCACCCCCATAAAATCCCTGGCCGAATTATCTATTGTTTTTTGACAAACACCAAGGTCGTGTGGTAATTTAATTGCCGTCTGAATCCACATATCTGATTTTACGAGAATAAATCTATTCAAAATTCAGTGTTTCAACTATTTTTGAGCACTCCTGAACACTGTACGGTAACTGTTCTTCGGTGTAATTTGCAAACATATTTATTTCTGAAATGCTGGAAAGTATTTAAGAGAACAATACTTCATAACTGCTCCACCACATCTACTGGGAGCAGAAAGAGAAGAACACAGTCTATGGAGAAGAACGTGAACATTCAAAATCGGTCTTTTTCATGGCAGCAGCAGGTATGCAATACAATTTTAAAATGTGTATTATAAACAGATATATACATAACTATATCGCGTATGATTATATACAATTATGGCATGTCTATTTTCCTATTTTTAAACAGGAATAATAAGAATACACTTTACATCATAAGTATTTTTAAATACATTTTACACAATAATAAGAATACATTTGTAAATAAAATTAATTTGATTTACAGCAGACAATCATGTGACTGGCCACGTGAGCAGTGTGTTCTCGGGTTTGTAGGATCACAGAACTCGCTCCTCCACTGAGTTTTATCACTGAGGCGATATGTAAATGTATTTTACAGCCGTCCATATAAGAAACAATTACCGTCCAAATCGGGCTGAAGACATCTGCCACTGCTCTAAATTGAGAATTTATTTGGTAACACTTTACAATAAGTATACACTAATAAAGGCTAATTCACACAGCACAGACAAACACCAACAAACATTTTGGCCACTGGATTTAGAATGTTATGAAAAATAAATTTCATATTCACACTGCCCCAACAGACACCAACAAATGCTGATTGAATACGTTCAGTCAAGTGAAAACAAACCCAACTGGGGTAACACACTGATTCAACAAAACTCAACAAACATGTTTGTTGGTTTTTGTGTATTGTGAATTGGCCTTAATAAAGAACTTACAAATCTTTTGTAAACTTTTAGTTTATAGTTAATTCATAGTTTATAAACTGTAGATAATACATTAAGAGACTCTAGTGACTCTATAGTTCTATAGAGTTATTCATTGTGTTAGATAATGCTTTATTAAAAACTCATTAACCATAAATAGTTCTCAATCTAAGTCACAGAAAATTGGGAAGTGTCATTAACTAACTAAGTGCTTTAAACCAACCTTTAAAAAAAAAAAAAATATATATATATATATATATAATGTGACGGATCGGTGGCCCTCCCCCTCATCATCATCACCACCCCGTCCCTTATTCGCCGCCCTTCACCAGGCTCCCGACTGGAGTGGGTGGATGAGAGGAGGGGCGTGGGATCAACGCGGGCTGGCGGCGTGTGATGAGGCACAGCTGGACTGAATGAAGCCTCATCACCGCCGCTGTTAAATGCCCAGCGCGCCTCTCCTCGAGAGACCGGTCTCTTCCCCCGTGCATGCACGCTGGTGTCCTCGTGGGTCCAGGAAGGGTGCGTAGAGGGACATCGCGCCACCGGAGACGTGAGCTGCCGAACCCGCGGTCCGGACGAAAGCCGCACCCGTATTACGGCCGTCGGGCCAGGATGTCGGGCCAGGATGTCGGGCCGTAATACGGGTGCCAAAGGCCGTGGACGACGTGTAAGAGCCGCCGCTGTGATGAAGCCGCCGCCCTCGCGCCCCGGACCCGAGTGGGAGCGCGTGCGGCCGCCGGACTCCGCCCCTTCCCTGGACCCTTCCTCCTTGAACACTGCCCTCCTGCACAAGCCCCGCAGCACAACGAGGACACCAGATCCCCCCCGTTTTGTTGGACACTTCTTCCCCTGGACACTTTATTTTAGTAATTTTGTTTAATAAAAGCCTCTCCGAGGCCTGACGCCACACCCACTGTGTCTGTCGTTGGCTCTTCCCGTCACAATATATATAAACCACATATGCCAATTAGAGGCTTTCGCACAGCGTAGTTCTAGGAACTAGCCAGCAAGGTGGATCCTAGAGAACTAATTTCCCCTCGGGCCATTTTCCTGGTTGCATTTGCACCGGCAGCAGCAACTCTGAAGCGGCAGACAGTGATATCTTTATTCTCGGCATTTGCAAACGTCATTAACCAGTGAATGGAAGATGCCATGATTGGAACGTTTTTTGTTGTGTGTCATGATACCGGAGATGGAATATAAACACACAATTTACATGACTGAAAGGGCATGAAAATTTGACTAAATATGTCCTTATTAACATAACGTCTCTTGTACTAACCAATAGGCTATTGGTTACTACAAGAGATTGAGATCTGAGTTTTGAATGGTAAGAACCTGATTTCATTGAAAATGTCTCTCACTTTCTCCTCGCTGTTGAAAATCACATTTTCTTATTGGATTAAAAAAAAAAAACAAGCTCATTTTTGAGATTCCAGCATTGTTGTTTTTACAATCCTAATCTGTCATTTAGCAGGGAATTTATCAACATACAATAAAGGCTGCTGGAAATTGATTGAAAGCCGTTGATCCCAGATTGCCACTATGCAACTTATTCAATGAAAGCTCCTCAGGGAAAATGGGATTTTAATTTACGACTTATTGAAAACTACTGTCCATGCTTATTGCAGGATTTCAAAAGCCACACAGTAGAGATCATTTATGCTATATAACATGCATGAAGCATCTGGAAGGATTATAACAATATTGCCAGTGTTGCGAGCGAACTAAATACGCCACAAAGACGATAACGAGACTGTGTAAAAGAAGAGACAAGGCCCCTCAGGGAGAGTGATTGATAATTGGATTTTCACAGGTCTGTGTTGAGCAGTTGATCACTGTCATCTTGATGAGGTTTGTTTGTGTAATTGCTGATTGATTGTTGGAGGCATTGTGAGACATAGACTGTTTTGTACCATTTTGTGTGTGTGTGTGTGTGTGTAGTGGTTACAGAGTACAGTGGGCTGAAGTTCAGCCAGGGGAGATGAAGCAATTGCCGTTTGTTCTGCTCTTGTCCGAGTTTCCGCACAGCTCCCTCCACAAACACACCAACAACAAAAGAACTTAAAAGCTTATTCTCCAACCAGGAGACAGAGACTGGGAGGATAACAAAAGAGAGGGAGGGAATGAGACAGAAGAAGTACAAAGGATCCTGTGGGCTGAAATGAGGTGAAATCAAAAAGACAGAAGCTCACTCAGAAGAAGTGGAGAAAATAACGGCCCACACAAATGAATATGTCTGCGCCAGTCGGTGGAAACAAACTTCATACCCAAATGTCTGATTATTATTCGTTTGCAGAATGAACAAATGAGTCTGTTATTTAAAAATGCTAACATGTGCAGAAAACGAGGAGTAATTGAAAAATACATCATCTAACTTACATAAAATCCCTTTCAACCAATTTTTTCTGAACCAGATCTACTATAATTTTTCCTCCTGAAAAAAAGAAAGTCTATTAACATCCACTCATGGAGGAACCTTAAAATGCTCTTATGTAAGGTTTGGAGTGAAGGTGACACATCTGAATGACGCCAGACATCATCTAGCTGTCAGACGGAGAAAATGTGTTCCCTTATATGTTTTTTACACAGCCCACTCTACACCCCCTTTCACAAATACTAATCTGCTATCCTGATCCAGGTAATAAGATTTCCGGTTGAATATCCCATGATTTTTGTTTTTCTTTCTATTTTTAAAAACAATTCT
Organism: Onychostoma macrolepis; assembly: GCF_012432095.1. Lineage (NCBI taxonomy): Eukaryota > Metazoa > Chordata > Actinopteri > Cypriniformes > Cyprinidae > Onychostoma > Onychostoma macrolepis. Next base: position 17,557,837 of record NC_081159.1, on the reverse strand, counting down.
GTAACTTCATTTCATGGCTCCTTGGAATATTTTATTCTGATTGGTCAACTGTATAAAATAGCTTCTCTCTCGTATCACAACACTGGAATGTTTGATTAATCCAAAAGTTGGTTTGGTCCTGCTATCACCAACAGATGAAATAAGCTACTGTCATTGTCAAAGCAAACAAGACAGGCCTATAAGATAAAGAAGCCATTGAAGAAACAATTCACTAGACATGCATAAGAAACCAATGAATTCTAAGTGTTTTCCTTTGAAGAGAGAAGCTCCATTTATATTTTTTCAATCAGACTTTTACAAATCATGTAATACAGTGTTTCCTTTTTCATTTTTGTTTAATTAGTCAGACAGAAGATTCTGACTGAAGTGATTTTCAGATACATCACATAATTTTACTTTCTCCTAGTCAATTTTAGGTAACACTTTAGAATACTGTTTCTTACTTACTGCATAACTAATAAGGAATTATTGAAGAACTAACATAATTCATTAACACTTAACTCACTACTGTTAACTATTAAGGAAGATGTGTTAACTAATCAGTATGTAATACAATTTTATGATTGTATGACGCCAGACATCATCATACAATTTTATGATTGTATTAAGTAACAGTTAGCTAATCAATAACTAATGTATTCTGTCATAACTCCTGATTAATTATCTATTAGTTAAGGTTCAAGAAAAATAACTATGAAATAACTACTACTGAACTACTGAATAGGCAAATAGTCATTATAATAATCAGGCTGTGGCCCACAAATCAAGTACTTGAGTAAAAGTACAGATACCCCAATAAAATATTACTCCAGTAAAATTATCAGTAGTCATATTCACTTTCAAAATTACTTGAGTAAAAGGACAAGTACTAAGTACTACAGTAGCAACTTTGTTACAGTCCACTACTACTATCATTAGCCTATAATGGACATGAAATATGCATTTTGTTTGCTGCACACCCAAAAAGAACGCATTACTATAATTGTACAGTTTTTGCCTGTATGGTAAATAATTGTTTTGTGCCCATGTTCTGTAGGAAATCTGCTTCGGAAAGGAACCCAAACTCCACTGTCTTGCCATAACTATCCAACTTACTACAGATACAGTACACTCTATAGAATGGTGGTTTGTTTATTTATTTATTTAACTAAGTGTAAATAGCATATTTTCTTAAGGATAGATAACCTATTATTTACACTAAGTGCAAATAGCGATGGATGCTCTTTACGCTAAGTGCAAATAGCAATGGATTCTATTTGCACTAAATGAAAATAGCAGTATTTTTTTAACGATATGCTATTTACACTAAGTGCAAATAGCTATAGATTCTGTACACTTTGTTAAAATAGCAATATTTTCTGCTCTTTATACTACTTATTGCAAATAATGGCAATTATCTGCACCTCAGTATTGTATACATTATAAAACAGTACGCAATAATAACGTATTGAGTGTAAATTATAGTTTTAATTCAAATTAGGCTAATAAATGGATGCCACCTTATTGGGACAATAAAGCCCTCCCTACACCTACCCTAACCCTACCCAATACTTTATTTTCAACATTTTGATTATTTCCTTCATTTTTATTGAAAATAAATGCCTTTCCGATGCGATATGAGATTTGAAAAGGGAGAAAAAATGGTCGGCAAAAGGCGGGTTCGGACTCGGGTCGATCGCGTCAAGAAACTGATGTTGTAGTGTTGACTATCCAAATCACAGGTTGGTAGGCGAAATACAGGTTTGTGTAAATTCTATTTAATCTATAAAATCATGGTAACACTTTATTTCGATAGTCCACTTTAGACATTATACTAACAGTAAGTAACTTTGCAACTACATGTCAACTAGCAGTCATTAGAGTATTAGTAGTCTGTCTACTTAATATCTTCTAACATTTTATTTTGATGGGTCCACAACATACAACATACTTACTATCAGAAACTTTGCAAGTATATGTCAACTTATTCTACTAACCCTAAACCTACCCTACTGAGAGTTAGTGGACATGTAGTTACAAATTAATGATAATTAGTTGACATGTAGTTGACATGTAGTTACAAAGTTACTTATAGTTAGTAGAATGTCTAAAATGGACTATCGAAATAAAGTGTAACCAAAATCATTACTGTGCTGTAGCCTAAATCAATTTATGTTATGCAAAACAACAGGTATGCAATGTCAGTTGCACATGCCTATTCCGTTTTACTTGATGGAATTGCCTGATCCTTTGCATAAAACAAATTATTTTATTTTTAAAGATACTAAATCTAAATACTTCGGATGTTAAAATATGTTCTCAGAACTGTACACTGTTTGTTTATGGGCAGGTTACGGAGTCAGTAACAGCATATTGCAGCTATGAGTGAAACGCAGAGCGCTGGTCAGCAGTTTCCCTGAGCCCAGCTCCCGCACCAGATCCAGCACCGCTACCGAGGAAACAGGAGTCCGGGTGAGTCCACTTGAATTGCTTTTAAATGTTTAACTTTTGATTATAAAATGTTTGTTAAATTAATTTAAATGTGGGCAGTAGGCTATACATGTTAAAATGGAATAAAATATGCTGTATTAAGAAATGTTCTCATCTGAAATAAAGATCGTAAACAAGTTGTGTCATGTATTTTACAAAGTTTATGATTACTTTTATAGGTTTTTTTAGAGTGTAAGTTTGATTTGAGTCAAAATGATGTAGTTATTATTTACTAATAGGTTCGCTTTAGAATACTGTTTCAGGTTCTAAGTACCCTTGTGAAAAAGAAGTGTGCTTAATTGCAGTATAATTTAAATTAAAGGCCACTTAAGTGTACTTAAAGAGCACTAGCATAGCCAGAAATGTTTAAGTGGGTGAGCCTACATAAAACTGGGTGGGCCAGGTGTGTAGCATATGAAAACTGCATGTAAAATTGCCAACAAAAAATACAGCACCAAGGCTCATTACACAGTACTTCTAAAGCATGCATTAACATTAGTAATTTGTTATGTTAATGTTCATTTCAAAATTTACTAATAGGATATTATTAAAATTAAAAGTTAACATTTAAAAAGTTTACATTGTTAACATTTTCCTGAGCTGCTCAACAAACATGAATAAATATGGTAACAAATGTATTGCTAATGTTAGTAAATGCATTAACTAACGTTAACTAAAGGAAGTTTATTAAAAAGCATTACCTCAGTCTGAAACAACGGGGTTTCGCTGATGATTTCATAATCAAGTGTCTCTGTCAGTTCAGGCACATCGAGGACCACAGAAATGTGCGCATCTGCAAATTATGCAGTTTGTTGTGGCGACCAGGATCTAGCACAATGTTTATGTGTTTCTTTCCACAAAGGACGCATCCGTTTAGCGGATCAAACACTGTACCTATGCTAATATGATGTTTCGAACACACTTGGTTCACAAGTTTCCGATCGATAAATCCAGCACCCTCAGGTGGTCTGTCGGGTTACATCTGTAGACGGTCCGGATTTCTAAGACTTTTACTTTTTAAAGAATTGATCTGATTTATGTTTGCTTCACTAGGCTATTTTCAAATTTAACTTCACAAACGCCTGCATTTTACTATTATATCCTTACGTCATAAACATAACATTGTGGGTGGGACTAACAGAAACGGACGAATAATCAAGAATCGACCTGTAATTGACCATGAAAACAAGCGTTTAATATTTTTAGTAAATAAAGTTACAGTGAAGTAAGATGTTTATTAGTATCGTTTAATAAATTACATCCATTTGGAAAATTACAAACTTTTCATTGGGTGGGCCACAGATGAAAGTGGGTGGGCCTGGGCCCGCCCAGGCCCACCTGTAGCTACACGACTGTTAAAGAGATAATAATAATATATATTTAAGTATTACTTAAACATACATTTTACATAATTATGATTTTATTGTGTTTTAAATAAGTACACTTATTTTGATATATTTATCAGTATACTAAAGCACATGAAAAATAATTGATTTTAATTTCAACTTAAGTGTGTTCTTCAAAATTACATCTGTTAATATATTTTAAATGTATTTAGTCTATAATATATACTATGTGCATTAATGCACTTGAAATGTATATTTCTTCTAAACTTAAATACACTTTCTTATACTGTATACTCCAATAAAACTTATTGTTGAAATTTTCATCACCAGCTCTTGCACTATGAACTCTATGAAGTTTAATTCTCGACATAATATTTGACATACAGTGTTATTTATGAGAGTACTGTATTTGTATGTAATAGTACTGTACTTTACATCTGTGTACAGAATACTTTCAATATCATTATGTTGTTCTAAGTCACTTAAACACATTTAATTGCATTAACTGCAAGCAAAAGTTAGATCTAAACAAAATCAATTTGCATCCAAATACATTTTATTTTAATTAGACTAGGCTACACTGCACTGTAAAAAATGACTGACTTTTAGTTAGGTCAACGAGTCATGAATGAGTCTAACAATAGTCTTTGGTCTAACTACACAATGAACTAGGACAATTTGAACTTGAATAGAAATGAAAAGCCTGAAATAACATGTAACCACGCACCAAGTAGCCTATCTCTTTTGTTTTATGCGCATGGGCCCAAAATACTACGTCATGATGGCGCGCTACTTCACAGCAGAGTTTGAAAAATGTTTCTGGAGTCGCGACGCGCGAGGGAGCTTCGCTGATCAAAAGAGAACAGAGGAGCGGCGCGTTTGGATGATTATGAGACTTTATGTACTGCAGATAATGAATCAAGTAAGTATATCTTGATATAAGCTTTCTTTATTCTTAATTTAGTTTTACCATTCCTGCGGCTTTCACCGGCAGTTCTTGCTATTATGGACTCGGGAGGGGAATTAATCGTGTCCTATAATTTATCTATGAATGCGTTCTGATGTCGGAATGTTATCGTGTGCGTGGACTAAGAAATTTGGCTGCTGAAAATACAATATTTTATTTTAACTAAACGATTTAAAAATCAGTTTAACGCTACTGAACAAAATTCAAAGATCCGATCTTGTGATATTTATGTAGCCTATATAATCGATATTATAACCACCAGTAATATTCAATATATCAGCCACCTCTAGAAATAATGTTGTTGTTTTTTTCTTTTTGCATTTGAAGAGCTAGATGTTCAGTTACTGGTTGTGTTTGTAATAATATGTAATATTTTTGTACTTATCTGGAGTTATTTATTTTTTCAGGATCAGTACAGATTTGTTACTGGAGATACAGTGTGGAAACACAGACCAGTACTGAAGAGGTGATGTTAGAAATTTTTAATGAATTGTTGCCTAGTCAGCTCACCCTGATCACACATGGCAAGCTAAAAGTGCTATATTAAGTCACTATCCCTATGGATTTTAAATACTTTGAATCTTTTCCATTTGCAAGTAATATATTCCCACCTGTGCATTTACAGATCCCCCTCTAATCATCATATATGTTACAGGTAACAAACCAAAGGAAGAGGACAGCAGCTTTGCTGTGTCAGTCATGGTAAAAACAGGAACATTCTTCATGAAGATGTGTGAGAGAAGCTTGCAAGGCAAGATGAGGGAAACAAATTAAAGGTACCTTTCTTCCCACATGCAGCAACATAGTGTTGGCCCAGATCCGGCCCATGTGAAATCTATGCGGGCCAGATGTGGGCTGGATCTGGACAAACACTGCTTGCTGTCTGGGATCAGTTTCATAGATCTTGGGATATTTATCTATATTTGGGTAATTGATAAAGTTATGTTTTATTCCCTGTAAAGTAGGATAAAAATGTTTGTAAAAATGTTATCTATTTTTAAAGCCCAGTGTCAGTGAAGATGGTGTGATCAGGAAATCTGGTGTTTGCAGGAAATCTGAAGGAACATCTCCCAGCATTCTACTACGCTGTTGCCCTGATGATTGAGGTAATTCACCTCTTAAGTGATGCAGATGTGGTCAAAAGTTTACATACACCTTGCAGAATAAACTGCTTCAGAGCAGAAACTGTAATTTTTTTTGAATGATTCTACCCCTCTACCTGTCACGGTTTGTGGTGCGGGAAGGACGCAGGAGACAGCAGGTGAAGTAAATGATCTTCATTTTAATAAATCAATAGGTACACATCAAAATGACGAGTGAACGGACCAAGACTAAGGGAGAACTCGGGACTTATAAACACATTGAACGTAATCAGGGAGAACAGAAACAGGTGAGGAGTAAAAGGAATAATCAAATTAACTTAACAAGAACAGGAAAATAACCAAATAAGGAAACTCAGGAGGGACAGGGGAAAAACAACGAACAACGAGTCCAGAACCCTGACACTACCCTCTCACTGCTTAAATTATTAACATTTTGCAGAGACTGCAAGGTGTATATAAACTTTGGACTGCAACTGTGTCTATTGCTTTCACTCAACTGAACCATTTATAATGACTGGATATGTTTTATAACAATTGTTCTTCTTTCTTTCCTCAAGGAATTTTTTTTCTGACTTTCCTGCCTCTTTGGACCATTTCCGTTCACAGAGATTTTGGAGAGATGGTGTGCAGCTTTGTGACATTTGAAGTTTACTGCCGATGGAGAGCTTCTGGGACACTGACAAACAGCACTTTCCAGCAAGTTCATTTGGAGTTCTTTTTTTTTTGTTTGTTTTTATTAATTAATTAATTTATTTATTTAGTCAAACTTGCATTCACTAATGCTGGAGTAAGATTTTAGAAGAAACCTTTCGGTCCTGTTTAATGTTGGTGCTAGTGAAGGTTTGAGAATTTATGACCTGGTTTCACAGATAGGACTCAGACTAATTAGGCCATAGTTCAATTAGGACATTTAAGTAATTTTCATTAACATGCCTTAGAAAAAACATTACTAGTATGCATCTTGAGACAAAACAAAGGCACTGATATTTTTAAAGATCAGTCAGTGCAAGTTTCTTTCAGTTGAAATAGCTCAGAATTACATTCAATTCAATTCAATTCAAATCAGCTTTATTGGCATGAATTGCACAATATGGCCAAAGCATAATTATAGAATTACATTTTAGTCTGGGGCTGGTCTTAAGCCTTGTCTGTGAATCCGGGGGTACCATTAACACAGTTTGGTAATGTTTTACAATAAGGTCTCATTTGTTGTACATGGAATGATAATTTTCTTGATTTTTTTTTTTTTGTATTAAGTGTGTTAGTAATCCTATACGTTATGGAGACCAAATGACTCCACAAGGATATTAATACCAGTTAATTTTGACCTTGTTGACATTCTTAGGTCCCCAATGAGGAAACAGGCTTATACATCATACAGAATGATGTTTTCTATGATGGCGAGATTAGGTATTTTGTGTGTAAGTATGCAAGTGATTTTGCATTGTTCTCCAGACTCTTTCTAAAAAGTGAGTTAATGTCATGAATCCGGTTCGTGGCCTTCCGTCTGATTGCCACCAGAGGTCACCCTTCCATCATATTGACTCTCTCACTACACAGACTGTTTCACATTATCTTGCACTACAATTCCCATCAGCCATTGCACTGACCACACGCACAGCTGATTGCACTGATAACACACCCTACATAAACCATGGACTTCCTCTTTCTCTTTGCCGAGTATTGTATAGCGTATATCCTAGCGATAGCTACTCTACGGAGCCCACTTAGTTGTCATAGTCTTGCCTTGCCTGTTTTTTTCCCGTGTTCTGATTCTAGCCCGTGTTTCCTGGATTAACCCTTGCCTTGCCATTCAGACTCTGTTTGCACCTCTCTTGGATTATAGCTCGTGTACCTGTATTATCTCTTTGCCTTGCCCCATTGGATATTGTTTGCCGATCGAAGACCCACGCTTGCCCTAGGACTACTCTTTGTCTTGTCTCTACCATACCTGTTTGCCGTTGTTTGACCCTGCCTGTTATGACCATGTCGCTGTTGAGAAATAAAAGCTTGCAAATGGATCCGCACGCCTCTCATCTCATCGGTTCCGTTAAAGTGTTGCAACTGTGTATAGTGTTGGGTTTTTCTTGAGCATCGTTTTGACAAATGTAGAGGGTTTTCCATTTAGTGTTTGTGTTGATTGTAACTAGGTAATTAATACATTGAAATGATATTGAAGTATATTTTAGTTCACATTACTTGCTTATTCAGAGGTAAATATTGTAGGGAGTGAAATTATTTCCTTTATGAAAATAACTCCTCATGAAGCCAAAACTTAGGAACTCTTACAATGCAAATGTCAGGCCACAAAACAAACTCTTCAATCAGGCTTTGATCTATTTGTGAAGCCAAACACCCAGAAACCCTTACAATGCAAATGTCATGCTGCAAGACAATAAACTCTCTAATCAGACAAGAAGATCTGAGAAAAAGATCATTTGATCATTGGTCCATTCACCCATCCTTCCCCCCTGGACTTATGGTACTGGTCACTGAAAGAACTCAAGTTGTTACTCTTACATAAATATTTACTATTTCTTAGGAATTAATGATCTTAACCCTTTCATGTTTGGTATCATTTTAAAGGTCTCGGTGCGATGGGTAAACTGGTCTCAATTTCACAGAAGTCTCTTGTATTATGAGAAATACTGAAAACTTAAGTTAACTCTGTGCTTCTGTTGTGGGCGGTCTCCCTTCAAAATCTGATAAACATTGCTCTACAGGTGTGACCATTTGGAGCACGAGAACAGCTCCTACTGAGGTTTCTCATCCCCCATACACAGATCTAATCTGTTTTGGGGCAGATAATAAATGTTTATGGGCCTTTTGCACAAGGGTAAGTTACACATCAGTCGGGGCTAACCCTAATCCTAACCCTAAAATTGAAACTACTAATAAATTCATAAACGCAAGTAAAAGACCGAATACGCATTAAATCTTCGACCAGGCCACTGGATTCCGTTGTTTGGACTAGTGGGTGGATCCTTACAATATTTACCATATTTCAAAGTACATATAAAATCCCACTTAAGTGGTTCAAAAATATCACTCAAAAGTTAAACTAATTGTATTTAATGTAATTTTAAACTGTAATATATTTGAAATCATTTACAAATAACATGCATTTAGGTGGTCGAAAACATTACATTTAATTCACGCTAAAGTGTATTGTTAACTGACATTAAAGTATATTTTAGTTAACATTAATTGCTTGTCAGTACATTAGTAGTACACTTTAACCATATGTCAGACAGTGTCTGAGCGTCTTGTGTTTCCCCTCCTCTTGTGACCATATTTGGAGTTCCTGTCAGTGTCCTAGTTTTTGTCTTTATTAGTTAATCAGTCCCCAGCCCTGTGTCATTAATTATCTTGTTCCCTAGTATTCTTAAGTCCTGTGTTCCCTCTCCTCTGTGTTCGGTCTTAGTTGTCTATTGTTGCTATTGTCATATGTTGTCATCGTGTATGTCTAGATGGTTATTGTAAATAAAGTCTTTCATCCTGAAGCTCCTACATCTTGGCGTTTCCCTGGAGTCAACAACGTGACACCATATTTTAAAGACACTAGAAGCAATTATGAAAGTACATGTAAACATGTACTAAAAAGTCCCACATAAGTGGTTTAACAAAATCACTCAAGTTCAACTAATTGCATTTAATGTAATTTTAAACTGTAATATATTTGATATCAATTACAAATTACATGCATTTAGGTGGTCGGAAACATTACATTTAATTCATGCTTAAGTGTATTGTTAACTGACATTAAAGTATATTTTAGTTAACATTAAATGCTTGTCAGTAGTAGTACACTATAACCATATTTTAAAGACACTAGAAGCAATTATGAAAATACATATAAAGATGTACTAAAAAGTCCCACTTAAGTGGTTTTAAAAAATCACTCAAAAGTTCAACTAATTGCATTTAATATCAGTTTAAAATGTGATACATTTGAAGTTAATTACAAAAACAATGTATTTAAGTGTCGAAAATAACATTTAATTTGCACTTATGTGTGTTCTTTTAAAGTATATTATTTCTGCAATAAGTACACTTTATAAAAGTATACTTAAGTGCACTTCTTTTTCACAAGGGTAATTCTTGGGGAATTATCTAATAATTCTTTATTAATTACTAATGGGTTCCCAATATTTTCACTTTAGAATAGGCCTACTGTTTCAGGTTTGAAGTAAATCCTGCAGAATTATTTTATAAGTCTTTATTAATTACTAATTGGTTACCTGTATTTTCACTTTCCCTCAGTCCTTGCCTTACATACAGGAATTGAATTAATGGTAATGCGGTATATGCTGAGGAGGCACACATACAGTACTGTATATAAAATATAAAAACTAAGGTTAATTATCACAAGGCACTGGAGTGGTGGTGGGGTTCCTATCGGAAGCTGATTTCTTACAAAACACACTCTCAAAACAATTCACTACACAGGCAAACCCTCTATAAAATTTATTGCATTTATTAATATTGCATTTTCCAACCTGGTCTCATAAAAATACGTACCTCTGCGCACTTTTTGTGCGACACCGTTTTACGTACCTTGCTGCACGTTTTGCCGCAGTTTCAAATAGAAATGTCCACTGAGTGGCGCTAAAGCACAGGTTCAATATGTGAACCCTGGCATGTTTTTATTATGTAGATATTGGTACGCATTGCTGGGTTTTTTTTATTACGTTGCTTCAGATAGGCCTACGTATTGCGGCGGTTCAGAATTCAAATATCCGGGGACTGTCGCTAAAGGTTAACGCTCTATCCTGTTGGAAATATGCCCTACACCAAATCCAACCCTAAACCTAACCGATAGTGTTAACAAATACAAAACTGATATAAAAACGTATTAGCTGATGCAACTGTGCCATTTGAACTTCCTTTTACGCAGATTTTAACTGCTTTGTGGAACTGTAGTTACACGGGATTTGAACCGGTGCTTCTCGTCTCCTAAATCCATCTCCGTACTCCGTGAACTACCGAACAAACTTATCATCTATGAAAACCCATAGATATGAAGCTGGATGTGTGCGATGCTAACGTTCAAAAGTATCAGTTTTCAAATCTCCCAGCATATTAATATTGTTTTGAAGTCATAGCATGATATTCTTCAAGTAATTGAGCGAAAATTATGCTTTATTAATCGCTACTCTGTAAATTTGTGTGAAAGTGTTCATTTATTTTGGAAACTGCAGTGATATGTACTTATTGGTACGTATTTCATGTCACGCTAAAAAGTGCACCCAGGTACATAAATGCCATGAGACCAGGTAGGCATTTTCATACTACTACTACTACTACTACTAACATTTATATGACAGGGTCACAACTCAATGTAATTGTGTATGATTGTTCATTAGTAGTTACTTCATAGTTATTTTTCTTGAACCTTAACTAGTAGATAATAAATAGATAATAGATAATAGTAGTTCTTCAGGAGGTATGACAGAATACATTAGTTATTGATTAGCTAACTGTTTCTTAACACAATCTTAAAATTGTATTACATACTGATTCGTTAACACATCTTCCTTAGTAGTTAACAGTAGTGAATTAAGTGTTAATGAATAATTACCTGTTAGTTCTTCAATAATTCCTTATTAGTTATGTAGTAAGTAAGAAACAGTATTCTAAAGTGTCACCCAATTTTAATATTATGAATCCTGAAAAGATCTTTGTATAGCATTCTAAGGAACTTGCATTTTTTTCCTGTTCAAATTTATATTGATCTCAATTAAATGTGGCTAGATGTAACATGGTTCAAAACTGTCTAATCCCAATGCCAATGGTAAGTAAAAAATTACGGTCCATAAATATTGCATAACTATTCAGTATATCTGACTTTCTGCTGTATAGAAGGATTCTTGAATGACTGCCATAAGCTTTCCTGTGATAACAGCCTTAAATCATCAAGAGTGGGCCACTATGTGCCACATTTACATTCAAATGGTAATTGATCTACACAGAACCTAAACCTTAAAATGATTGCCTAAATTCAGTCAGAGACTTTGAAGGAATTGGTGTTTGCATTTTTCTTTTTATCTGTTACACTGCTAATACATCTCTAACGTACACAGCAGAACCTGTTCTTTCACACCATCATTGTTTGACATTGTTTGAGCTGTTCAAGCATAAGCTCTTATCACGGACATCATGTCAAGTCAAGTCAAGTCACCTTTATTTATATAGTGCTTTTAACAATACAGATTGTGACAAAGCACTTAACAGTATCAAATTGGAGGATATGTCAGCTTGTATCAAATTGGAGGACATGTCAGCTTGACTTCTGTGGCATTTCAGTGCTTAGGTAGAGGGCTGCCTCGTTGACCAAAGAGCAACTGGTCATACTGTGATAACCCAGTGTTTTTCTGCACTCGCTCTTTCTTTGAGTCTTTCTTATTCCTCCCTCCCTCAGGCTCTCACTTTCTCTGTTTTCTCTCTCCTGTTCGCTACCTTTTACCCCTGACAGGAATTAAAGCTGGAGGCAAGCTAAGCTTCCCAAGTGGGTCTCCATCATGGCCGGATGTGGCATTCTGAAGAAGATGCTCTTGGCTTTTCCATGTCCAGACACTGCCCTACATAAAAGTCTGTCAAGCTTGTCTAACTCTGAAACTGCAGGGGGGAGCACAATGGAAAATGTGGAGCACATCTTATTACAAAGGCGAAAATTGAATTTCACAGTTTAAGCCATTGCCAAATGTATCTGTGCTGTGGACAAAAGAGAAAGAGAAATAAATAAAAAATAAACAAAGAAAAGAAAAACAGTCTTAGCAGATAGGAAATATGTTGAATTGAAAAATAACCGTAAAAGTTAGTTTGAGATGGTAAAGGGGTAGATAAAATACTGCCCTGACACATTTAATATGGAGATTCAGTAATCAACAGGTTGAATCTCATGTGCTGCAGGTAAATTAACACAATGTTCTGTTAAATCTAAATATTAAATTTAAGACGTTCTTTCACTTATAACAATATAGTGTGCATTTAAAATGCCTTACATAGCATAGTGTCAAGTATAACAGTTTTGTTATCCTAAAACTACTATTTGACTCTTAGAGGAGCTTAGAAATGTCAGAAGCACTGTTCACGGTACATGACATGTTAGCTATGCTTCCTTCAGTCAAGTCTTAGCCTCTCGTCAAGTCCACGGACAACCCATAATTTGTAAATAATATTTTGACATTGTCTGCTATAAATTGTTCACCAGATGCACCGACTTCATAAATGACAACAATAAAACTGACTCTTAACTGACTCAATTTTTTTTTTTTTTTTTTATGTTTTTGTAAAAAGTATCTTATTCTCATACAGGCTGTGTTTATTTAATACAAAATGCAGTAACAAAACAGTAATATTGTTCCAATTAAAAGATTCATGAATTTCTAAATTATTATAATTCCAGTTGAAAATAACTGTTTTCTATTTTAATGGTTTTAACATGTATTTTTCCTCTGATGCTGAATTTTCAGCAGCCATTACTCCAGTCCAAGTGTCACTTGACCCTTCAAAACTTATTCAGATATGCTGATTTCTTGCGCAAGAAACATTTTTTATTATAATCAATCTTGAAAATTGTTATGCTGCTTAATATTTTTCTAAAGAACTGCATTTATTTGCAATGGAAATATTTTGTGCCATTATAAAATCCTTTACTGTCACTTTTGATTCATTTAATGTGTCCTTGCTGAACAATTTCAACTGTAGTGTATTCTGTGTATTTATGTATAAAGTGAGAGAAACAGAGAAAAAGAGATAATGAGTAAAATTGAATAACCTTATAACATCGTAATTTCAGCACAGCTTTCGTCATTATTTTAGCATAGTTACTTGTTCACAGCACTTTTTGATGACATCACGGGAAAGATAAATGAGTTTCTGTGGCTGCCTGACCCTAGCTTTATACACTCATTTTAATTCTAAACAAATCATCTTCAGAACAGAGGGCTTGACTGCACAGTGTTCAATAGAACTAAACAGAACTGCTGAGACCACATGAACACAGACTGCAAGAACAAATCTGGGTTCAGGGAGGATTCAAGGTTGGCAGCAGATCCTAATAATGTGGTTCAGATGAAGTAAATGCAGACACGGCATAAAAAGAAAAGATGATTTGAAACTTCACTAGCCCTTTCTTTCTCTTCTGTCGTTTCTTTATTACTTAGCCCTTTTGTCACAGACATTACAACACAAATGAACATTTCTAATAAATCTACTTTGCATGCCGGTTTGAATTTAGCCTAGAATGACCCTATTTATATGTAATCGATGTAAATGACAGAACGTTGATGACAATGTGACTCATTTCTGTTTATAACTCAAGTAACATTCTAATAGCATTTGTATGATTTGTATAAAGCATTTCATTCTCACCAAACTGCAATATTAGACTACATTCAACTATGTAACAAAGTATTTTAGTCCAGCATTTTCAAAATTATGAGGCTTGAAAAGGAGAACTAGAGGACAAGAATGAAAACAAAACAGAGACAGAAACTTAAAAAAAAATCACAGTGAGAACAAGGAGAAATATAATGGCTGGTTTCCTACAGCTCACAGGTGCTGTAACTAGAAATGAGCACTGCTGTTGAAAGATCTGCATAACAAACAGTGGTAAAACGAATATCCCAAGAGAGTGGTAGGACATCTCTGGAGTCTAGTGGGACAGAAATGAAAAGAACTGTCACAACAAAACCAGGTTGTCTTTCACTGAAATACACATTCACACAAAAGACCAGAGAAACAAATACAGTATGCTTCAAAATGGTTGGTTTCACAGGGAACGAGGCCACTGCAACAATGTCGTTCAAAGGAAATTGGGCTTCTTTTGAGCAAACAATACAGATGTTACATAGAAGCCGCTGAAGGACCTCAAAAACACACATGATTTCTGCTTTTGGCAGACACTAAATACACACATATACACACAAGTAACCCCCGTCTGCGGTCATCTGAAAGTTTAGAGTTAGGTTATATTTGTAGTATATTTGTATATTGTCTTGGTGGAACAGATCTGCTACGCTGCTGCTGAATTGTTGCTGCTGTTGATTACTGCTGTTGTTGTAGATGATTATTTCTGCTTCTGCAAACCAAGTACAGGAACTTGCTACTGCCAATATATATGCCTATACAGTGCTGTCAGTATTTAAGACATACCGCTGCTGCACATATAGCATATAATAACCCGTAGCAGATCTATACAGGTGGAGCTGGGGAAGGTAGAGGGTTTCAGTGGAGCTCTGAAATCATGCTGCGACCTGCTCTAGCGAATGCTAACCAGCCATTTAAATGTAAAGCAGTAAGATCATTGGCTGCGTATGCAATATGACCCAATCATCTTGTGCCAGGTAGTTTAATGGTCAGAATATCTTCGATTTGCATTAACGGCCCATCAGCCTGCGCCATCTAGAGTTTCATGACAGAACTTGGCATATATCAAAAAAATAAAATAAAATTGTAATTACAGCTAATGGATTATATTAGCAAAATTAAAAATTAAAAAAAGACAACAGACAGACCACAATTACGCTTGCAGCATAATGAAATTGTTTAGATTTGTTTCATAATAATTTGAATCAGAACAATAATGTATAAAACAACATCAAATAAGATTCCCTAAACAAGGAACTTCAGCATATAACATAACTGCAGGAATATCTAATAAAATTTTTCCAGTTTGAATGTCATAGCTAAAGTAACAAAATAGCCTACTGCTTCTGCATATCACAATTCATTGGTAAAACTGGTATAGATAGTTTAGAAATGTATCCAAAGTTTCCTCAACAGCAACTGTAGTTTTTAAAGTCTTCCAAATGAAAAAACCAAGCACCCAGGACCTCAGAGTCATAGGGAACACTGACTTCAGCTGATGCCCACCCTGATCTGGCATGCTAATGTATTCAAGTTGAACATACTCTATTCCTCATTATCCTACTATTCTACCACTTCCCCCTCTCTCTCTATAGTCAAACACTCATTTTTCCTTAGAGATGTGCAATTCTAGAGTTCATTAAGTCAACTTGAGTATTTAGTGTGAAATGAGCTGTAAATGTTGTTTCAGTAAGAGTGAGCTGCTAGATTATGAGAAAGGATTTGTGGAAGATTCTACTAAGAAGTTGTTTCTAACCCAAATATG
This sequence comes from Onychostoma macrolepis, assembly GCF_012432095.1. NCBI lineage: Eukaryota > Metazoa > Chordata > Actinopteri > Cypriniformes > Cyprinidae > Onychostoma > Onychostoma macrolepis. The sequence continues at coordinate 17,541,814 of NC_081159.1, read as the reverse complement.
AACAATTACTACTAATGCCTAATGCACTGATTATAAGAAGAGATGCATGCTCTCATTTTGCGTGGATTTGTAGGCAAATCCATACTTTCATTTGTTACTGCAAATGATTACACAAGTGTTACTCATTATATCCGAAAGCCGCAAAGTGCTGTGCCTGGCTTATAATGAACCAATACAGTTCTGCAATCTTGGAACACCAATGAGCCAATTGCATCTGAGGACCAGAACTAACTGTTGTACAAAATATACTGTAATATGCAGTGAGGTCCAAAGTCTGAGACCCCATTGAAAATCCTGGGTTAAAAAAAAAAAAAAAAAACAATTCTATGTTTGCATTAAGAATTTAAAGCATATCTCAAATCATGCTGGAGACACAATTTTACACAAAGTTTGCAGTTCATACAGCTTGAATTAAAGAAACTAATTAAAAAACCAAATGCTAAGAAAATAATTGTTCATTTTTCAATTCAATTTTACACTCAAATTACTCTGCTGATAACAAACAGAATTCTGCAATGGAAAAACATGTATTTAATTATAAAATGCAAATAGAAGCATTTTCATTAGTTGTCTCAGATTTCTGGCCTGCACTGAATATATATTTACGAGTTTGACATGAAGCTATAAGAAAATTGTAAGTATATAAATGTTTAATTAACCTTTGAAACTTTTAATCCTAAAAAAAAAAAAAAAAAAAAAAGGAAAATATATTGCTGTAATCAAAATTCATCCATTTAGCCATGTGCCCTCATTTAATACATCACAAACCAAACCCTGTATTTAGATATCAAGTTTTTGCTGTAAATATTTAGTTAAGACCTAATGGGAATTTGGATTTGATCCCAGCTGTCACAAACCCCTAACAACATATATTTTACTGTATCTTAGATAGGATCCATCACAGTGTGGATTTAGTCAAATTTACGTAATAAGTATGTAATTAAAAGCTTAAAATAGGCTTAAGACCATTACGTACAGATGTTAGGATAGGACAATATTTGGCTGAGATACAACTGTTTGAAAATGTGAGGGTGTGAAAAAATCTGAGAATCTGGGTGCAAAAAAATCAAAATATTGAGAAAATCGCCTTTAAAGTTGTCCAAATGAAGTTCTTAGCAATGGCTATTACTAATTAAAAATTAAGTTTTGATATGTTTACAGTAGGAAATTTACAAAATATCTTCATGGAACATGATCTTTATTTAATATCCTTATGATTGTTTGCATAAAAGAAAAATCGACATATTTGACCCATACACTGTATTGTTGGCTATTGCTACAAATATACCTGCACTGTTACACATTTCAAAGGGTTTTTACAGTAACTTGCCAGTAAGTTACTGTAATTAAGATTTACAGTAGCAAACTGTATTTGATATACAGTTGCAAACAGTACTGTTATACAGTAAATTACTGTAAAAAAAAATCGAATTCATCAGTATACTACTATTGTCAGACTTTGTCTCAGCGTCTTGTGTTTCCCCACCTCTCGTGTCCTTATTTGGAGTTCAAGTCCTCGTTATGTCCTCATTAATTAATTAGTCCCCAGCCCTGTGTTTGTAATTATCTAGTCTCCCCAGCGTTCTTAAGCCCTGTGTTTCCTTGTCTCAGTGTCCAGTCTTGAATTGTCAGATTGTAATTGTCAAGTAAACTGTTCCCTGTGTTTGGCTTAACAAATTCTATGGTTCCGAAGTTTCTCGCCTCCTCGTCTCTGGCTCCTACACGTGGGATTGTGACAGCTATATTCATTCATTTTAATATAGATTTCATTAGATTTTATTATTTTTATATAAAATTCATTTTATTTTTACTCGACATAGGTACTACTGGCATTCAATTAAAACAGACACAATAATTACAAAATATAAAATCTGCATGTATAACACTTAAAAATACAGTCTTCCAATGCTGAAATAGTGCATCTTCACCATTTCTCCTGTCTTAGGACATTTTGCAGTGCATTATGTTGTGTCCTCTGGATTTATCCTCACAAAGAATATTTAGGCAACAGAAACATAATGGGGAAAAAAGACAAACAGCCAAAGAATACAAAACCCAGGTGCTGCTCCAAAACGTGGCCACCACCTTTGCTCACCATCCACTTTGTTAGTGACAGAAATGTCTTCTCTGAAAAACAAGAAGTAGAAATGGCACACTTTAAAAAGGCAAACCCCATAAAGAATACACAAACCTCTCAAAACCATAGCTGTTCTCTTACCATGAATTATTAGTCTCAGGGTGGCTGGCACTGTCTTTCTTGATGCATCATTGCAGTTGCCTTTAAAACACAAATACAAAAAAATGCAGTAAATCTTAAATTCCATTAAAAAATATAACAAACTAATTCTAAAAATAGAAAAGGCAGCTAGACATATAACTTGTTTAACTTAGCTAACATACGATTTTATTTTCTCAATAGGCTAACTGGCCAACATTAACTACTAACTAACCTGAACAAAATTTCACATTAGTTAACCTAATGTTAATATAAGATAAGCGTTGCTTGTTAAAAATCATTTTAATTCGGTAATTTAATTCAATAAGCTGCCAATTGTCGTTTGAAACGGCAGCACAGTTTACCATAGTGAAGTTTGTTACCGCCATGTTGACAGGTAAATGCTACTAACCTTAGGTAAACTGGTGTGCAAAAATCTGACACAAACACACAGACAAACATACATATATATTTTACCTTGCTTGCAGGTCTTATTGGCTGTATCCGAAATCTCCCCCTATACCCTCAAATAGTGCACTATTTGAGGGGACAGCCATTTTAAGTGGTGTACAGAACCATAGTGGATGTTCTTGAGTGCACTCATTCAATCCCACAATGCACCGCAAAAATGAGTGTACAACCGATATACACTCAACAGCTAGAGAATCCCCATAATGCACTGTGAGAGTCACACGCAGAATGAATTCCCGCGTCTCGCCAGAAGATTGCGCCCGCAGCTTAATTATCCATTCATTCATTTTAGAAGCGCTCGTCCGCGGCGTAATACAGCGTAATACAACACAGGTACAAAATTATTTGTAAATTGACTATTAGGGTTTATACATAATTTCCGTGACAGAGTTCAAGATAAATCCTTCAATCTTACTACTGGAGCTGCCCGTTTCAAATGATTATTAAACAGCAAGCAAACTATGCAAAAGCGGCAGTCCTTCCGGTGCACTGAGTGTCCGAATTCACTCACTCGATTTCATTCACTCCTTCAAGTGAACTGTATGAGTGGACTAATGTAGGGAATAGTGAATGAGGGTATAGGGGCGATTTCGGATACAGCCATTCTCTCGTAAGGTGCATCGACACACAGCGCAGATGTTCTATGTTCTCCAGAACTCTCCCACTTTCGCGGGTTCATCCCTGGGCAAAACCCATGGCGCTGCCCCGCTGCTTCCGTGTCTTCCTCGGACGCGAGTGGCGTGGTATGGCGAGACTCAATAAAAAAACAATATAGAACCAATTATATATACTATCTACAGTGGATTCGGACAGTAAAGTGATGCCCCGGTATATTTCTGACGTACAAATGTGCTACAAGCGCTCACGCTGTTTCCGACATGAAGGACAAACGGATTTGCCAATCATTACAAGCGATGTAACACATCCAGTGTAGTCAGTCCCAAGCTGTTGCTGCGTTGTAGACACAGTCCAGGGCAAATCGTGTCAGTCCAAATGTAAGAAATGAAGAAAATAAAACAACTTCAATAGAATGGCGCCAAAGAGTCCGTTACAGTAAATACATTAGTATACAGCAATTTTAAAAAATACAGTAAGTCTCTGTATGTGGGGTCTGACATCTGTGACGCGTGTCCCAGGACCTCATCAGCGTCGCCCTGGAAACGGAGGAGAATCACCTGCACGCCATTAACGCGGGCTGGCCGGCCACACCTGAACCTCATCACGAGGTGGATATATAAGACGCCAAGAGGCGCATTTGGGTGAGACATAACTCCAGTGAAGTATCACTTACTTTCCTCTCCCTCTCCTTCCAGAGAGCAGCGTTTAGCCGGCCAGCCCGAAGCACCTGCACCGCACGGACACCGGACACTCACGCACTTGGAGCACGGCAAAGAAGTAGATCCTGGAGTACGAAGACACAGCACCTGAACCCTACGGCACGCCACTATTTGCACAATAAACGCACCCTTCGGGGCATTTATTGCACTCATCTTGTCGTGTGATTCTTCCACCCGTTACACATCACAGAAAATTCCCATGATGCAAAGGGTATTACAGTTAATTACTGTAAAGGGAATCTGCAGTATTATACTTGGTGATATACAGTAAATAACTGCAGAAATTACAGAAATGTTTAACAGTGCGTGCTACTTATGATTGGTTTTGCGCTCTATGGTCACATATTGGCATGTGATATGACAAACAAGTGGCTACAGGTTTAAATGATGATGTCTGTGATGGTTTTCATTGCTTGAGGTCATTGCAGAATGGAAGGCAGCATTTGTACTTTGACATCACACGTTACATCACTTCTTTCTTAGCGTTTGAAAGTCTTCCCCAGGTTGAATGATGAAAAATCTTCATACAACAAGAAATCAATCTGGCTGTAAAAGAATAAACTCTTGCAGACAATTTGGTGATTTTTCAAGCATCATCTTGTCACAAAGAAAGGCAGCATATAAGCTCAAAAGAACAAGACCAATCATTCAGCTCAGACGACAGATCGTAAAAAAAGAAAGTGGATTATTTAAAACATCACTGGATATTCTAGACCTATGATTACATACATATTAAGGTCTGAAATTGTTCTTGTTAGAGGTACTAAAAGATCTACCAGCTCCTTCCAGGAATCTCAAAATTTCAGAGTTAAATCTCTGCAGGCAGCACAATTTTAATCATGGAGACTAATTTCATGTGAAATGCCAGATCAGTCCATTTTAGCGACAGAGAGAGTGTGTGTGTGAGAGAAAAGAAAGTCTATAGCAGATGACTCCAGAATTGTATTAGTTATGTCTACTGTGAATCATGCACTCTTTCAAGGAAGAATGAGATATAAAGGAAGCACCACAAGAAAGCATAAATATTGTAGTCAAACACTGACTGAATGAACATATCCTGTTTGTCCCCTTATTTAGGTATGCACCAATATGCAAATTATGGCCTATTGTGACAAACCTTTTTATTAATGTGGTTTGGAAAATTATTTCCATGTTATGTCCATAACACACTATTTTGCAATCAATAAATAAATAAATAAATAAAACCTGAAAGCAATAGTTTTATATGCAACAATTTTTAGGCATCACAACATTACAATGTACAGTATTTATAAAATTGATAAAGATTTGTGTTTTTAAAGATAAACTTAAGTGAGCATTAGATGAGGGAATAGGTCCTCTAAATATAAAAACGAGGGAATTAATAAAAGATGGAATTAGCATATACAGTAACATTTAACATCGAATTAAATCTCAAAGTGTGCACTTTAAAGTGGAAGTGAAGCAGCCAGTCAAGTCTGCATTATTTAGTAAAGAGATTTCCACTTTAATTTTTTAAATATTTTGTTTTATAACAAACAAGATTATTATAACCATTTTAAAGAAAAAGGGATGTTTTGTTATAGCTTTTGGAGCAAGGGCGCCGCCATCTTGCAGTACCACCGCGTGTGACGTCACGGGGTTGGTTCGCTCCGTTGGCCAGTAAAGTAATATAAGCATTTCATTATTTTTTGAACGTATAAATGTTATTTTAACACATTAATATTTTGTTTTCACCATAATTTGGATAAATGGTCAACATAAATATCTATATCAATATCTATCACATAATCTAGGCCAGCTTCTAAAATCGGACTCTGGTCCGGATCCTCAATCCGGTCCCGCCTCAATTTTATATCTCAAGAGCACTAATTATATTTACTACTTCCATAAATGCATGTTAAACTTGTAATTCATTTGCTTAGTTTTTTAAATGTCTTTTTGGAGATGGTCCGAATTTGAAAGCTAAGGCAAGATATTCAAACTTTTCCTTTGTGACATTTGTTGTCATGACATCTAGTGAGCATAATTATGACCTTTGATGTAATTGGGTGATATTTCGCCGCTATATATATATATATATATATACATCACTTATGTGGCCATTTGACTTATAGCAGTGTCCAAGTGTTTTCCATAAATTGAGTTATTTGTGGCGGCCTGTCACTGACCGGCACAAATAACTAGATTTTTCAAAAGGCTTATACTTCGCTGAAACATGAGCATTGCACGTTTCAAAATCAAAATGCGGCGCAGGTGTTTTTATATGAATGTATCTTTGAAAAGAACCAACCGTTTTCAGAAAAGCTCGATGTCATTTTAATTGTGTCTTTCCTGTAATGTAGCTTTGTGAGCGCAGTGCTCATTTGATTACAGCTGTTACCAGGGAAACCATTATATCTTAGCTCTAAAAGCGCCTCCTGCTGGCAGAGAATTAATTTGCATTTGCAAGTCTGTGGGAAACATGGTGTCCGTCAGCAAACAAACAAAAGCTTCAGAATTGTGTTGAGAAGGCGCTCAAGTTTTGAGCTATGTATTATTACTATGAATTAGGCTACTACTACTACTACTATTACTACCATCTTGTGCCCTGCAATAAACATTTACTCAGGTTTTGTTATAACCAATTGTTCTGGTTCGGACCTTTGACACTGATGAAAATTCAGATTTGGACCTTTGAATGTAGACTTTGAGAACCCCTGATCTAGGCCTATATCACGAAGTTTTGATCATTATATCCCAAACATTGTTTTCATAACGTGAGGCGCAACGTGATGTAAACAAACAATGCTTCATACAGTATCGTTCATGTGGCACCTTGTTATGTCAGACCTTTCAGACATTTGCATTACACTAGCTCGATCATCAGTATTTGTATGTAACTCCTGCGAATGTACCTGCTGTACAGCGGTCGGCGGGCTTGACAACGGAGCAGCCAACGCAGAGCTGACCCAAGGCATAAGCGAACTAAGCGGCTGCTTAGGGCCCCCATGGCCACCAGAGGGCCCCCAACAGTAGCCTACATGAAATGACAGTTTATTTTATTTTATTTTGATATATTATGTCAGTGGACAATGGTAATAATACAACAATGCAATATTAAATAATTAAATAATCTATAAGTATCATCTGATTATTTACATAGCGACGCGTCATGCAGGCACAATAGCGCTGTATGACAGATGTATCGCTTTTATTTAGTTTTTCCTTCTTTTAAAATATTATCCACCAATTTGTTAATTATATCATAAACTATATGATACAGCCTATTCTGGCTGTCAAATATGTGTAAATTAATTTGTTTTGTCATTTAAACAACCTAATGACCATGTTAGTTGATCTATAATGTGCGCTGGACACTTGTGTGGATCTGTCGGATTAACATCATGTAATTCATCCATTTCTCTCGAAATAAATGAAAGTAAGTGGCCAGTGAACTGGGAGAAAACAGAGTAAACTAAACGTTATATGGCTGAAAACACTGAACAGTTGTGATGCTCAACGCCAGCCAAAGAGTGGTGCGTCAAAGGGTTAAGATCGATTATAATGTAACATTTTACTTAGCTAGTTTTTGATTAAAGTTTTTTGTCTTCTGTGTAAAACTTTCCTGGGTATATATTTTTGTAATAAAAATAAGCTTCTATTTCATAAACTTGGTAGGCTACTGATGACAGCTTAGTATTACCTTAGCTTATAGGGTCTTTGCTATTATATTCCAATATCATTATGTCTCAGTTAGCTAGTTATAGATTGAGATGTGTTGTTTTAGATGTACAGATGACGTGCTGTGTTTAATAATTTATATTCTTAAAATAACATTCTGTTCCATGAATGCATTGTCTGCTGGTTTATTTATCTATCTTTTCAGAACACAACATAAAGTATGCTACTTAACGTTAACTTCAAGACTTTGAATGTTAAAGTGCAAATTAACTCCTGCCCACTCTTGTGGGTTTGCTACTTTTACAATTAAAAATCATAGAAGGGTAAAACATGCCAGGCAGACATTGGTATGATGTAATATATATATATATATATATATATATATATATATATATGCAGTGTTGGGAGTAACGCATTACAAAAGTAATAATATTACAGTAGTATATTACGCACACACATACAGCATTGCAAACATTGCAGCCTGTTCGTTATCAGAATAAAATACAGTCAAGCAAACATAAAGATACACTGGTTAATTTAAATAGTACGTACTAGTGCGTAGTACAATCCGTGCTGTTCAGCCTGAGCTTGGGCCAAACACATTTGCTCATGTGACAAGGATGTTTTTAACACGTGTTAAGTGCAAAGCCTGGTTTAGGCCTAACGTTACATAATAAATAATAGTTTAGCATTCAAATACATCGCGAATATGGACATATTTAATTGGATTCACGCTGTTTGTTTTCAGTTTCGCTTTAAATTAGCCTAATTCGTTTTGGCTTGTTTAGCAATTTATATTTTTCATCCTTGTTTTGTTCTGAAAACCGTTCAAAATAGCCAGTAGGCTAGGTAATTTGTTTATTGTTTGTACATTACAACATTGTTTGTACATTATAACAAAAACTACATTTTGGCATTTTATAATGCCTAGTAGTCATACTTCTGTGGATATTTTGGTGAAAGTAACTCCAAAGTAGGCCTAACTCAAAAGTAGTGCAACGCATTACAATTCAGAGACAGTAATATTGTAATGCAACTAATTACTTTCAAAAGACAGTAACTAGTAATATATAATGTATTATATTTTGAAAGTAACTTGCCCAACACTGTTTATATATATTTTAAATCTGATAGTCTATACCACCGATATATGTGTATATATGCATCTGTAAGAATTTGCACACTAAACAGGACTCACAACCACTATGTGATCACTTTTGAGAAGAAAATGGACTGGAATGAAAGCACAAGTGAGAGAGACAGACATCTTATAATAAGTGATGATACAGAATACAGAACAGGTAGAAGTACCCTATTATACTCTTTCCACAAAGCGGGAACAAAAGCACATGCATGACCAGCTGTCTGCCCCGTCGTCTGATTGACTTGATTGGTGGGCCGGTTGTCTGAGGTGTTTGATGAAGAGGAAGCAAATCAGGCATCAAACACTTTTGTGCAACATTACAGGTGACCTGAAGTCTGACAACGAGAGAGATGAAGCGTGATGAAGGCTAATTATGATCACCTCAGCTACCACATTACAATCACATCTTTCAGCCACTTATTTGAGCCACATGTGGCTGTCTGGCCTGGAACAAGAAAAATTGCTAAAAGTTCATGTTTGAGCAGATGACCTCATTAGTATTCACAAGCATTTGTTTGTGTTAGTGTGATTTTAATAAACACACTCTGCGTTTAAATAGACAATATGACAGTACTGACAAAAACAAAAAAAAGCAAGCTTCTTCACATTTAAATGACTTTAGAGATATGCAAATGTTTACAGATCCTTTAAGGTTAATTGAATACTGAATAGGTGGTTGTTGTATTTATAATAAATGAGATGCTTAAAGCTACAGCCCGTACGCTTTGCCTCTTTGTCGCCATCTCTGTTTGAAAACCTGGAATTGCAGCTGTTTGCGGAATTATTTTGCTTGCGTGGGTTGTACTCCAACAGGGCTGCAGTGCAGATGAATCTAATGTTTTGAGGTGAATGTGTAGCTGTGAGTCACCACACTGGTGTGGATGTTTACTGTACTTCGCAATCACAGATTCTAACCTATGTCTTGGAATATATGATCCAAATAAGAATTTTCACCTTATATTGCCATCTAAACAAGTAAGTAACAAGTCTGCCACATTTGTTCAGCCCAACGGAGGAGAAAAGCATTACCATAAATCGCGTTTCCAATGGTAATTTAATCTAAAGATCGGTTAGCTCATATCACATCAAACCATTTAAAGTATTATTATTGTAATACTTTATTCTCAAATTATTAATGTTAACAACATCAACATTGTGTGACTATGAGAATAGTGTGAATCAGCGTGTAGATTTCAATTTCTTTACAGTCTAATATCTAATTATCATACCATTCGAATTTCATATTAAGAAATTATTTTAACCCAAAAAGCAAGCTATGCTCCCTTCGAACTGGTTTTCTTTAAAATACAAATCTTGTGTAATCCCAGGCTATCTAATCAGAAGCACATTTAAAACTGGAATATAATTTAATTTCATTCACACATGTTGCATAAACACAATCTTTTCTGGATTACAATCCGCCACCAAAATGATACATTTAATTATTCGAGCTGCTGTGAGAAAAGGCTATAAACGATCCGCCACCTGCAGGATCCTCACATGTGATAGCCTAGTAGCTGGGACAACTTCTTTGTTTACAGACGTGACGTAATGACACAGTGCCATGCTTGAATTTCCTACGAAAACATATCCATACCACTCAAATTAGAAAACATTATTATAAGCTAACCGTTGTGAATTGGGCTAAAGTAAGGCAATAGTTTTGAACACTTGCTGGTTATGTACTTGCTCAGATATTGATTTAGGATAATTTTTAACCAAAAAAGTTAAGGACTGCAGCTTTAAATATGTCCAAAAACATTAATGAATTTTGTATTTTATGATTAATTTAGTTATATGTCACATTAAAGACAGATGGGAAATACACATATAAAAGTAAATTGGTAAATGCATGATACAGTACACACATTCACTGTTAGACTGTGATATACAGGTGTTTCATTTAGACTTGTGAGAGATTACAGCTTTTTTGTATAATTTTCACAGTACATCTCTAAAGTTTGTAAAACAAATAAAAAATAAAAAAATATATATATGTGTGTGTGTGTGTGTGTGTGTGTGTGTTTGTATGTATGTATGTATGTTTAATTGCTGTCATTATGTTGATATTGTACATTTCAAAATCTATGCAAATGCACAATTGTGTGTACACTTTACGAATACCCATACAGGAATGAAATCACCTTGAGATTATAGATGTAATTTAAGATGATGTTAGATTTACATATAATACCAATAAATGCCTGAAGAGAAAACAAAGCTGTTTGCCATTTTGCAAGTAATGCATCACCGTATTTTATTTTTATGAGATATCGTGGCTCAGCCTGTGGAAAAATCCACTCACAGATGAGTTTTTAATTAATCATCCTCCAATCAACAAATGTTTCTCACAAGGCTTTAAACATGTAGAGCTGAAGGCTTATGGCATATGGCTTTAATGAGTATTTATGAGTAGGTGATGCCATAGAAATAAAAGGGTAATGCTGGAGAGGTTTTTTAAATATTTTTTAAATATTTTCTCATTAACTCAGGAATATTTAGGCCTAAATGATGAATTCTATATGATCCAATCAAGAAAGAATAATCTCTATTAGAATATAATATGATAATGTGATGTTGTGAGCATGAACTTAGCCAGGCTTTGAAATTTAATAAGGTCTGGGGTGGGGTTAAGAATTGTGCTATACTAATAGCCCCTACAAATACAACTCATTTTATAAACGAAACACTTTAAAAAGAGACAGACATGCATGTTTGTGAAAGATGTTTTCTCTGTTTTGAAGGGATGATCATTAAAAATCATACCATATTTACTGCATCAAAATTTGTTAATACTTTACTATAGGTTAGGGGTGGATAATTAATTTTAACATTATTGCAAACCATCTAAACTGAATTATACATGCAGACACCCATATGAGGAGTTCTGAACAGCAAACTAGTCATTCAGAGAGCAAATTTTGAGTTTGAACATGAAATATTTACAGAGGTCAAAAGCGCTCTGACTCTGAGCAAGTTCCATGAAGTGCCTTCTCTATATGAAGATGGGGAAGCACAAGGAACCAAAGGATAAACAGATTTCCAGCCGCTGTATTAGCTTTACTGCTATATATGTTTATGGAGATGAAAACTAAAAAACTGCCCCGGAACAGCTATCAGCGTGGACCATATAGGCACCAGGGGCGCCGCTACGGATTCTAAGTCACCTGGACAGTGTATTCATTCGGGCCCTCCTGCAGGAGGGGGATGGGAATTACCGGCCGAGTCGAGCCCGTCTTTTTTCCCCCCTTCTCCCAAATCAGATTATAATACTGTTTCAGCTATTAAAATTGTTCAGTTTTGTATGTAATGGCAAAGTGATTATATTTTGTTTTGTTTCTTTATTAAGTTAATTTAGAAAAAATTTTTTTTTTTTTTTTTTGTTTGTTTTTTCTTTCTTAACCTAACGACCAAGCGGCCAGCGGCAGACTGGCAGGCTGATCATAGCATGTTTGATCAATGTAGCCTTCTCAATCATCACGACTTGCCTAAAATAAAATCTATAGATATACTAAAACAGTTCAAGCATATAACAATGTTTAAACGTTAAACCTAGATAAATGTGTGCTGCATCCAGTTTGTGCGGAGAATCGAAGCTAAAGCACAGGACATGGAGGCACCAGCGCAATCAATTGCATTTTTTTTCAATAGAAACACCTTAAAATACGCCATAATTTTTGCTCATAAAGGTAAGAGTAATACATCATTCGGAACTGTAAAGGGTCTACTTTTATTTGTGTGCACTCACAATATCTACAAAATCTACAATATCTGCGGTCTTGTCTTGAACAGGAGTGCTTCACAAAAATGAACCGAAAGTCAGCAAATACATGCCTCACAGACATTATAACCCGTGAATATGCACTTGGGCGCCTCTAATGAGGAGACGGCGAGTCAGGATCACCATCTTTGCAAAATCACTTTTGCTGGGGCTTTGCGGCAAGCTTCAGCTTATTGCGTGTATTTGAACGCAGTACTCTTCAGCTGCACTGATGGCGCGCTCTCTGCTGCTGCGGGACTCGTTTCCATTACAGCGTCAAATCTGCGCTCAGTGCCGCTGGCAGCGCTACAGCGCCACTGCTTTGGGGCGTGTCAAATTTAGGGCAGAGCACGCCTCTTAAAACAATGTTTACACCCATGTTTGCGTTTTGCCTTCCTCTTTTCACAGCGATTGGTTGTCGCCGGCGTTTTGTCGCTCGACATTTGCATAAAGTCAGTGGTGGGCCGTCAGGGGAAGCAGGGCCTTCTCTGCTGGCCCTATAAAAAATTAAATTGTATGAAAAAAGTTTTTATTGATTATTTAGGTATGATTTTCATTTGTGTAATGTCCACAAAATTGCCTATGATTAGTTTAGTTGAGGTTGAACTGGAATATCCTACATAAAAAAAAGTCTGAGGCCAGCACTACAGAGAGTGCTAAGAAAGAGGTCTTGTTGAAAGATGTCACATCTGATTTGTTACGAGCATTAGTGACAGAATCATCAGCCAATCAAATTTTGAAGTTCAGTGACAGCCCGCCCTCTGGGTCTAGCGACGTGCCCAGTGCTACTCCCAGCGTTAGACCGCCCCTTCAGGGATTTCCAAGCAACGAAAGTGAAACTAAATGAAAAGAAAATGACAGCTGCAGTCATCGGCGCCTACACCAGCTCTTGTTGCCGATCTACTAAAAAAAGCCTTTTGCAGACAAAAGAGAATAACTGAGAAAGGAAGACCTGCACTGAATTCGCTAACAAAGGCCAGCAAAGTTTTTATGCGCCATTTCAAAGACTGCAACTATGAGTGCTATGAGTGGCATGAGTGACTAACTGCTAGCACCGAGCACAAATTATTTTGTTGGCCGTGTTTACTTTTTAAACCGAGTAAAGGGACATGGAATGACAGACCCGTCGACTTTACAAGTGACAGGTGGGCGCTTTATTATTTGATTAGTATTGTATCATGCACATTGTTATGGAGGTGTACATGGTGCGTTGATAATACTGTGGTGCAGTGTGTGGATGTCCAGCATTTGTACAGTTTTGCTGCTTTGGTTGCGTCGTCATTTTAGAGTGACATGAATGCCCTCATCTAGCCTACTGTTGAAATTGTTGATCAGCCGTCATTGAGAGCCTGTGTGCGGCATAATATGTGCATTATATGCATATGGCTGCGTTAGCTGTAACAGAGATGTGTAAGACGTGTGCATGTTTACAGTTGCTTACTGAAGGCCCTGACTGAAACCCCACGGTACGCCACTGAAGTCGAGGAATGCCCAACATTTTTGACGGTCTCGGCCGCTCTCAGCGCTTTCTCCGCACCGCTTTCAATCCCATAATAAACCACGCGAGCGTTTACGCTCAACTTCCATAGGAATGAATTGAAAACGCCGCTCGCTACGTGCCAGTGGAAACGCACCGTAAACACCGTCGAGCCGCTCTTCACAGTCGCGGCAGCACGGTCTCGTGTTGTTTCCACCAGCGCAGTAATTTTTTTCATTGAATTTTTTAATTGATGGATGTCTAAAATATAAAAATAAGGAGAGGCCTAAAACAGGCCCGAGGCCCGGCCCGCGTCTAACTATGACGTGAAAATTGTCTAGAGGTGTAAAAAGGCTGAAATGCGGCCCCACACCCCCCTCTTACGGCGCCCCTGATAAGCACCGATCACGTTATTATTGCAGAGCGCATATTCAGTTCATGAGTCACTTAACCTCTCCGTTCAGATCGCAGGAGAATTTCCCTCACTATATGAGTGAGAGAGAGCACTAAGTTACCTGTGCGTCCAGTTTTACGTGAACAAAACTAGATGCTCTCCCTCTCTCTCAGATATTACAAGTGCGCGTTATGCAATGTGAACAGTGGGCACCGACCGGCAGAAACATAAATCTGCACCTATGGCATGAAGGACTAAACAAAACCTTGTCAGAGCCACAATGCGGCGCAGAAGTGTGCAGTGTGTGTGCTTGCCACGCATTTACATTTGAAATAACGAACCTGAGTGCGCAAAAGACGTGATGTGAACTGCTGTTTCTTCGTGTGGGTCTCCGTTTTTATGATGAGAGGAGTAGAAAGCTTAAGAAAGCACTCCAGGTAAATTTTGAAATGTACCAGGTTTATATTATATCAATCTATCTATGTAATTGTTTTTTTGTTTTTTTTATTGTTTTTTTGATAAGCAGTTAAATGTGTTTGTTTACACACAGAGAAAAATAAAAATGTAAGCTTTTAATAAGTCCAAGAATAAAATGATTAATTTAGCTTACTCAACGTGTTAAAACTGATTTGCAGGAATTTTTTTTTCTTTTTTTTTTTGCTGTTTTCTAACAGTTTGGACTTGAATAAAGAAAGAAAACTTGCACTTAACCTTTTCACAGGCATTTTATTTAGACAGATATCGTGATGTATCATTATAGGATTTTCTATAAATATATCAATTATCGCAGAATCGCTGTATCATGATATTATCGTTATGGTGAGCCATGTATCGTGAGGTACCCTACGATTCCCACCCCTACATTAAAAGGGTCATGAACTGAGAAATCAAAATTCCCTTGATCTTTTGATTTCATGTCATTGTACTATAAAAACATCCTGTAAGTTTCAGAACTCAGAACTTTGCTGTTAGTCTAAAAACAGCTTATATTAAAGGCAGTCTGCCAAAACGACAACTTTTGGAATGTACCACTCTATAATGTAATAGTGTGGATAAGCACCGCCTCCACAGAAGAAGATCAACGCCTGCTTCGTCATCGCTGCCTGTTTAGCCCCGCCCACCATTTCGGGTAGGTCTACGCAGAAACCAAACAATAAAGATGGCTCTGAAGACAACAAAATGCTGTGCAGTGCCAAGTAGTGGAAAAAACAGTGTTTGTGTTGCCTTCCTTCTGATCCCATTGGAAAGAGTGGATGAACTTTATTTTTAATGAACATCCAGACCACGGCAGTAAGATGGTCCTTTGTTCACTTCATTTTACCGTGGATTCACTTACAAACAATTCACAATTCGATGCAGGATTTTAAAAAAGACTGAAACTAAAAGACAATGCAGTGCAAGCTATATTGGATCTGACAGTCATGTCGCAACACACGAGTAACTGTTGTGATTACGTGGTCGCTATTGCTTTGTCTCTTCTTACTGATCGTTTGATATGTAGAGTTATTTATTCATTTTTAACCTAAATCACAGTAGCATCCATCTATGAGCAATGCACTCTGTCAAACTCACACAACTGTTAGCCAATCATACTATTGTGCGTTTACTTCCGAGTCTACAATCCACCATGCCCATTCAAACAGAGAGTTCTGATGAGGGGGGTTAAAAGCAGGACAGAAAATAGCTTAATACTTCTCAATTATGTTTTTTGATGTAAAAATCTTGGTAACCTTATAACAAAGGCAGTTCATGACCCCTTTATTGGCACTGAAAACGTTCTGAAATGATTATATAATCATTTTATATAATCTGCTTCCTTGTTTTTCAGAGAATTCCAATAAAACACACACACAAAAGAGACACAGCAAGTACAATGAATGGATAAAAGTGAGGTGAGACATGTGAGACATGCCGTCATATGTTCTGTTCAGTCCTTGGGAAAAAGAAAGATTAAAATATAAAAACTTAGACAAACATCCAAAAGACTCAAGGCTAAATCTTAGACAGAAAAAAAATGGAAATTAAATATGAAAAAAGCTCAGAATAATAAAGCATGCACATAGACACACAAAAAAGCCTGAAGACACAAATACTCATCTGTCAAGACACAAATCAACATTCATTGGGAAATTACAAAGGAATACAGGGATCATGGGAACAGTAATGACCCATACTGTCAGAAGAAACTAATGCTGCATTATGGTTATATGGACAGGTTCTAGGTATGATATTTGTATGACCTCACACACATAAAAACACATAAATGACTGGCCATCTTAGTCAAGGCTTCAAAATCAACATGATAAGTATGGGAGGAATGCTCTGCATGTGGCTTTAGGATGGATATTTACTGCGTTTAAAAACAGGACACTAAATAATTACATTTCTTTTGTACGACCCCAAGAATGTGAGTGAAAGTATGTTATATTTGTGTGTGAAAGCGAAAGAGATAATAGGCCCCCTCTGAACTATAAATGTGCTGTGCAAGCAGCCTATACCAAACCTAAACATCAAATACAGTTGTGGTCATAAGTTTACATACACTTTGCAGAATGTGAATAATAATGTTAAATTTAACAAAACAAGAGGGGATTATATTTGTGTATGCCCTGAATAAGCTACACATAACAAATGTTTACATATACCCCATAAGACAACTTTAAATGTAAACATGTATTATGAGAAATAGCTTATTCAAAACAGTACTAAATAAAATAAGCATTTTTTAAAATATTTTGAACAAGTTAAATATTATAATATATATGATGTTTCCACATTGGGACTGTTTCATATTTAATTCATGCTTCTTATGTTCCTATTTCTGTCAGTTTATAAATGCTCTTTAATTGAGATTAAGTATTTTATGATATGTATACACACAATTACATTCATAAAAACACACACAGTATGACTGCAGTCAGCACCAGATATACCTGTAGAAGTACTAACAACTCAGCTGTTCACTCGCACCTGTTGATCGGTCTCTGTAATTACTGTTCTTATGTGTCCAAGTTTATTGTTTCATCATTTTGAGTCCCTCATTAGAGAGAAGAGGGTAATTTCTCTTCAGCCCATGCAGCCACACACACACGCACAGCTGCCAAACAGGCAATTTAGGAGGCAGGAGGCAGGAAATTACTGACAGAACTCATCAGTGTGTGCCATTGTGTGGTACTGGCGACTCCTCACGCCTAGTAACACTGAACTCAACACAAATTCTCAGAAAAAGAGAGACAGAAACACATTTTAAACCTGCTGCACTAGCTCTCCCAGTTATCAAAACACAGTAAGTCCATCTCCATTTTCTGTACTCGGGTCAGATGCATTGGAATTCACTAACTGGGTCATTCTGTATGCTGCATGGGAGCAATTTTTTCCCCTTATTCCTTCAGAAAGCAAATTTCCTTATTTTCTATTCCTTTGCTAACTCACACCTTGGGACCCGCATCCTGGGGTTCACTGGGTCCTGTCATTCGCAACCCTGGCCTGTGTGTCAGTGAGTGTGTGAGTAAGACAAAGAATGAAGTTTTATTTTCTCATTCATGCATGTTTCTTTATTGCGCTAATGTATAGAAGCTACCTTGCGCAGTGCATATAGCATCATACCACCAGACATAACCAGAATCTGTCAACAACAATACTGTCCACCGATCGCATAATGTTGGTGATAATCATTACATTTAATTAAGCAACAAATTAACCAATTATCATTACTACAATGTGGATGGATTACATCTGTTCAAATGAATAAATGGGCTTCCTTAGTTAAATCTTGGTTTCTCCTCACACATCTTATGGAGTTTGTCCTTGCCATTACCGCATTTGGCTTGCTCACTGGGGAATCTGTAAGGCACTCTTCTCTGTAAAGCGGCTTTGGAACAGTATGTAAATTGAATTGGAATAGAGGACAGAAGGAGAAAGGCCTGGATGGCAGCAGTGAAACTGGCAATATAGTTAGAGGCGACGTTAAAGACAGCAAGTGAGTGGAAAAGAAAGGGGCATGGGGTGGTTGGAGAACATGAGCAGCTGGCTGATAGCTGTTGAGGACAGATGTCAGCAGATGAGACTGTAAGAGCAGATGCTCTCAAGAAAACAGCTATTTATCTTCACCTCCATCTTCTTTTCTTCCTTCATCTCAGTCTTTTCAGCCTCCCACATCCCTCTCTTTTCCATTCTTATCACAGCTTTTCTGTGTGTAATGGATAGTTTGACATTTGAGCCATTTAACAGAGGCTTTTCATCTAAAACAACTTACCTTACTGATTATGAAAGGTGATTTCATCAGTAGTCATTTAGTAAGTATTTGTACATAATGTGTACATACCGTACATATTTAAGTTCTTACATAAACTCAGAAATGCATCATATTTACAGTATCTAAAATATGAGTATTTTATGTACATTAACTTTGTTTTGAATAATTTTAGGTTAATAGCATATTGAATTCATAGAACTAACAGATGAGAGATTGGAAAAATCTTGGTTTCAAAGATTTCAAACAAAATTTTGCATTCAATTTCATTTTCAGGCATTAAGTCCTTAATATTTAAAATATATACAGTGCCCTCCAAAAGTATTGGAACAGTAAAGACAAAATTGCCCTGTTGGCTGTGTGACACATTTACAAATATGATTAAAAGATGAATATGAGACACAACTACGGAATGTCAAATTTTATTATTGGGTGATTCAACACATAGATGTTTTACCAGCTAAGAAGTTCAGCACTTTTAGAGTTTCATCCCCCTATCTGATGTGAGCATAAGTATTGGAACAGTTGCTTCACAGGTCTTTCTAAGTGATCAGCTGTGTCCTGTTGCATTAATTCTTCAGATATTAAAAGCAGGGAATGTGTCGTATCAGTTATATCCATTACTTCTGCATTCTGAATCTTGCATTTGATGATGACACACACAAACCAGGATGAAGATGAGGGAGCTGACTTTGAGAGAAAAGCAAGCAATTTGGATGCTAAAAGAAAAGAGGAAGTCAATTAGAGCTATAGCAAAAACAAAGGGCATGGATAAATCAGGAGTTTGGAAACCACCAGTAACCAACAACTACCTGATCGGCTGAGAAAACAACAGTAGTTGATGACAGACAAATCATAAAAGCTGTGAAAATGAACCCTAAAAGACGTGTCTGTAAAATCACCAACAACTTCCAGAAAGCTGGGGTGATGCTCTGAAAATCTACTGTCCTCAGGAGACTTTGACACAGAATTACAGATGCTACACAGCAAGATACAAACCTCTGATGAGCTCCAAAAATAGAAAGGCAAGATTAGAGTTTGCAAAAAAGCACAAAGGTGAGCCAGAAGTGTTTTGGAACTGTGTTTATGGACCGATGAGACAAAGATGAACCTTTCTCGAAGTGATGGGAAAGCAAAAATGTGGAGAAAAAAAGGGAACTGCAATGATCCCAAGCATACAGCCTCATCTGTAAAGCATAGTGGAGGTGGTGTCATGGCATGGGCATGCATGGCTGCCTCTGGAACAGGCCTTTACTGGCAACTTTACTAATGACTTAATGTATGATGACAGTAGCAGAATGAATTTGGAAGGGTACAAAACCATCTTGCCTGCCAATATTCAAGAAAATGCCACCAGATTCATTGGGAAGTGCTTCATATTGCATCAGGACAATGACCCAAAACGCCCTGCCAGTTCAGTCAAGGAATTTATAAGGGCAAAGAAATGGAAAGTCTTAGATTGCCCAAGTCAATCTCCAGATTTAAATCCGATTGAACATGAATTTCACCAGCTGAAGAGGAGAGTAAAGGCAGAAACTCCCCAGAAAAAAAAAAAAAAAAAAAAAAAATATATATATATATATATATATATATATATATCAAGCACAGTTATTTAAAACTCTGAAATAATGTATAGTTCCCCTTCAGGAACTCAAGCTGTGTCGAAAACGCTATGGGAATGCCTTCAGCGTGACCACGCTCTGAATCACAGGTGTAATCAGTCCAATGGAAGGGCAACCAGGAAGCTTAAAAGCACATGCAGTGGAATTGGCATCAGCATTCTGTCATTCAGCAAGCACTCTGTGTATGTGTACAGTCATTCTCGTTTTGTGAGTCTTATTTGGTGCTGTCTGTCCTCATAAGCAGCATGTCTAAAGGCAAAGAAAAGACCAAACATAAGGGCGATAGTAGATCGTGTTACAGGCTGTGTGTCCCTCCTTGCCCTCGCTACATCACAAGCGGGTATACACACAGTCTGTGCGTGGTCTGCTTGGATGCTCCCGGAAGGCTCTCTTCGAGGAGGGAGTCTTCACCAGCTTCCCTCACGGTGATGGCCCCACTTCCGTCGAGGCAGAATGGCAGCTGCACTCATGGGGGTCGCAAGTCGATCTGGCGGAGGGAATGGAGATGGGTGAGTCCCTATCACCTTCTTCACCCACCAGATCCGGCGCCCTCTCTCTGGGATCGGAAGCCCGCTCTGTGGTTTCTTCCCCCCGGGGTGAGGGCTCGACGCTTCGCCTCTCTTCCTCCAAGGAGGTCGATGTGGTGAGCATCGATGAGGATTCGCCCCCTCAATTGCCCCCAATATGAGGAGCTTCTGGAGGTGGTAACTCGTGCTGTGGTCAAATTAAACATTGATTGGCCCA
The DNA here is from genome assembly GCF_012432095.1 of Onychostoma macrolepis. Lineage (NCBI taxonomy): Eukaryota > Metazoa > Chordata > Actinopteri > Cypriniformes > Cyprinidae > Onychostoma > Onychostoma macrolepis. The sequence goes on along the minus strand of NC_081159.1, from coordinate 17,520,756 downwards.
CCGAGAAACAGTCCAAGCCGCAGAAAAGCAAGTTGGATGAGCGCTTTCTGCGGGCGAGGCCACCACCTCCACACCGGAGCCTTCCGTTCTTCCCCGATCTCCACACCGAGGTGTCGAGATCGTGGGCCAGGTCATTCTCGGCCCACCTCTTCATCCCCACTTCTGACTGCTACGGTGATGTGGCGGGGTTGAGTGAGCGCGGCTATAGAGCGATGTCCCAGGTCGAACAGACGCTTGCGAGCTATCTGTCCCCCGGCATGGCATCGTCTCTAAAGGCTCCGGCATTGCCCAACAAGCCACTGCGTATGACTTCAGCATTGGTGGGCAAAGGGTATATGGCAGCAGGTCAGGCTGGTGCGTGTCTGCACACAATGGCTGTGTTACAGGTGTTCCTAGCCAACCCGCTGAAGGAGTTGGATGAGGGCAAGGAGATTAAGTCTGAGGATATCTCAGAACTTAGGCGGACCGCTGATTTGTCTCTCCGCGCCACTAAGGAGACTGCTCGTGCCATTGGGTGCTCCATGGCAGCTATGGTGGCAGCGGAGAGGCATTTGTGGCTGACCCTGTCCAATATAAGAGAGAAGGATCTGCCTCATGGACGCCCCACTTGCACCTTCTGGCCTGTTCGTTAACGCCGTCAATTCCGTAGTCGACAGGTACCAGGAGCCCCCATAAACAAGCAGCGGCGTTTCAGAGGTTCCTCCCTCATTGCTCTTGAACTCTGGGGGCAACCCCCTCCGCATACCAGCTCCTCATATAGGGAGGCTCAAAAGTAAAGTGTCTCCTCTCATGCGCCATCGCAGAGGGGCCGGGAACAGCGGCACTCTAAGTCTGCCAAGGACTGCCAAGCCGAAGACGGATCTGTGGGCCGTTCTTCAGGGTAGAAAGTCCTTGGCGAAGAAGTCCTGACGTGTGTGGCTCAGGACTTCGGAGGGCGGCTCCTACTGGGGTAGAGCGGCGTACACCGCATCATACGGTGCACGTCTTGCCTCAGTGCCCTTAGGAGATTGGTATGCCAACCCTGCCGGTGTTCCAGGGCGCAGCCATCTCCAGCGAGCGCTGCTCTGTTTTTTCCACCCAGAAACGTAGCGGAGCTGAGAGGCTCGCCACCCCTTCGGAGGTCTCTAGAGCTGCTAGATCAGTCTTCCCCTGCCGGTGCGCCACTTCTGGGCACCGATTTAGCCGCTCCAATTACACCAGAGATCAGTCTCGAGAGACTGATTCCCTTAGTAGACCAGACTTGGCCGAGGCTTTGTCTGTACGCTTTTCCCTCGATCGCTCTGCTCCCGGGAGTTCTGGCGAGAGTGCACCGGGACGGGGTCTGTCTGCTACTAGTAGCCCCATTCTGGCCGGACTGAGTATGGTTCTCGGACCTGATTTCTCTCCTTGACGGCTCTCCATGGGAGATTCCCATCAGGAGGGACCTCCTCTCACAGGCGGGGGGCACTATTGTCCACCCTCGCCCAGAGCTGTGGAAGTTGTGGGTGTGGCCCCTGAGGGGGCACAGCTCATGGCTTCCAGTCTCTCAACCGAGGTTGTTGGTCCATGGTCCATGCCCCTAACGTTCATGAGGTTCTATGGCCTTGATATGCGAGCCACCCTGTGCTCTTTTGTTTTCTCATCCTAGTACACACTATGCATGGATTTGTCAGTCTGGCGGCGTGGACATCTCGTTCCCATAGCGTTTCGACGCAGCTCGAGTTCCTGAAGGGGAATGTCTCAGGTTACACATGTAACCTTGTTTCCTCCGAGGGGAACGAGACGCTGTGTCTCAGTGCCATACTCCCGGCATCCCTGCTAGCGCTTGCTTCACTCCTAGATACCGCACGTGCTTTTAAGCTTCCTGGTCGCTACATCACCCCGTCCGTGACGTCTCACCCTTCCATTGGACTGATTACACAAGTGATTCAGAGCGTGGTCATGCTGAAGGTTACATGCATAACCTGAGATGTTTTAAAATAAGATTTTTATTTGATTTTGCATGAATTGTCTCATTACCGACTGCATAGAATAGCATCATCTGCATAATAGAGTGTAACAAAAAAAGTTTATTTAAAAATGACTTCTAAAGCTATTTAGATCTATTGATAGCACCCCAAAAAGGTACGCTTAAAAAATCTCAGTACACATTTCTGTTTATGCTTTATGATTAAAAAAATTATAATAATTTACCGTGAAATTCCATTTAATCATATTGGACGTGTTTCATGATAATTCATGTCTCTTCATTATTATTAGAAAGCTCATTCAGAAACAATTTTGATAGTCTAAGACTCTTTGTTACAATGATTTCAGAAGAATAACTATCCAATACGTTTCTGTCCCATCCATCCCCATCTCTCCTCTTCAATTTCCCTTCATTCACCTCTCCCTCTTTACCCGTTCACCTCTTTCCATCTTCATATACACTCTATTACATTCTCTCTCCTCTTTCTCTGCCTCCACCTCTAGGTCCCCCTCACTCATTCATTCCCTCCATTGGTCTGTCTCCATCCATTCTTTTCCCTCTGCTTCTCCCTCTGTCTCTCCCTCCATCAATCCATTCTCTGGACATGTAGTTAAGCAGCCATGGCCTATTGCACTATGTGAGAGAACGGATGGACTCGCCTGGGTATACATTAACCGACCCTGTTATTAGATCTCTGCCCATTGAATGGTTTTGGTTGGTGTCCCATTTCGAAGGGTCTCCCCTCATTAGAGTTATTCCCAGAAAGACCTCCAATGGACCAGCCAAATAGGTTTCCCAGCTCATTTAGGCCACAGCTAATCACATAGAGTCGGTTTACAAAAGGACAGCATGATATGATGGCTGGATTTTTCCGCTCTTAAAAAAGGGAATGTGTGTTTGACATACTCTCTTTGGTTTGGACAGACCTGTTGTGATATAAAATAATAAGAGGTGTGATACCACAAACCCCGGTGAAAAAAGTGCACTTCCATAATGTACTTAAAGTGCTTTATTTTCACGCACAAATTTTGTAATTAATATACTAAAAATCATTATTTAGTACTTCTTAATATAATCTTAAGAATATTTAAGTGTACTAAACTGTGCTATTTTGAGACACCATGAATATGAACTAAAATGTGCTTTTAACATACTATCTCTGTATTAAAATGTATTAAATTAATTTATTTACCACTTGTAGTACACTTGAACCCATCTTTCATGTGTACTACAAGTGTTTTTGTTTTTTCACCTGGGAAAGACAGAGTCTAGTGAGTACTGTCAACGCTAGTAATTAATGGAATGTCTCACAAAACCACACACTTTTTAGCCATTAAATCTATATAAAAAAATCTATCTAGAGAGCGAAAACCTTTAAGTCAAGTCAAGTCACCTTTATAAATATAGTACTTCATACAATACTGATTGTGGCAAAGCAGCTTTACAGTGTCAACAGGAAAGTAGTTTGTCAAATAGCTTGTTTGCTTTGTACTTTAAGGTAATAATATATGCTATTTAGAGGTAAATGGTGCAAAGAAACACCTTTTAGCTTTGTAGCATCTTTTCTGTGCCTTAAACACCAGTAATCAGGATAAGGACAAACAACCTGGTTCATTAAGTGTCACGCCCATGGACTTGTTGTGTGTCTGTTTTTGTTCCATGTGCTCCTGTTCCTGTTCCCATTTAGTTTCATTGATTCCAGATGTGTATTGTTTTCCCCTCGTTTAGTTGAGTACTTAAATAGTTGTCTGCCCCATGTTCCCTTGTCCAGTGTTATACGTCTACGCACTATGTGTGTCTCCTGCCTGCCCTGTATTCCCCGTGATTTGGATTATTAAAGACTCTCATTTTGTGTAATTCCTATGTCTTCTCATCTCCTCGCTCCTACACAGTAGCAACTCATGACAGAACACTGGACCAACAAACAGTAAGTGGCGCCTCTTCTCCCTGTTTTTTTCCGTTTCCATCTCCTTTTGTTATAGAGATCGCCGCGGGATTCACCGCCCTAGCCCGCAAGGATCTTCCATTAGTGGAGTTCGCCCAGGAATTCTGCGGGCTCGCCATCTTGATGGCGTTAGATGACGCCATCCTGAATTCTTTGTTCTTGATCAGGGCCAATTACCATCGCCCTGTCGACCTCCCAGACACCACTGGACTGTGCTGGAGGGAAGGGATCCTCTGGTGTCTGGAGAGCATCCGGCCCCGATCCAGAACCACCCCGGTCTCAAGCTCCAGTGTCAAGCCGGCCGGCCGTTCCACAGTTAAGCCCTCCGACCGCTCCTAAGCCAAGCCCGCCGGCCGTTGATCTCCCAGCCCCTGAGTCCGCTCCAGTGTCAGCTCTAGCCCATGACCAGTCGAAAGATGGCTCTAGTCCCTGACCAAAGTCAAGAAAGAGCTACTGTTCCACGTCCAGTCCGGAGAGGGCTCCTGTTCCCATGTCCGGCCGAGACAGAGACTCTGTTCCCAAGTTAAGCCCAGAGAGGGCTCCTGTTCCCAAGTCCAGCCCAGAGAGGGCTCCTGTTCCCCAGTTAAGCCCAGAGAGGGCTCCTGCCCCCACGTCAATCCCAGAGAGGGCTCCTGTCCCCATGTCCAGATCAGAGAAAGACTATGTTCCCAAGTCCGTCCCAGAGAGAGCTGCTGCTTCTACGCCTGGCCCACGGAGGGCCTTAGCACCCATAATTTGCTAAGGCCCTCCGTGGGGGGTGGGGGGGATAGGGCTCCGGCTGTAGAGGCTGGGCTGAAGGCCACTCAGCCATGGCCTCCTGAGTTCCCTGCTCCGCCATGGCTACCTGGACTGCCTGCTCCGCCATGGTCCCCTGAGCTCCCTGCTCCGCCATGGCTCCCCTCGACTGCTTGCTCCGCCATGGTTCCCTGAGCTCCCTGCTCCGCCATGGCCCCCTGAACTGCCTGATCTTCCCCGTGTCTCAGTCCTGCACCAGCCTCCAGGTCGTCCACTCCCCCCTCCCCAGTGGAATTGTTACGGCGCGGGCAGGAGTAATGTCACACCCGTGGACCTGTTGTTTGTTTGTTTTTGTTCTATGTGCTCCCCATGACCTAGTTTTCTCTTGTGTGACGTCCTTATTTGGGTTTTCCTGTTCCCATTTTGTTTCATTGATTCCAGCTGTGTCTCGTTTTCCCCTCGTTTAGTTGAGTACTTAAAGGTCCCATATTGTACACATTTCTGGAGTTTTATTTTAGGTTTTGATGTCCTTAAGAATATGTTTTTGCAGTATAAGTCCCAAAAAAACATCTCAGTATATTTTTACAGCTCTTCTCTCATGAGCTCTGCTAAGAACAGGTCGATTTTGGCCTATCTAATTAATATTCATGAGCCTGTCTTCTGATTGGCCTGTTGTTTTCTGAGTGACGCACGGCTAGGCCAACCACAGGTAAGTAGGGTCATGTAGGGCCGACGTCACAATTACATCACCGTGCTAAGCTGGAAGCAAAACCAAGGAAGAACTGGAGGCGAGGCGGCCCATTCAAACCAGCGCAGATTCGGCTAAATTATATAAGGAGCTTAAAATATCATCTTGTTGTGATGTTGGGTGCCAGAATCGATGTAATGCAGCCTCGAATTAGAAATTTGATCGCATACCTGCTGCCACTGCCAGACAAAAAACCGACGACAGCTGTGGTTAAACGTGATAAAACGAGCGGACTGGACAGAAACGATCGTCAAAAATGCTCGCGTTTGCAGCACACACTTCTTATCAGAAAAGGTTCAATAATGTATTGTCTTTTGTTGTTATGGGTGTGACTGAAGATTTCTTGCATCTCACGAGTCGAGTATGAAATACGTTAATGTCTGTGTGCATGTGTGTAAAACAACAAACTGACGATTTATATATAATCATTTGTAATTGTACATTGTTGTGATTAATTGTGGCTGGAATAATAATATAGCTGTAAAAATAGTTGCCTGCTGAAATTGAAATGTATTTACATCTTCATCATGACTAGATAGACACGGTGAGATTGTCTTTACTATACATGTTAGAAGTGATCCACCTCATAGTAAGTTAACAGTCCTGTCAGATCGTCTATCCTTGGAGTGAAAGTGTAACGTTACAGGTCGACCGATCTGGTTTCGTACGTTAAAGTTAAGCTTTTCGGCATGTTTTCGTGTTGTTGTTCCTCAGCAATGGCATGGATGCGATGTTGTCTGGGGGTTTGGCAAAAGGACGGTGGGCGGTGCTCGGGATGGTGACTGAAGGCAGTGACTGAGTAGATCGGACGTCAAATTTTTACGGAAGTCACAGCGGCTCATGAAAAATCACAGCTACTTTATGCAGGCTGTGTGCACTTTACTGTGGATTGACTGTTTTGAAACTTATATGGTAGTTACATAGCCCCTAGACCTCTGTTATCATATTCAGTTTTGATAATATGGGACCTTTAAAGAGTTGTCTGCCCCATGTTTCCTTGTCCAGTGTTATATGTCTACGTGCTATGTGTGTCTCCTGCCTACCCTGTATTCCCTGTGATTTGGATTATTAAAGACTCTCATTTTGTGTAATTCCTACGTCTCCTTGCTCCTACACAGTAGCAACTCGTGACATTAAGTCATTGATATTTAAATAAAAATAAAACAAACAGCAGAGAACTGATATTAGTCATTAATATTATATAATTCGAAATGTCTAAATTTGTGCTGTCAAACGATTAATCACATCCAAAATAAGTTTTTGTTTACATAATATATGTGTATAATGTGTATTTATGTATACCGAAATACAAACACGTGCATGTATATATTTAAGAAAAATATGTTCTGTTTATATATTAAATATATTTATATATAAGAATATAAATGTATATAATGTAAATATTTTCAAAATATATACTGTATGTGTGTGTATTTATAATAAATGTACACATATATAATGTAAACAAAAATGTATTTTGGATGTGATTAATCGCGATTAATCGTTTGACAGAACTAGTCTAAATATTATAAAAGCAAACTATACTGCAAGTCCACTTTAAAACCTAGAGGATTTGAATTAAAGGTTTCTCTGTTTGAACTGTCTGAATAATCTTATTCATCCAGGCAGCTTCTTTAATATTTCTCACTGGTTTATGTTCAAATGACCCATTTAAAACTTCCACATTTTAATTTATAGTTTAGTGTGCCTTTCATATCTCATGCAATTTTAATTAATACTCCTGTTGCATATTGCACGTGTGTAGCTCGTTTAAAAAAAAAAAAAAAATTATATATATATATATATAAAATGGGCCAGGAAGGTTGCTGATTGATAAGTCATCACACACACTATAATCCTGATGGATTTCGACATAGATACTCAGCCTCCAGAACTTTCTGAAACGGTGCAGTTTGTTGCCAGGATACGTGAGCTCCTGAGTGTTTGTATTCTGAGCAGGTGCTCAATGGCTGACAATATATGAGTGTGAGTATGTATGTGAGTGTGAAAAACAAGACTGAGTTGAAGATGTTATCCCCTGTTGTTAAATCAAGAGCTCAATAAGTCCTGAAGGCTGAAAAAAACACATTGTTTATTTAAAGTCAAAAGCCTTAAACATTAGCATTTACAGTCCAGTTTCTTATCTTATGTTCCTTTGACTGCATATCAAGTCAATCCATTATCAACAATACATTAGATTGTAACAGATTAAAACTCAAACTACCAATACCCAAAACAGAATTGCACAGTGGAAAGCCTGCTATCTATGACCCTCATGCAGGGGATCTTTGACACCCTAACCCAGGGATACTCAAATCTGACTTGCGAGATCCGCTTTCCTGCAGAGTTTAGCTCTAACCCTAATCAAACACACCTGAGCATGCTAATCAATGTCTTCAGGATCATTAGAAAATCACAGGTAGGTGAGTTTAACTAACTGCCCTATTAGAAAAATGTGCCAGATATGATTAAATTCTAACAATTATCCCTTTGTTACCCAAATCACTGTTCTTTTCCAAAGCAGCATGAACCAACTTAGAGTTCCAGAAAACCACATAACAGGTGCTTAAATTTCAGGTTTATCCATTACACAGAGTGCAATATTAAAATGTGTCTATAGGGAACCATATCAGAAATTACTTCAGAGATTACAGACCATTACAGAGATTACCTACAAAGTTTGTCTTGTGAAAATTCAAATCCATGTGTTTTTTTTTCTGTTTAGACAAAAAAAATAAAAAAAAATAAAGCAAGTGGGTGAGTAATTCACCCCTTCAATTGCTTAAAAACTTACTTTTAGACTGTGTTGACAAACATGTTTATTTAGCATCGCAAAAATAGACAGCCCTTACAAGTAATCCAAGTGCATTTATCTGGTTGCCATGAAAGTCTCAGGAGCTTGCTGCAGCTCTATGTAGCCTTATATGACAATTTTTTTTATTGTAATTATGACCTTTACTGTAAACTATTTTTACAACAGCTCAACATAAAATAAGGCTTTTTTCCCCCTTAATTTCCAAGGATATATATCACTAAGACATTCTTGATATTTGTAAGGTCTGTTTTGGGTTCTGTTTCATGTTCTTGTTTTCATGTCTTTTATTTTGAAGTTTAGTCACGGTTCCTGGTTGTTTCATGCTTCCCTTTCCCTCATGTCTTCATGCTATTGGTTCCCTTGTACATTGTGTCATGTTCTCATTGGTTGCTTTAGTCATGTGTCTTGTCTCTCATTGGTTTGTTCATGTCATGTGACTCTCATTGTTTGTTATAAGTAGCCATGTCGTCACCTTTATTCCTTGTTGTGTATTAATGTTTTAACCTGCTGTTGGTGAGTCTAGTCCGTTCATGCCATGCCAAGTCTGTCTCTGGTCAAGTCTGTCTTTGTTTGGATTTTGTTTGTATCTTGGATTTCACATCTGTAAATAAACTGCATTTGGGTTCTTCACTACGCTAGCCTTCAGTGGACTCATTACAGAATACACGACCATCCTACAGATCCAGCAGCTTTTCAAACACCAGATCACCATAGATCCTGCATCATGCCTCGTTCACCTCCGTCAAGGTAACCTCTCCATTGAGGAATATGTGGCTAGATTCTGTGATCTTTGCTACCAAGTTGACTTTAATGATTCTTTCCTCAAAGACATTTTCCGTTATGGACTGAGCAAAGATATATGTTTAATGCCACGCAATACCCCTCATTGGACACTAGAACAATACATAGACTTTGCATTGCGTTTGAGTGGTTCTGTTTTTTCGGTGGGTGTAGCGGATGAGGGACCCCGCAATTCTGCAGTAACCCCCACGTCAGTGTCTTCTCACATGAGGACTGTCATGTCAGGAATTGTTTGTGTCACACCTGAGCCTATTCACAAAATGGCTGCCTCAAAGTCAAAGCCTGCTCACGTCATGCCTGCTACTCCATAACCTGCTTACACCATGCCAGGGTCTGCTCACGCCATGCCTACTGCTTCAAGACCCGCTAACGTCACACCTGCTACTCCAGAGCCTGCTAGCTTCATATCTAGCAAGTTAGGGCTTGTGAACTTCAGGTCTGTTGCACCAAAGACTCTTCACAACATGTCTGCCAAGCCTGAGCCTGCTCACATCATGCCAGCCATTCAAGTGCTCCTTAACAGCATGGCCGCTATTCAAGAGCTTCAGTGCAAGATGGCTACTACTCAAGAGTCTCTTCGTAAAATGGCCGCTGTTCTAGAGTCTCGCCACGTCTCAGTTGATTTTCCAGAGCCTCCTCACGACATGGCTGCCATTCCTGAATCTGCTCACGACAAGTCTGCCACACCTGAGCCTCGCCATGCCAAGGCCAGCCTATCAGGATTTCGTCCTGTCATGGCTACTGTTCCAGAGTCCAGTGAAGTCGCAGCTGATCGTCCAGAGTCTCGCCACGTCGCAGCTGATCGTCCAGAGTCTCGCCACATCGCAGCTGATCATCTAGAGTCACGACACCTCCTGTCTGTTGCACCCAGATATTCAAGGTCAGTCCCTTGGTATCCCAGTCTGGTATCTAGTGTGAGGGATACACCACTGGTGTCTGAACGCGCAACTGGTATCCCCAAACCTAATCACCCTAGTCCTCCTGCTCAGGAACTCATTCCCCTGTCTGCAGCACTTCCCGTGTGGGGGGTTGATTTATGGTGTATCTGGGCCGCGTACACCAACGCCGATTTGCTAGAGGTGGCAACGCCAGCTACAACATCTGCAGAGGTGGCGGCTTATGCTGCGGAACCTCTTGAGGTAGCGGTGCCCGCTGCTGTGCTCCCAGAGGCCATGGTGTCGTCTGCAGTCTCTTCAGAGGTGGCAGAGCAGGCTGCAGAACATCCTGAGACGACGGTACCTGCCTCAGTTCATTGTGCGGTGGTAGCGTCCAGAGATGATTTCCGTGAACTGTCTGTTCTGGCCGAGGAGGCCAATAATGAACTTTCGTCTGCTCATGTCACAGCCTATGAACTATTGTCCTGAACCAGCCATGGAGGCCATCTATGAACGCTCGTCCTGTTTCAACATGGCCGCAGAGGCCGTTCATGAACTCACTGTCTGTCCTGTCACGGCCACGGAGGCCGTCCATGAATTGCCTGCTCTGCCTGCTCCGCCATGGCTCCCTGCTCCGGGCCTGGCCCTCCATCCCTCCATCCCTCCCCCAGTTCCATCTCCGCTCCATCACCCTGCTGGACTTGTCTGTTTTGGGTTTAAGCGTCTGGAGCCGCCTTTTTTTTTTTGAGGGGGGAATATGTAAAGTCTGTTTTGGGTTCTGTTTCATGTTCTTTTTTTCGTGTCTTTTATTTTGAAGTTTAGTCACGGTTCCTGGTTGTTTCATCCTTCCCTTTCCCTCATGTCTTCATGCTATTGGTTCCCTTGTACATTGTGTCATGTTGTCATTGGTTGCTTTAGTCATGTGTCTTGTCTCTCATTGGTTTGTTCATGTCATGTGACTCTCATTGTTTTTTTTTTTTTTATAAGTAGCCATGTTGTCGCCTTTGTTCCTTGTCATGTATTAATATTGTAACCTGCTGTTGGTAAGTCTAATCCGTTCATGCCATGCCAAGTCAGTCTCCGGTCAAGTCTGTTCAAGTCTGTCTTTTGTTTGGATTTTGTTTGTATCTTGGATTTCACATCTGTAAATAAACTGCACTTGGGTTCTTCACTACGCTCGCCTTCAGTGGACTCATTACAATCAGTATATTATAGGGTGTAACGGTACACAAACAGTGAGCGATTACATGAGGCATGACATGTTCATGTTTATTTCACGTTAAAATTAGTAGTAAAGAGGAAGCGACGGTTGCATTCACTCGCGTTCACACTGCTTTTTGAACTGAGGTGTTTACAGTGATGTAAATGACATTTATTTTTTGAATTTCCTGAAAAAAATGGACATGATTTGAAAGATGAGACTTGGTTTCTTATCGAAAGTAACAATATATAAAACTGGAAGCTTCCAATGAAGTTCCACTCGCGCAAAGGTTACAATGCTATATTTGTTTGGTACACATGCATACCTGAACCGAAAGGCCTATACCGAAAATTATACCAATGTACCGTTACACCCCTAGTATATTAACAGGGGTTTCTGCTATTTTTCCATACATTAAACACTACCATATATCAAAACTTACACACCAATGCTAAATTCATGCATATGAATACCATATATGCAATACTGTTCACTCAGGTATATCAAATAATTACGCTCTCGAGTGTTTCAGCGTTTTGCAAGTACAACAAAATATGCCAATATAATTACTCAACAGTACCACTTGAAGAGCTCTCAGCAGTCATCACACATTGTCATCAAACCTGAAGCATTGTACAAGCTCACATCAGAATGAAGCAGCCTCATTTTGAGCTCAGTCTTTGAGAAACGGTCGTGCCAACGTTTTGTTGAGTGTCAAATCATTCACACTGCTCATGCACAGGCAGCTCAGCCAAGCAGGTAGGATTCTCTTTAAAGCATTGGGCTGACACATTCACATAGTTTATTAATGCTACAGAAGATGAAGGCATTTCATATATTGATTGACAACGCAAGTATACATTACAAGACTATGTGCATTACCAGAGACAGATCACATGCAGACTGCAAGAAAATGACCTGGTAGTGAGATGCATGGAAGTACACCCATTACAAGTGTGCATTGTATTATATGATGCTTTGTAACTAGTGACAACTATGAGGTAAATGTATGCGAATCATTTTACTCATTCACATTCACACAACCTTCCATGCGCTCCGACTGCCAGCGTAGCCATCAACGACTATGTAAAATGCGACCACATGGGGAAACGTGGTATAATCCTTAAAAATAATGAGCAGAATCAAAAATGAACCATTTTCCACCATCAGGCTGATTTTACAGATTAAACGTGGCATTTCTGTGACGCCTCATCGTTCAAGCAGCTTATTATTTCTGCGTGCCTTCACTGTGAGACATGACCTGGGCATAAAGCACAAGCAAAATAAAGCAATGTACAGCAACTGAATCTCTATCCACCGTGACAGGTGATTATATTACAGGATTTGTTGTGAAACAGCAGGGTTTCTATAATGTGCTGGCTAGAGGATTATGCACTATGATTTATGTAATTTTGCATAATTTGTGGATGTCTGATAAAAGCAGAAGTGATAGAAGGGAAAAATGCAGACAATGGGAAAGTTGTTATTCTCATGTATGTTTCCCTCTCTTTCAGAGGAATCATGTGCCTGTTTTGTGGCACCAGTGGCAGTCTTGACTCACTAGCCAGGATAAGAAATGGGGTGTGTTTGACTTGAAGCAGCGCTGCACAGACCAATGGTATGACATCAAAGCATAGTGAGAGCGATTAGAGAGTAGACTGATCTGTCTGCACAGTGCCACTTCAAGTCAACCACACCAATAATCAAAGAAAAAAAAAAGTAGTTTGTCACATAAATGTGAGGTCACATTTTCAATTTTCAATTAATTTCTATGAGAGTTCAACTTCATGCTTGTGCTGTGAATTGTGGGATTGATAGCTGACCGGAGAAAGTGTTGAGAGTGGCCAAGAGCATCAAAAAATGTTGGGAAATGCTCAACTGAAAAACGCAAATGGCAGCCAAACATTGTGAGGTTTAGGTAGTGATGTCTGTGTTTAAAATATGCAGAATATTTCTGCTGGATTTAGTGCTTTAATCAAATTGTTTACACACTGGATGCAGCAAAGTTGTTATATGTATGTTAAACTTTGGATGCTTTCATTGTGATTACTCTGGCTGGTGTTACAAAATTTATTAAATTGACACCATATATTTACTTCGGGATTCGGAAAAACAAACTTTCAACTAGGGGTGTGCAGCGGAGCCATTATTTGTATATGGCAGCAGAATAATGACAATAGTTTTTGAAACATAAAGCATGCTAAATTCCACAAATCGAAAAAAAAGATGCATTGCAATTAACAGTGCTTGCATTTTAAGGCCTTGTATTTCCAGGGCTTGCATTTTTAGGTCCTGAAATTTAACATAGTTGTTTATTTAAGCTGTGAATATTTCAATTCAAAATATTTCACACACATTTTCTTAATTAAAAATTCAATAATTCATATTCACCTTCCAGAATTCACTTCCAAAATATTCAATCTGTTTAAAAATACGATGTATAATATTTGACAGGAAAATTTTGGTCATTTTATTTCACTTTCCAAATTCGCTGTCACAAATTCAGTGGGTAAAATTCGGCAGAAAATTCAGCGTTGCACATCCGGAAACCACAGGAATAGCAGTAGAGCACCGATGCATGATCTCCAGCTGATGTCAGCTGCTCACCAGCAGGTGGCCATATGTGGATTAAGTAATTCATTTACAAAAACTGATTTGCAGAAATGGAGCAAGCGCTAAGTAGAAGTTTTGATTATCGGGGCCAGTATAAACATGTGGAAACGCTGATTGTGTGTATGTTTAATTCAACATCTTCGCTGTTTCCCGTAGTCTACATGTAAGCAGCTTTAGAGTGGTTGCTTACTGTTAAAACTAATCGTGGTATTGATATCTTTGTAGGACTGTCGACTCTGTAGATCTTTGGTAAGGGAAAGCAACGAAAATGCAGCGCTTTCTTCTGACCTTATTTGCATGCCTGTATATAGTTCGCATAATCTTCAATAAAGTGTATTCTGAGATCTTAGGTCTTATATCACTGTATTAGTTCACTGAGGCGCAAGTTAGGCGTCGTCGGGGAATCCTGGAGTGTGACGTATGAGGGGAACCCCAGTATTACAGCACAGCTTCACACAAGCCATGATACAAAGTTACAGAAACTAAACAACCGAAAGCAATATATGTCTTCCTCAGATGTAATGTTAGTTCTGTACTTCAGTGTTGGGTAAAAGAGCATTATAATCTCCTTTGTGGTAGAGAAAGCTGCTTACATGTAGGCTACGGGAAACAGCGAAGATGTTGAATTAAACATACACACAATCAGCATTTCCACATGTTTATACTCAATAATCAAAACTTCTACTTAGCGCTTGCTCCATTTCTGTAAATCAGTTTTTGTAAATGAATGACTTGATCCACATATGGCCTTCATCAACAGCCGCTTGCACCACCTGCTGGTGAGCGGCTGACATCAGCTGGAGATCATGCATCGGTGCTCTACTGCTATTCCTGCGGTTCCCGGATGTGCAACGCTGAATTTTCTGCCGAATTTTAACCACTGAATTTGTGGCAGCGAATTTGGAAAGTGAAATAAAATGACCGAAATTTTCCTGTCAAATATTATACATCGTATTTTTAAACAGATTGAATATTTTGGAAGTGAATTCTGGAAGTTGAATATGAATTGTTGAATTTTTAATTACGAAAATGTGTGTGAAACATTTTGAATTGAAATATTCACAGCTTAAATAAACAACTGTGTTAAATTTCAGGACCTAAAAATGCAAGCCCTGGAAATACAAGGCATTAAAATGCAAGCACTGTTAATTGCAATGCATGTTTTTTTTTTTTTCGATTTGTGGAATTCAGCATGCTTTGTTTCAAAAACTATTGTCATTATTCTGCTTCCATATTTGTATCTGTATCTGTGACAGTCTCAAAATTATTTGTATCTGTATTCAGATAGATCCTGAAGTGGGCGTGGCTTAAACCGGAAGTTCGTCAAATTACATGAAAATACCATTTTAAATGCAAATCTATTCGATTCGTAGTTTTCATTTAACAAATATGCCTTGTATAACTAAAGAAAGTATTCTATTTTATTATAATTCTAACTTTGTAAATATCTTCTATTTAAAACTACAGAAAATGTTGATCAAAAAAGAAAAATAACTTTATTCTTCGTTTTCCAGTGAAACTTTGTGTCCAATTTGTCAAGAGACAAGCATCCACAATCTTAAATAAGAGCACTAGAAAAAAATAAGCTGAGAAATGGAAAGAAAGTGTTCAGTAGCCTTCATAGCAGAATGACAATACAGCTTGCTTGAACTTGAAGTAACTTGGAGAACATGTGTTGCGTGAGTCTGTGATCATTTACGAGTATTTTATCAACAGAGCGCAACAAATCATTTGGACCCTCCAAAAGCCTTGATCAAACATGCTTTTTTTCGTCTTGTATAATTAAATGTAATATGCCATTCACCAAAAGGGCTAATGTAATGCGTTTTTACAGTTAGACCGTTTTTAGGATATTTTCGTCGAGTTAGTTGATATAACCCCAGACAAATGTCCAGACCTCCGTAAATGTTTCCTGTTCAAAAATAAAATTTGAAAACATTATGAAAAATTGTTTAAAATCATGTCACTGAATAAATTCACTTGGCTGACTTGCAGCAGCTGCGAAACGCAGGAGTGAAGGAGCTTGGCTCAAGTGCAGCCTCTGCTCCGCCATGTTGCCAGATCTAGTTATTATAAGCGTCGCAGGATTTGTTTTAATACTTAATGTAACAGAGTTAATAAAGTAATTAGGGCATTAATAAAGTGGGAAGATGAAGATTGAGGTTAGAGATTATGTATCCTATTTGCAAAATACAAGATTTAAACTTATTTTGGTGAATTTTTCAGGGGATTGGTTGTGTTTTTATTTTTATTTTTATTTTTGTTGGAATATCTGGCAACACTGCTTCGCCGGCACTGACAGGCAGCGATCAAAAAAGGAACGCGCGGATAGTTTATTGCTAAGGAGACCACATTCGTTATACAAACGCAATGATCGCCATGATATTATCTGTACGAAAGCAGATAAGTAGTCAAATCAGTACTAGCCATTATTATTGCACAAATCTTAACAACCGCAGATCTCACTTAATATAGTGCTGTTCCAGCAAACGTGATTGTCTGCCGAATATTTTTTCTGTTATTCGGATAAATTCGTTATTCGTTTTGAAGCCATTATCCTTGCCTTTCCGAATAAGGTATTCGGCTTAGGGCACATTCCTAATTTCAACTGTTATTCCTTCAGAAGTGGGTTGAATTAATAAGCATTAATAAGCATCCCATTGGCTAGCATTACCCCATCACCAGCCACATTTTGATTGCAGCAAATGTTTGGTCAATGTGATTAATATTCAAAAGTGCACAAGTCTGTCAGACCATAACATGACAGACTGATAGAAGATTATGAGCAATTGGTAGTTATAATTATGAGCAATTATTTGACTATTGGTACTTACTACTATTGGTAGTTTTGTTAAACTGACAAAAACTTTACATTTTAGTTTTGTTTTGAATAATTTGTAATATTCCAAATACCAAATGTCCCCACAAGGATAGTAAATCCTGAAATTTTTGACAAGGGAAGAAAATTATAGAAAATAGTAAATGATGTTTATCTGAAAGTGTAACAATGCAAACAGGTTTTCTGTAAGGGTTAGGTTTAGGGTTAGGGGATAGAAAATATTGTTTGGTCAGAATAAAAGTAATAGAAGTCTATGGAAAGTCCCCACAATTCACAGAAACAAATGTGTGTGTGTGTGTGTGTGTGTGTGTGTGTGTGTGTGTGTGTGTGTGTGTGTGTGTGTGTGTCAAATAAAAGTTCAGTAAAAAAGTGAGTACAAAAAAAATTACAAGCCATATTTAAAACATTTGTCTACAGCTATAGTTGTCATTTAGCATGCAAAAAAATGTTAGTCATTTGAGTTGACTAACATAAGGTTCAGAACGCACGTCCTGATTTTGCTGAGTTAGATGTGTTCCTAGGTCAACATATTTTGTTGACCCTGGAACAACATTTTAATCCAAAATTTAGTTTTGACCATATCCCTACACCTAAATCTAACCTTAATCATGAGTAATCCCTAAAATCAGAGGAAATGATAGATGAATGGCACTGATATACAAGCACCAAACACTGATTGTAAGCTTCACAAAAACTATAAACTGGTTCTTCAAATCTGATTGGTTAATCACAATGTTGTTCCAGGTTCAGCAAAGATGTTGATCCAGGAACATGTCGCACTTGGTAAAACCAGGTTCTGCTCAGTAGAACGATCGACAAAAGATGCAACTCTACTGGACTGACCCAGTTCTGAGATGTCAATGGGTGATTTCTGCCATAACGCATAACGATACCTATGATAGCAGTACTGCTGATTAACAAAAACAAATTGTTTTGTAAACTACATTTTAAATCCTCTTGTGAAGAAGCCCATTTGTATGGGCATGACGGTCTACTCTGTCACTCTCTGTCTGTCTCTGTCTGAAGGTGTATGTGTTTACAAGGTATGGATTTCATGCTTCCCTGATCCTATTTGTGGTATACTGGCTGTGGAGATTAGTATCTTCACTCACAATTGTGTTTGAGCCGGTGTGAAGAGGACAACAACATTTATTATGCGTGTAAAGGACAGAGTGTCTTAAAACAAATTTAACTTTGGTCTCCTCACAACCTTGCTCACAAACACACACACGCACCACTGGCTTTTAGGGGACATCGGATGAAATGTTTTTTTTTTTTTTGCGTTTAATAAGGTTTGTGGCATGTCTGCCAGATTAGAAAAGCTGAAAAGAAAACACACAGCCAGTCTGTTATGGGCTGTCTGAGTCTGAAACTGTCATCCAGCGAGCTGATTAGTAGCCAGTTTCTACATAGATAGATAGCTATTTGAATAAGACCACCTCCGAGCCATATACGAATATATTCACGTGAGGGGGTCTTCAACAAGGGAAAAAGGGTATTGTTTTACATGATCATTGGGGAATTTTAACCAAAGTATTGTAAAGATCCACCCGCTGGCCCAAAAAGCAGAATCCAGCAGCCTGGTCGAAGGTTGTCTACATGCATTTCTTATACGGCGCTTCTGCAAGAAATGATCTTAAATCATTAAAATGTTGGTTTCCAATCAAAACTCTGACTCCATGAATAATTTGATCTGACTCCAATTGTCTTTAATTCTTTAACTTTATTTTATGTTTGCAATTTAAAAGCTGATCATAGCTATTGATTATAATTTAGAAATGTTATTATTCTGGGAAATTCCATACTCAGTTATTCGTTCATTAAGGATCTAACATGACTTAGAAATTCACTCAGCCTTTTAGTGAATCCACAGACACAAACTCGTCAGTCCTGGTCTTACTCAGAGGATACAGTGTGATTAAATACCTTTATGTAGGCTGCACCCTGCAAGCACATAACAAAAAGCGTAAATTTACTCCATAATCACGAAGACTGTAACTTGTTAAGCCGGTGACAGACAGAAATCAGAAGATCCCTAATGAAGAGCCCCCTGCCAACCATTGGTACTTAAGTATGATCTGTCCAGGACACAGATTTGTGGAAATGTTTAGACTACACAATAATCTACTTGAAAAAAATGATTTCTAGAAACCCCAGAGTAAATCAAAATTAACATTTATTTTTGCCAGGCATAATCAAACAATAGTAGAAATCAATGAAGAATAAATTCAATCAATTCAAAAGGTGAATACATCAGTTACTGGAAATGCATTAAAATTTGGTCACACAACTGATCAGCATGAAACACAAGCCTAGAAAATTAAAATAAAATAATGTCGAAGAGTCAGCATACCTGGCAAACGGAGAGACACACGGTAATCGTGCGGGAAGTTCTGTTTACAGATGCTTCCCTGAATGTTTCACCAATCCTCTTTAAATGCTCAAATCAGAACAAAACAATCATAAATTTAGCTGGGACATGAAATGACCTGAAGGCCCTATCTGACCTGGGGTATAAAAATAACAAAAGACCTTATCAGGGGCACAACCCATAAGAACATAATTTCTCTCAGATTTGAGATCTTTATTTTTGGTCTGTTTTATTGATATGGGACTGAGATCACATTTCCAATCGCACCGAGACTGTAAAATTGATACCAAACATGAAAAGTTTATGCTCATGAATTCTGAAGATATAGTAAATATTTTATGTAAGAGTAGCAACCTGAGTTCTTGGCGTTTCTTTGTCAACTTTCAGTGACCAGGACCATGTGCCCAGGGGGAAAGGATGGGTGAATGGACCGATGAGCAAATGGTCTTTCTCAGATCTTCTTGTCTGATTAGAGAGTTTATTGTTTTGTGGCATGACATTTGCATTGCAAGAGTTCCTGAGTGAATCACCCCACCACAGTATGTTACAGACGTTTCATGATTACCCTAAAGAATCATACCAACTTGTGGAAAACCAGCCTCTGATGTCTCCTTTAAATCTATGTTGCTTACCACTTTCACTTCACCATCTTAGCAAGGCAACGTGCTGTCACTCTGCCTTTCACATGGTAAGAGCTAAGAGGAAAGAACACCAAATTCTTTCTTCAGTAGAAGCTTTTTGTCATCTTCACTAGACACTAACTCCAAGCGACTCACAGTGCAGACAGAAAACCCAAGTCATTTTCTGCCACTGTGCCCACCAAGTAAATGGATCATAATATCTGATGACAAAAAAAAAAAAAAAATTCAAAAACAATTTCAATAATATATTCTTCCAGGCCTCAACTGGGGCTAAAAGCACCATCCTGCAAATGACATGATGAGCTTATTTTTAGATCATATTAATGGATCAAAAAGGGCACTCTCTGCAGTGAAATAATACATTTTAAGAAGAAAGCACACATTGTGAAGTGAATTACGATGCCTTTCTAACCTGATGTGATCTCACTTCCAATAAATAGACCACATAGAGCAATTCATTTAAATCCAACCATTTTATTCTTTCGTAGATTAAATTAATTCACCCTTACTAGTATTCATATGTCAGTCAATTCTTTATAACCTCATTAAAATAGAACATATTTTTTATTATTAATTAATAATAATGTTTTTTGTTTGTTTGTTTTTTTAAATAACCTAGAAAATTCTTTTGACTATAAAGACGTGGTCATGGTTCCAGAAACTGAGGGCATGACAAGACAAGCAAACAGAAACTGAAGAGTAAACTGACCTGTGGGCTGATTAGCTTGTGTGCTCTCTCTTACTCTGTCAGTGCACTGAATGTCAAGTGGCTGAGCAGAGACAGTGTTCATTAAAGAGAGACCCTGTCAAAGCAAAGACAGACTGGAAGCTTGAAAGAGTTTTTTCTATATTAAAACCTTTAAGGCTTAGATTTGCTTACATTTGCAAAAAGATCTGTTGCAATTGAAGATCCATGAACAAGTAGATGCATGATCAGCCTCTGTTGTACAATAAGATCATTCTGTGAGTTTAAAAATATATATACAGTGCCCTCCACTAATATTGGCACCCTTGATAAATATGAGCAAAGGATAAAAAAAGATGTTGTTTATCTTTTTTTATCTTTCATTCAAAAAATTCACAAAATTCCAACCTATCATTGAAGTAAAACAATTGACAATTTTTTTCTCATTGTGAAATAAATGCTTTCTCTAGTTCAGGTTGGCCACAATTATTGGCACCCAATTATTGCAACGTCCTTTTTCCAGGATAACAGCTCTGAGTTTTCTCCTGTAATGCCTGAAGAGTTTGGAGAACACCTGATAAGAGATCAGAGACCATTTTCTTCATACAGAATCCCTCCAGATCCGTCAGATTCACAGCTCCATGTTGGTGCTTCTTCTCTTCAGTTCACCCCACTCATTTTCTACAGGGTTCACGTCAGAGGACATGGACAGCCATGGTAAAAACCCATTTTTGTGTTTATTTTGATGTTTGCTTTGGATTGTTGTCCTGGTGGAAGATCCAAACACGGCCCATTATAAGATTTCTAACAGAGGCAGTCAGGTTTTGATTTTTAATCTGTTGGTATTTGATAGACATGATGCCATGCATCTGAACAAGATGTTCAGGACCTCTGGCAGAAAAACAAGCCCACAACATTAAGGATCCAGCAGTATATTTAACCGTGGACATGAGGTACTTTTTTATTCCTGTTTGTATTAAACTCATCTGGTGGGTTTGCTGCCAAAAAGCTCTTTTTTCAGTTTCATCTGACCATAGAAGCCAGTGCCATTTGAAGTTCCAGTCGTGTCTGATAACTGAATTTGCTGGAGTTTGGTTTTGGATGAGCTAGGAGAATTTTCCTTGAAACCCTCCCGGACAATATGTGGTGATGTAGGGGATGTTTGATATATATATATATATATATATATATATATATATATTTTTTTTTTTTTTTAGGTTTCTGACCCCAAGACTCAACTAATCTCTACAATTTTCCAGCAGTGATCCTTGGAGAGTCTTTGGCCACTCAAACTCTCCTCCTCACCATGCATTAGGACGATATAAACACACGTCCTCTTCCAGGCAGATTTTTAGCATCTTTAGTTGATTGGAACCTCTTAATTATTACCCTGATGGTGGAAATGGGGATTTTCAATGCTTTAACTCTTTTCTTACAGCCATTTCTATTTTGTGATGCTCAATAATATTGTTCTGCAGATCAGAACTACTGTATATTCTTAGGTTTTACTCGTGATTTACTTGTGATGGATGATTAAGGGAATTTGGCCTTTGTGTTCCTCATATTTATAATCATGTGGAACAGGAAGTCATGGCTGGACAATTTCATTCTCCTAGTCACCCTGGTGTGCTAAAAAATATAAATATGAATGGTAATATATTTCAGAGATATTTTACTTATAAGAATTTCTAGGGGTGCCAATAATTGTGGCCAACATTCATTGAAGAAAAAAAATTATTTCATCATGAGATTTTCTCCCCACTTTCAATTGTTTTACTTCAATGATAGGTTAGAATTTTGTGAATTTTTTGAGTGAAAGATCAAAAGGATAAACAATGCATATTTATTTTCACAGCCACCTTTGCTCATATTTATCAAGGGTGCCAATATTAGTGGAGGGCACTGTATATAATCTTTGAATCTCACAAAACCTGTCAAGAACAGGTCAAGGTCACGGTCACACACACACACACACACACACACACACACACACACACACACACCACAAAAGAACAATAAAGAGAATATATATTTTCCATAAAGATTAGTTAAATACAAAATAAATGTTCAAAAGACTTCAAAAGATTTGAAAACATTTGCACATCTCTAAAGTTATTCTTAAGGGTTTACATTTTAGATGATGATTTCTTGAAATATAATAAGAGCAGACTGGTCTGGATGATTTATTTTAAGTAAAATCATTTTTGTGCAATCTTATTCTTCAAGTGATTTCAAACGATTTTGAACAGTAATCTCTCAATGATTTGCATCCTATGTTTCATTACATAGTATAATACCAGTTTGCTCTGTTGCAATGAATATGCCAATCAGTTCATGTCAGCCATTTCGCTTATCTACAGCTTAAGCTGCGGAAGCATTTTTACAGGTTATTGATGGTTGATTGTTCTCTCTAATCTAAATTTCACAATTTAGCATGAAAATGAACAACATCAACAGCACAATTCTTTCATTACCAAAGTTTTTAGTCAATAAGCTTTTTATTCTCAACTCAAGAGGATTTTCATTTTTGTAATAGTACTTCTCTTTGCATATTATTCCTCAATATTCTTTCAATTTCTTCTTATACCAGTTTCTTTGCTTTTTTATCATTAAGCTTTATAATAATGGGCATCCGTTTAAGTCTATCTCTTAAACTCTGCGCAGATAGGTTTAAATAGCTGAAATCTGTCCAAATAGGCTTTGTAGCAGGTTTGCATGTGGAACAGGCTAAAATGTAATCAATCATTCTCAAAAATCTTCCTTTCCATAGTTCTTGAATCTCTGTCAAGTTTTTATGAATACATAAACGGGTATAACCATGAGCAGCAATTAACAAAGTTACAACAAAATGCTGGGGCACATGCTCCTCAAAAAAAAAAAAAAAAAAACGCACTCTTATACACCTACTGCTGAAAAGTTTTGAACAAATCAGCACCAACGCAATCCGTTATGACTTTGGGAGCAACATTTTTTATATTTCCTTTATATTTGCCAGGGACGATTCTAGGATTTTAATTTTAGGGGGGCTGAGCCCCCAATGAGGGTATAATAATAAAAAAATTTTAAAAAATATTTACAAAAGAATTGATTGAAAATTTGTACAAAAAATTGTAAAACCGTTCTACATAAATTCAATTCAAACAATTTATTTATTTTTTTTAATTAATACAAAACACACACACAATGTTTCAATCTCTGTCAATCACAGAGATTGAAATGACTTGTAAATTATAAATCATAGCAGAAACCCATTCTTGTTACCACTTTATTCCCCAAACGTTGCATGTTATTCCCCTATATGTACACTATAATTACAAAAATGTTACGCTGCAACTTCAGTTTACTTAACCAGATATGCAATCTGCAAAGAATTGCGTGTTACCCCCTTATTACCCAAACGTAACATATTGTTCCCTTATACCTACACGTACGTTCTTTATAGGTACACTATAATTACAGAAACGTGCACTGTAAATTCAGTTTACTTATGTAGTTCTTTGCGGATTGTAATCTAAAGCATTACCCTAAATTTAATGTTTACGGACGATTAATATCTTTTAAACGATATCCCGTTCAAAACAATTTAGCACATGGATGAGCTTTCCGTACCAATTTATCGATTCATTGAAAAGATCCGATTAAAAGAGTGATTCATTCACAAACTGAGCACCGCTACTTCTTATGCTAAACAGTTGACAGAAAATACAACTTGTCTGTCGAAATAGTGTCAGAGAATGTGTTTCTTAGGGCAGCGTATGCATTCCCTTAGTCGTAATTTTTTTTTATTTTTTAAACTGAGGCTTGTGGTTTGATTGACACATACTAGGCCTACTTGTTTTGCTAAATCGGTGGCCTGTCCTTTCTAATGTATTTATCAGGTAGAAGAAGGAGCAAGTAAACAATTGTGTACAGTCATTTTTATTACCAACATGTATTAATTTAGGTCTGTTCTTCACACAAACCTATCTTATTACTTTTGGAGGTTGGATTTTTAACACTTTCTATTTATAGAAAATCAGTAGACAAAGCAAGAAAATAAGGGATTAGAACAACATGTAGGGCTAGGTAAGTAAATAATAAAAGTTTTCATTGGGTTGAACTAAGAGTTGTAATTAGAAATCAGTTAAAATGAATTAGGCTTTGATGACATGTCAAACAACAATGAGGTATTTCTTTTTTTGTTTATTTGTTGTTTATTTGCCTTAATGCAAAAGTCAATAATTAGCAAAAAATATAAGACAATAATTAGTCTACTTTGGTGTAAAATTGTTATTCCTACAGCATTTACAGTGTAGCATGTTTATTTGACATAGGTTTGTAATTAATACCCACATACAACTCAGGGACCCCCAACAGCTTCTCACACACACACGTTAGGTTTCTGTGAATTGTGGGGATTTTCCATAGACTTCTATTACTTTCATACTGACCAAATGATATTTTTTATCCCCTACCCAACCCTAACCCTAAACCTAAACTATTAACAATTGTTCTGTACTTTACTGGCAGCACGGTTGCCAGTAAGTTACTGTAGTTTGGTTTTACAGCAATGTACTGAAATGCCACTTTACAGTATGTAGAACAGTGTACTGTATAATTACACAACAGTAGTATAATGTAATTTTACAGTACTTTGTAATTTTGTTTCAACTGAATTTTGTATTACCCTACTCATTTGAACCGCACCACACAGACCATTTATCCGCTCGGTTCAAACAGCGGTGCTGACTAGAGCAGATGTGTTTACTCACTGATCATGCAACCACTAAACAGCGCTGTTAGATCCAGTGTGAAATGCTTGAATTCAGCGAAGAACACAAATGACTGATCTAAACTAGTATCAGTCGATATCAGGCAACTGATATAAACTAGTTTAAATCCAGATAAAACAGTGCTGACAAACAGCAGAAAAACACTGTGCAACGATACAGTCGGAAGGCTTTTCAATCTACAGATCACCATCGTTTACCATGTATTTACTGTAACACTAACTGCACCATGGTATTGTGGCAGAAATGTGGTATATTTATACCAATGGAATGTAATTACAGTATATTTGTGATTAAACCATAGGCTAGCATTTGTGCATTTATACTAAATGTATTTAGACTACTGTTTTTCATACAAATAGGCTACCTAGAAACCAAATGCATTTTTTACCACAGTATGTGGTTTTAACTCTTATCACGATGTAAATGTATGCTACTATGGAAGAATAATGGCTAATTTTTATAAAACTCAATATTGGGAACCACTGGCCTATAGCACTATAGTAAAATCCCAGGACACCCCAAGTCCGAGCGTCTAATGTTATTTATCACTCTGCATTGTCTGACATGATTACTCCATTCATAAAGAGACAGCAGTGATTCTGCAACGGGTACACTTGAGAGATACTGAGTTACAAAATAGAGTAAATTAAGTAGCCTATAAGGTACTCCGATTAACATGACACACACACACACACACACACATATGAATACTCAAACTGAAGAATTCTGTAGTAGGTTTCTAGATTTCATGTTTATTATTATGTCATATACATTTTTACTTTCTGCTCTTTTTATGTAGATTTCAAGTATTTAAGTTCATATAATAATACATTTATTTCAATCCCCTGCTGAAAAAAAAACAACAACAATAGAAACCATCAATAGAATTTGTAATTTTTTTTACTGGTTGTAATGGAAATTGTATTGGTTTTAATTAGGGATGCACGATATTATCGGATTGATATCGGTATTGGCCGATAATGGCTTTAAATGTAAATATCGGCATCGGCCTGATATGAAAGATTATGCCGATATGTCTTGCCGATAAAAGGAATTGGTTAACTCACATGTGCTCAGGGTGTGCTAGTGATTAGATCAAGTCAGCAGTGTGGCTCATTCTTGAAGCAAAGTTTTGTCTGAATGAAGATTAGATTGACTGTTTTGGATTGCTGCATTTAATCTGTGAAAGCACCTACAGAATGACGCGTTCGGTGTGTGATAGAGTAAACAGTAGCACATGCAGCGGCAGCAGTGACAGCCTCCTGGACAGGTCCTAACGCCCGTTCGGAAAGGAGTTTTAATCTGTAGGGGGTGCTGTTGGCCTACTTCTAATTAAATTAAAAGTAAAATAGCCTACACAAATAACATTTAGACTGTTTCTGATTAAATAAAGCTGTAACTGATGTCATAAAATAATGAGTATGTTTTGATTTAATGGTCAGAAGCTATAGTTTACATGCAGCGATTGATATAGTTTATTTATAGTTATTTTCAAAGCTTCAATGTACTGTTAAAAAACTTTCATTATTTTTTAGTTAATTCTAATAAATAAGTTATTGTTAAAAACTAACCAAAATTAAAAATATTTTGCTTATAATTTCTGCACAGGAGAGACTCAGTGTTGTTTCCAAACTAAATGAAATATATCAGTATCGGCATCAGTATCGGCCAAAATGAGTTGAAAAATATTGGCATATTGGATATTGGCAAAAATCCAATATCGTGCATTGGACGAAATTGTAATGGACCCTATTGGTCTATACTGGTAATTGGTTGCCTATTATTGTTGTTAAACATTATTATTGTTAAAACCACTAAATCCTAATGGAACATGTTCCAAAACAAACTACAGGAAACCATTATTTTATGGTTTTAATGATTAAAAGTTGATGGTTTGTAATGTTTGTAATGGCATTTGTAGTGGGAACCATTAGAATTTATGTGATGGTTTCTATTGTTTTTTTTGTTTTTTTTCCAGCAGGGTCACCATGGGTTTTGTGATGTCATTTGCCATAAATGCAATACATTGATTGCTGTAATATTGTGAGATAGTAGCAGCTGTTTGTAGTTGTGGTGGGCCTATTTGGGAGAAAATCCAGGGCTGTTTTTGTACTCCCAGTCTGTCCCTGCATACTGTAACAGGGCGAACGAGGCATGAGACGTGCAGATCCATTTGCAAGCTTTATTCCAAGACGTGGTCAAAAACAGAGGCAGGGTCAAAACATCAGTAAACAGGTATAACACAGGCAAGACAAAGAGTAATCCTAGGGCAAGCGTGGGTCTTTGATCAGTGAACAATATCCAGAGGGCTTGATAAGAGGGGTAGTCCAATAACATGAGCAATAGTCCAAACGAGGTACAAACAGAGAGAGTCCGAACTGCGAGACGAGGGTTAATCCAAGATACATCGGCAGGAAACAAGGCAACACGAAATGACTAGACTAACTGGAACTGGAAACTAGACTCAGTAAAGCAGCTATCACTTGGAGAGTGATAAATGCAGAACAATACTAGAGACTAAACAGAAACACAAATGGCTCGGTAAGGCAGCTAATACTAGGAGAGTGATAAACGCTAGAACAATACTTGGCGACTTAAGCAGGAGCTGAGTGCGTTTTAAATAGAGTGTATAATAGCTCTCAGGTGAGTGTGTGATTGGTGACAACTGTGTGATCAGTGTAGCGTGTGACTGATGACAGCTGTGTGATCAGTGCAATGGATGATGGGAAATGCAGTCCAGTGTAACGTGCAACAGTCTGTGTGGTGCGAGAGTCAATGTAATGAAATAGCGATCTCTGGAGGCTAGCGGATGGAAGTCCAAGAACCAGATTCATGACACATACACTCCAACAATACATCAAAGTTATTTAAAAAATTATATTATGATTGACATTGCTGAAGATTTAGGCATGCATTTTACTTGTCTTTGATATCTAATAGATCATTAGTAACTGATCAAAGTAATTGACCACTAATTATATTTTTATTATCAATCATTTTATCAATCAACATGCTACAGAACTGGTCTCCCGCATAAATAGTTAATAGCCTGATAACGTTACCAATATCTCTAACCCCAAACCATCCATTTACATCGCAAGTGAAACTGTATTTCTCAACCATGTCTAAGTAAGTGAGTAAGATATGTCCAGTATTGACCGCAACTGCTATTGCCATCGGTCGTGAAGCAGACTGCAAATCGGCTATATTTATATATATATATATATATATATATATATATACTTTTTTTGCGCACCATAAATATGACTAAAAAGTCACTGACAAGCTCGAATTGGACCACATTAGTTTTATACTTTTTTATTTTATTTTTTTTATTGTAATATCCCTTTTGTTTTAAACCCTAACTGCCATTTATCGATCTCCTCAAACCCAGCAGACTCCATTGACATACATGGCCATTTTACGTTGCCCTGCACACCATAGTAAAGCAAGCTTCATTCAAACTTGACAGAAACAAAATAAAACTCACCAGAATGGTCTCGGTTTGTCTTTCCGCCGTTCCAACAAGTATCGACTCTAGTTTTGGTCGAAATAACCCTAAGCTAAATCACTAGATGTGAAAATGTCGGGAGAGCAGCGGGTGAAACAGTGCGTAACTCACAGAATTTTGACTACAGCTTTGAGGGAGGAGATTATAACATTCGCTGGCTAAACTTGCGGTTTCATTCCACACTAAAAACTATGTACACTATAGAATAAAAACATAATAATCAAATGAACTTACTGAACTTACAGAAATGCACCGTTCTGCTTCTCTCGCCAGTCAGCAGCAGTTGTGTTCTCTGCCTGTGATGATGTGAGGTCAGGTGGCACGCTATTTACAGCAATCCTATATTATTGGCTGTTGTATTACAGTCAGGCTACAGCAAGCTTACAGCAACACTAAAATTTACTGTAATATTCCCGCTCAGTCAAAATTACCTAGAATGTAATAAAAATTACAGTATTTTACTGTAATGTATAAATGTGGTATAGTCCTTTAGGTTTTACAGTACTGTGCTGCTAAATCTACAGTGATTTCTAACAGTGTACCCCTTACAGAAAACCTGTTTGCATTGTTACATTTTCAGATAAACAATTTACTATTTTTAATATGTATTCCCTTGTGGGGACAATAGGCACACAATAAAATTTCAGGTTTTACTATCCTTGTGGGGACATTTGGTCCCCACAATGTAGCATAAACAAGTACACACACACACACACACACACACTCTAACAAGAATGTCACCAAATCATTCTGCATAGTACCAAAAATGTTATTCTTCCAACCTCACTGCCTGTGAGACACAGTGTGCCAATATTTTTTTTTTTTACTAGGTTTTTCAAAACAGTCAAACTGTCTGCTGTAGTTGGTGCGACATGGTGAAAATTGACTTGCTATTTCTGATCATTTCGGGGCAAATGGCTCATATATCTTGCTCGGATTTGGAGCAGCTTTGCTGAGTAGATGTTTTGGATCTGGGCCAGCTCTTGTCCCTTTAGTGCAGAATAGAGTTCTAGAGTGTTCCATGGAGAGGAGAGGTAATAGAGTCTAAGAGCAAAGAGGGTATCACTAAAGGGAGTTAAATGAGATCTCTTAAAACATCTTTGAGTATGCCAAAGAGTCTTCCTGTGCAATATGAGAGTGCTGACTGGACAATCTCTCTCTTTCGCTCTCTCTCTCTCTATCTGTAGCTCTCACTTACTCAAACACACAAATGCAAGCCTCTTAGCGTTATATAAATAAGCAATCATTTCTTTATCATTCCTGTCATTTCATGTGTGTTGATTCTGTTTCAGAAGTAGATTTAAGTTTGGTGAAAAGAAGCAGCAGCCAAACGACATAATACTCTGAGACACTGCTTTTGTTTTGGGTGGTTTCATTCAGAGCAGGTGCATAACAGAAGGAGAGAGTGAGACAGTCATACCATCCATAGGCTTCAACAAACATTTTTTTGTCAGCTTCGTCAACAGGCTAACTTGACCATTTGGTATTCATAGGCACTAATGCAGCTCTCTCTCACTCCTTTCGCTCATACACACACACATACACAGACACATTCACCCTCAAAAGACTTGTTCTCTGTCTATTTCTCATTGCTATTCCTCTATGATGCTCTTGAGCCGCCACTGAATTACCAAGTCAATTTGCAGTGCTTAATAAAAGACTGTCCCTCTTTGAGGCCAGAAAAGGGATGTGAAAAAATAAGCTAGAACAAGTTTGGCCTTGCCCTCTAGACCCCAGGGCATGCTTTTCTTGATATAATTATTCAATTCACACAAAAAAGCTACAAACAACCATTAACAAGGATGATGTGATCAGACAGCTTCCAACACAACAGAGCAGCATATATACTCTAAGGCCCACCTTAATTATAAAAAAAAAAAAAAAAATATGCCATAATTTATTTGAAAAAAAAAAAAAAATTCCAGCTAAGTATACTTCAAAACCATTAACATATTTATCGGCATATCACTTTAGACTTTTTTAATAATTAGAATTAATTATTAAGAAGTATACTTGCAATTGTTCCACTTTAGCACCATCAAATATACTTACAGGGTTAGTTCACCCAAAAATGAAAATTAGCCTGTGATGTACGCGCGCCTGAGATATGCTAGTCTCACAAGTTTGTTTAAAGGAGCAAAGGAAGCAAAGTTTCCTTACTTTAGCAAAGGAAAACCAGTCTCCTCTTGGCTTATATAGAAATCCTTCAACATTTTTCATTACATATCCTCGTTTTGTACTTCTAATTCGTGACCAGCATTTGTTTTTGTTCTCTCTCCACGTTCGTCACTCATCATGCAACGCCTACGTCATCCGCCAGAACGACTTCCGCTTTTGACAGATAGATGAAGTGAGAGAGAAGTGTTTATTATGTTTGAAATATGGATATTTTTCTTATAAAAACACATGAATTCCCTACAGGAGGCCTTTATTCACCCCTCAGAGCTGCGTGAGGCACATTTTATTACGGATGCGCACACTTTATTTCACGTCTTCTGGAAAGTTGACAAAAAGCATCCGCTTACCCCCATTGTAACGCTTGGAGGGGCCACGACAATTTTTAATTTAACTCTGATTGTATCTGTCTGAAAGAAGAAAGTCATATACACCTAGGATGCTTTGAGGATGACTAAAACATTTACATTTAGTCATTTAGCAGACACCTTTATCCAAAGCGACTTACAAATGAGGACAATAGAAGCAATCAAAACCAACAAAAGAACAACAATATGCATGCGCTATGACAAGTCTTGGTTAGCCTAACGCAAGGGGTTTTTATTTTTTTGTTTTTTTAAAGAAAACAAGTAGATAGAATAGAAAAAAGAAAGCTAGTGTTAGAGGGTCAGATAGATAAAACAGAATTAGAATAGAGAGTGTTAGAGTTAGAGGGTCAAATAAAGAGGGAAGAGATGTGTTTTTAGCCGTTTCTTGAAGATGGCTAAGGACTCAGCTGCTCGGACTGAGTTGGGCAGGTCATTCCACCAGGAGGGAACAGTTAACGAAAAAGTCCATGAAAGTGAAAGCGCTTCTTTGGGATGGTACAATAATGCGTCGTTCATTTGCAGAACGCAAGCTTCTAGAGGGCACATAGGTCTGAAGTACTGAATTTAGGTAAAGGGGTGCAGAGCCAGTTGTGGTTTTGTAGGCAAACATTAATGCCTTGAATTTTATGTGAGCAGCAGGGGCGTAGCGTCTGGCTATACAGGGTATGCAGGTGGATATGGGCCCGGGCAGATTGGGGGCCCACCGAGCCGAGGGGGAACTTTTAATTGAAACAAGGGAACGAATATAGAGGAGCCCTGCATGGGCCTAGCCCTTGTCCGACAGCTTATCAGAATTCTCTGCCCGAGTCCGACCGGAGCCTGTGTCTTTTTTCTCTCTCTCTCTCTTCCCCTTTACACAGCTGCTGTTGCAGCCATTTAAAAAGTTCAGTTTGGGTTTTTAATGGCAAAGTGGTTATATTTTGTTTTGTTTCTTTATTAAGTTAATTTAGAAACACGATTGGAACATTTTATGTTTGTTAAATTCAAGTTTTTTTTTGGTTTGTTTTTTAAATACCAAGCGGCCAACGCCAGACAGTGAGTTGAGCATATGTTTGATCAGTCTCGCCTTCATGCATTTCACAATATAAATGTAAAAATTTAAGATAAATGTGTGATAAATATCCAATCGTTTGTGCTAAGAGTGGAAGCTGAAACACGCTTTGAAGGACATGGAGGCGCTAGCGCGATCAATTGCATGTTTTTTTTTTTTTTTTTAATAAGAGTGGAAAATTTAAATATGCCGTAATTTTTCCTCATAAAGGTAAGAGTACACATCATTTGAAACTGTAAATAGTTTTATTTGTGTGCACTCACAATATCAACAAAACGTTGTGCTTTTCTAAAATAAAGAAAACAAATAGGGTGGTTTTCTGCAGTCTTGATCTTGAGCAGGAACACTTCACAAAAACTAAACCAAAACTAAGCAAACACTTACCTCACTGACATGATAAATATATTTACTACTTTAAAACTAAATAATTCAAATCAAAAATTAAAAACTCTTTCATTATGTAATCCGTAAAGATGCATTTCTCTCTAAAGACACGTCCAAGGAGGAGATATGGGGAGTCAGGATCGTCAGCTTCATACTTTTAGTTTTTTTTGGGCCGCTGTGCCAAGATTGTGTTTGCATGCAGTACAAATAGCCTACAGCACCATTTTAGTGTCACGCTGAAAAATAACTAAATAAGATTAACGTCATACAATTTTAAGAATAAAGTCAAAATTACATAATAAAATAATGTTATATTGTGTGAAGTTAATGTGAATATTACACCTATAGCCTACTCCGCAAAAAAAAAAAAAAAGTCTGTGGCATCCAACCTCTCATTCTTAACACGAAAAACAGCAATAAAACGTAGGCTTATAGATGTTTTTGAAACTCAAACGTTAAATATTATTTCCAAGCATTTATACTCTAATTAAAACAGCTTGTGAATAGTCACTTAACGTTATTTACATCAGAAAAATGAACAAGTTAACCGAGTTGGAGCTCTTATCATTTGGGGGGGCCCGTACAAATTTTTTGCATATGGGCCCGAGGCTGACTTGATACACCACTGGCAAACACCTATTGGTAGCCAGTGCAAATTGATGAACAGAGGTGTGATGTGCGTTCTTTTCAGCTCATTAAAGATTAATCTTGCAGCGTCGTTTTGGATTAATTGTAGAGGTTTGATGGAACTGGCTGGAAGACCTGTCAAGAGAGCATTGCAACAGTCCAGTCTGGACAGAACAAGAGCTTGAACACGGAGTTGTGTTGCATGTTCCGAAGGAAAGGGCCTGATCTTCCTAATGTTGTATAAAGCAAATCTGCAGGACCGGGCAGTTTTAGCAATGTGGTCTGAAAAATTCCGCTTATCATCAATCACAACATCAATCACAACAGAATATTCTGGCTGTTTTTGAAGGAGTTATGGTTGATGAGGTTGATGTGATGAAGTGATGGGTTTGTTGAAACCACAAGCAGTTCTGTCTTAGCCAGGTTGAGATGAAGGTGATGGTCCTTCATCCATTAAGAATTGTCTGTTACACATGCTGAGATACGAGCAGTTATCGTCGGATCATCAGGATGGAATGAGAGGTAGAGTTGAGTGTCATCAGCATAGCAGTGATATGAAAAGCCATGTTTCTGAATGACAGAACCTAGTGATGCCATGTAGACAGAGAAGAGAAGTGGTCCAAAAACTGAGCCCTGAGGTACTCCAGTAGCTAGATGTTGCGACTTGGATATCTCACCTCTCCAAGATACCTTGAAGGACCTATTTGAGAGCTAATATTCAAACCACTGGAGTGCGGTTCCTGAGATGCCCTTTCCCAATAGGGTTGACAGGAGGATCTGGTGGTTGACCGTATCAAAAGCAACGGACAGATCCAGCAAGATAAGTAATGAAGACTTGGAAGCCACTCTTGCAAGTCTTAGGGCATCAACAACTGAGAGCAAGGCCGTTTCGGTCGAGTGTCCACTTCTGAAGCCAGATTGGTTGCTGTCCAGGAGATTGTTCTGTGTGAGAAAGGCAGAGACTTGGTTGAACACAACTCGTTCAAGTGTTTTAGCAACGAAATGTAGAAGGGAAGTAGAAGTCTGTAGTTCCCTAAAAGAGTTGGGTTAAGAGTGGGTTTCTTAAGAAGTTGGGTTATACGAGCCTGTTTAAATGCTGAGGGAAAAACTCCAGTGTGAAAGGATGTGTTAATGATGTGAGTGAGTGTAGGTACAACTGCAGGAGAAATGGCTTGAAGGAGATGAGATGGAGTAGGAAACCAAAGGCTAATTTTCATTTTTGGGTGAACTGACCCTTTAAGTATATCTTTAGTTGGACCTCAGCACTACATCCACACAATTAAAGTGCATTAAGCTCAAAATTAGTTGTTCCAGTTTAGCAGACTTTAAGAATTCCAGTTTAGTATACCAAAAGTACAGTTGCAGGGTATTTTTTATTAAGCACATTATATGTAAATATTTGTAGCATACAGTACTTAGTTCGCAAAAAATAAATGTACTTCAAATACATTTTAGTATATATATAGGGTTAGGGTTATGTGTATATAAAGACACACACATACAGTATATATTTTGAAAAGATTTACATGTATTTACATGTATATATTTATTAATATAATTTATATGATATATAAATATATTTAATATATAAACATAACACATTTTTCTTAAATATATACATACATGGGTGTGTATTCATATATACATAATAAATACACACAATACACACACATATATTATGTACACAAAAACTTTTATTTCGGATGCGATTAATCGCGATTAATCGTTGCCCAGCACTAATATATATATATATATTTTTTTTTTAAATAGGCCAGGCATAGACTTTCACGTTTCACATGGCATGCAAAAGCTGAAAATAGTGTTTTTATGTTGTCGCCCATTTTATCAGCTTGTTGCTTAAAACTAGGTGTGAAACAGGTCTAGAATCTGTTCACACAGAATGTGATTTGCATTTCACAGCTGTCACAAACAAGACGTAAACCAAAGGTGAGTGAATGACAGTGAGGTTTATTGACTGATCAGAAGACTGGAGAGTGCAGATAATAACGTGGGTGAGTATCTTGGTGTGAGATAATGTCCAATGATGTTCTTTTTATGAAATGCTGTGTTGGTTTTATGCCAGATGTAACGGGACACACAACTTCCAAAAAGTTCAACTTTTGTCGCATCAGTCCACAGAATATTTGCCCAAAAGTCTTGGGGATAATCAAGATATTTTTTGGCAAATGTGAGATGAGTCTTTGTGTTCTTTTTGGTCAGCAATGGCTTTTGCCTTGGAACTCTCCCATGGAGGCTGTTTTTGCCCAGTCTCTTTCTTATTGTTGAATCATGAACACTGACCTTAATTGAGGCAAGTGAGGCCTGCAGTTTTTTAGATGTTATTCTGGGTTCTTTTATGACATCCTGGATGAGTCGTCTTTGTGCTTTTGGAGTAATTTTGGTAGGCCGGCCACTCCTGGGACGGTTCACTACTGTTCCAAGTTTTCTCCATTTGTGGATAATGGCTCTGACCATGGTTTACTGGAGTCCCAAAGCCTTTCCAGACTGATACATGTAAACTATTTAGTTTCTCATCTGTTTATGAATTTCTTAAGATCGCAGAATGATGTGTTGCTCTTTAAATATGCTTCACTTTGTCAGACAGGTTCTATTTAAGTGATTTCTTGATTCAACAGGTCTGGCAGTAATCAGGCCTGGGTTTGGCTAGTGAAATTTAACTCAGCTTTCTAAAATAATGTGGTTAATCACAGTTCTTTCATGATTTAATAGGAGGGGGCAATTAATTTTTCACGTAGGGCCAGGTAGGTTTGGACAGCTTTGTTTCCCTTAATAAATGAAATCATCATTTAAAAACTGCATTTTGTATTTACTTGAATTATCTTTGTGTAATATTAAAATTTGTTTGATGATCTGAATCTTTTAAGTGTGACAAATAAAAAATAAAAATAAAAGAATCAGGAAGGGGGCCAACACTTTTTCACACCACTGTATGTGTTTGACAGAGGTGCTGTTTTGCATCTTTTGCAGTGTTGCAAGAAAGGATATTATAGTTTTGAATTTTTAAATTAGTTTTTATTTTAATATTGTTTTCAAATTTCCTATAATTTCAGTTTAGTTTTAGTTAGTTTCATTAATGGTTTTGTTAGTTTTAGTTTAGTTTTTATTTTGTGTACACATTTCTATTTAGTTTTTATATATTTCAGTTTCAGTTTTAGTTTTAGTTTTAGTAATTATAGTTTAACAGAGTTAATGGACACTTCCAGTATAGACCAAACCCAGGCATTTAATTTTAGCAAAGTTGAATGTTTGCAGTTTACAGTTAATTCTTGTGCAAACATCTTAATAATGAAAATAAAATAAATCTTTACAATTAAAAAAATAACAAAAATATGCAACTTATATGTATACAATTTATTTTATTCATATTCATATTCATGTTCATATTCATTCATATTAAAGATGTAATCTTGTTTAATATGTCAATAGTTTACAAACAACAAGGTTTTCAGAGTTACTAGACAGCATCAGGCAGTTGAGTATTTATCAGGGTTGGAGCTAAATTGAAGAAACATGCCCTGTGTCTCAATGCAAATACTATCCACCCTATCTGCCCTAAATAGTATTAAAAATGACTAATATCAGATAGAATTTAGCATGGACAGTGTGCACATTGGGACGCAGGCATGTTCTTTGCAATCGTCATTGAAACTCTGTAAACTTTATTTTTGTCCATCTGTATTTTCAATGCATTAATTTGTTGGATTTTTTTGCACGAGCCACCGGTGCACACTACTGTATGTCCCGTCTCCCTCTATGTACGTATACAATAAGAAGAAACAATCTAAAATGGTTTGAAATCTCATACTACTCAAAAATAAATGCGATATGGTGATTTAAATGATGTTTGCACTTTGCTTTGACGAGCCGCTCCAGCGCGCACGCGCTTCAGATGAGCAACGCAATCAATCCCAGTTCTAAAGCCCCTTTTACACAACACGGCCAGCGGTGAAAACACAGCGCGGCTATCGCTTTCTCTCATTTTGGATGCATTTTATACAGTCAAGGCGGTGCTCGTGTCATGGACTCGAGGCGGACGTTACCATAGTAATCGCAAAGCGGGACAAAATGACTCTTCACTAAAGTCAGCTCATCCAAAACTTTTAATTCTGTGTCTAACTCACTCTCATGTTGTTCTCGCACGTCAAGCACGCTTTTAAACGTTCGTGCGCTGTGAGGTGTGCATTATTATTATTTCCCATTTCATATTTTATAGTTATTTCCCATTTGGCGTCTTGTTTTTTAAATGCAAAAACGCATTCTCTGTGTTTATAGGACGCAGCTCACGTGCATGAAGCGCCATCTATTTCCCCAAACCACCACAGGTCCGATTTTTTGGCACAGAATGAGAGCTTATTAAATCACGAACACGATTATTTATTTTTGCTAATTATTATTTTATTTTCGTTAGTTTTTCAGTTACTGTTGTTAGTTTCGTTTAGTTTTAGTTTTTCATTTATTTAGAAATTTAAATTTTATTTCAGTTTACGAAAATGTTTTTTGACCAATAGTTTTAGTCTTAGTTTCAGTTTTCGTTTACGAAAATAACCTTGGTTGCAAGTTTAACTTGAAAAACATTTTACCCCACTGTTCTGTGTTCTGAATGAATGGCCACAAATTCTGTCATAAAGAGACTTCACCACCTAATGCAAACTTTAATGAGGCTTTTTGGATTAAGAGAGCAACTGCATTGGTAGAAATTACAAGTGTGTGAAATGGCATCAGAGATAAAGGAAAATGTGGGAGTGAAATTGATTTGTAAATTGTAAGCAATTAAATTTAATCAGGAAGCAAGCACAAACCCTGACTCTGCATTTCTCTGCACTTAAATCTATGTTTTCAGTTGTAATTTTAGTCCAAACATTGATTACTTTTGCTTTTTTTTTTTTTTTATCTGACTTCCTTGACATTTTCACAGTTCTTAAAGGAATACTTTACCCTATAATGAACATTTCCGTATTTGTGTATATGACTTTCCAGGATTTTTTTGCAATGGGGCTCAAATTAGTCCATTTTTGACGGTCCAAAATTCATAAGGGATTTTATGGGACAATAAGGGTCGTCCTAGTAAAACAATCAAATCATGGGTAAATAATCAGGAAATTTAAATTTTTGGGTGAACTATTCTTTTAACAGACAAAATGTGAATGTATAAATGTACTGTAAATAAAATCTTGTCTGTGGTAATAAGTAAACATAGCCTGACAGATTGCCAATATTTTAGAAATGCAACTTCCCATGTGATTTAACCTCCTTTGTTCATTCAGAATACAATATTTTATGGAAGTAAACATCGCTGATAGCAGGGCTAATAAATCAAGGTGCATGAAGAACCTTTGATAAAGTGAGAATTTTGAACACTCATATTGGATTTTTAGTGCACCCAGAGATGTGTATGTTTGTTCTGTCAGGGACTGTAATCTGTTATCCTGATGGATCTGCTGATGTAGAAATTGATTGAGAACAGGTAGTTATTTAACAGATGTTTTTATCCAAAGCAACTAGTATTACATCTATTAGAGGGACAACCACACTGGAAGAGCTTCGGGTTAAGTGCCATGCTCAAGGGCACAATACCTAGACTAATTATCATGGTACCATTTGGCTGATATGACCTTCTCTTGACATTCTAGTACTATGATTGAATGGAGGTCTAAGATGCTGCCATGGAAGGGTTGCTAGCTGAAAATGGACCTTTCCTTGTGAGTGAATAATCCATTTTCTATTTCTAACAATCTTTTTTTTTTTTAATTTACCTGAGCAGCTGTGCAGCACTGAATTGCATTGGTTGTGTGTACATAAACCCTTACAGCTGCAATTAAACGGCCAATATGTTATACCAAAAGTCTCCAGCTGGAGTGACTCTTTTCCACAGCAAGTGCCAAATACAAGACAAGTGATCTTCAGGTATGATAAGAACAAAAATAAAGACTCCTGACCAGACCGTTTTGGGTTATTTGATCCATGCATGATTTTGGAACCCATGTTGCCAGTTACACCATTGAACTTATTCAGCTACTATATATTCAAATTGATGGTGGATTGGGTTTTGGAAGGGTATTTTACATCAAATTTTGATGTAGGTTCAAATATTTTCTAGTCCGTATCATAGTTATGCTCTGCATTCATCAGCTCATTCTTTTCCATTTCACCTTGATTTGTCATCACATTTTCTTCTTGCTTTCACATCCACATATTTTCTCATGAGTTTCTGCTTTGGTTTTGCCAGGTGGATATTGCTATTCCTGGTTTGAGCACTGGCATGTATATGTGGCTGCATAAAACAAGTTTGACATCTTGGGTGCTCTGCTGGTCAGAAATTATGATATTTTTGTCTTCAGTTGTTCTACCTTTTGTAAATGCACCGGAAGTCATTTTATGGTCTTATGTAATGTAATATAATAAAGGACGAGTGGGAAAAAATTGGAGCATATGGAATATGATCGTTACAATTAGCCTTGCGGTGACATCTCAGGAGATTAAACATTCTCCCTGCACTCACTTAAATGTCATCTAAGACAGAATTATACACTTTAAAATCCATCTGATTGTTATTGTGTACAGCAACACAGTTGTATGTACCTGAAGACATGTTTGTGCGCATGACCTCCCACATAATGTTAATTTGCCAGTCTACAACAAATAGGTAAAACCAGTAATGGAATTAACATTTTTGACGCATTGGTTCCCTCTACAATTTCCTATGGGTTTTTAGTATAGCAGTTTTATGACTAAATTAAGATCTGTGGTTAACGTTACTTGAAGAGATTTTTATGTTTAGCACACAGACCATGAGAAGTAGTGTTGGCTCTTTTTCAAAGTTGTAGGCCTGTTCAAGAAATGAAGAAATAAAAAAAAATAAAAAAAAATAACATAACAGCTTCGACACTGACACTCAAGGTATGATTGAGGTGTAATTTTTACAGGAGTGTTATCAAGTATTCTTAACCACAGGCTTTTTTTTTTACTCACTGCTGTTTTACTCACTGCTGTTCTAAAATATTCAAGAAGAACCCCATGCTGAATTAGCCTTCCAGGTTGGCCTACAAATTGACATCACAACCAAACAGCTGGATAGAGGTGTAAATGGATAGAGATGCTAAATTCTGAAAAAACAGAGGTGTTAATTATCGGACCTAAAAACCCCACATGTAATAACCTAGAACATTATCTAACACTTGACGGCTGCTCTGTCAATTCTTCTTCATCAGTCAGGAACCTAGGTGTGCTGTTCGATAGCAATTCATTTGAAAGCCATGTTTCTAGCATCTGTAAAACTGCATTTTTTCATCTCAAAAGCATATCTAAATTGCGACCAATGCTCTCAACGTCAAATGCAGAAATGTTAATTCATGCATTTATGACCTCAAGGTTAGACTATTGTAATGCTTTATTAGGTGGTTGTTCTGCACGCTTGATCAACAAACTACAGTTGGTCCAGAATGCAGCAGCTAGAGTCCTTACTAAAACCAGGAAGTATGACCATATTAGCCCAGTTCTGTCAACACTGCACTGGCTCCCTATCAAACATCGGACAGATTTTAAAATCTTGTTAATTACTTATAAAGCCCTGAATGGTTTAGCTCCTCAGTACTTGAGCGAGCTCTTATCGCATTATAGTCCTCCACGTCCGTTGCGTTCTCAAAACTCTGGCCATTTGATAATACCTAGAATATCAAAATCGACTGCGGGCGGCAGATCCTATTCCTATTTAGCACCCAAACTCTGGAACAGTCTACCTAACACTGTTCGGGAGGCAGACACACTCTGTCAGTTTAAATCTAGATTA
Source organism: Onychostoma macrolepis (assembly GCF_012432095.1). NCBI lineage: Eukaryota > Metazoa > Chordata > Actinopteri > Cypriniformes > Cyprinidae > Onychostoma > Onychostoma macrolepis. Next base: position 17,479,844 of record NC_081159.1, on the reverse strand, counting down.
AAGACCCATCTCTTTAGCCTGGTTTACACACAACGCATTAATACGCTTCTATTATTCAAATCCATTAAAGGATTGTTAGGCTGCATTAATTAGATCAACCGGAACCGGGAACACTCCCCATAACACACGATGTACTCGTTACATCGTAAGTTGAATGGCATCTACGCTAATATTTGTCTGTTTCTTTCCTATTCTGTTTCTCAGTCCGTATCCGATCAGATGGTGGATCAGCACCAAGAGATGATGTCTACAGCCCTGATCGTCAGCGGAGACCAGGACACCCAGATGACCCCCAGAGATATATCCCCAGTGAAAACCTCGATTGAATACAATAAAACTAAAAAAAAAACTAAAAAAAAAAAAACTAAAATATAATAAAATACCTAACTACATAATACTACTATTGTTAGAAATTGTAACAAAATTAAAATAGAAATATAAACTTTTGAACTGCGGGTTTCGTCTGGTCAGAGGAGAACTGGCCCCCCGACTGAGCCTGGTTTCTCCCAAGGTTTTTTTTTTCTCCATTCTGTCACAGAGGGAGTTTTGGTTCCTTGCCGCTGTCGCCTCTGGCTTGCTCAGTTGGGGACACTTGATTTCTAGCGATTATCGCCGATTTGATTGCACAGATACTATTTAAACTAAACTGAGCTAGACAAAGACATCTCTGAATTCAATAATGAAATGCCTTTAACTGAAAATTGAAAATTGAGTGTTTAGTCTTATCATTATACATTACTGACACTCTATCCTCCAATTTGATACTGTTAAGTGCTTTGACACAATCTGTATTGTAAAAGCGCTATATAAATAAAGGTGACTTGACTTGACTTGACTTGTAATTTTCTGAAAGTGATTTGTGGAATTCAGATAAGTCTCCACTGAAAAATGAACGTGATTGTCTGTGTCAAAGTAAAATGGAAGAAGTAAATATACTGATAATAACAAATATAAATTATTTGGCTGATGACTGACATAAAATATTGATTGAGAGATCCCGCTTTATTTTAGGTGACCTTAACTACTATGTACTTACATTGAAATTAATCATTTGATACAATGCACTTATTGTGTACATACATGTTTTTACATTGTACTTATATATTTTAAAATACCTATATGTAATTACATCTGTAATTAATTTCTGTAATTACATTTATAATTACACTGCTGAGTGCTGACCCATCCCTTACACCTTAACCCACCCTTAAACCTACCCATACCATCAACCTGTCACTAACCTTAAACATATCCCACCTCAATAGCAGCAAAAGTGTTTTGAAATACAATATTACCACAATAAGTACATTGTACTTATTTTTGATGTAAGTACATAGTAGTTAAGGCCACCTAATATAAAGTGTGACTGATTGGTATAACATTAAGGAGTATTACACTACTCTTCCAAATTTTTTAATTAATATTTTTATGCAGCAATGATGCAAGTGACAGTGCATATATAATGTAAATTAATGTCAACTTTGTATTAATCAAAAAAGGACCACAGTTTTTACAAAAATGTTATGCAGCACAACTATGTTCGGTATTAATAATAAGAAGAAATGTTTCTTGAGCAGCAAATCAGTATATTAGAGTGATTTCTGAAGTATCGTGTGACACTGAGCAATGCCTGCTGAAAATTCAGCTTTGCCGTCACAGGAATAAATTAAAATATATTCAAATAGAAAACATTTATTTTATTTTGTAATATATTACAATATTACTGTTTTTACTGTGTTTTTGATAATACATTCAGCCTTAGCCCTATTCGAACGGGACTAGTTTTACAGGGGGTCGTTAGAGAAATGTGTTTCACAGACCTACTTGGTGATTTTAATCCCGTCCGAATCTGCCATGTCTGTGTTTTTCTCACACATCCTCTGTAATAATTCCAGAGCAAATTACCTACTGTTTTTCAGCAAACTCGGTGATCCTCTGAGAAAACTAATCCCATCCGAATGCGATGTCTGTGATTGCAGGTGAGATTTTTTTTCACAACGCGTTTCCTTGTGTGTTTTGGCCAACGTGAATTACCGTAGACGCTCTTACCGCGCTCATGTTTGATATATTTGCCTCCCGGCAAGGAAAAAATAAGTAAATAAATTAAAAACAATAATAAAATCAAGAGTTAGATCACGTAAACCATTCAGACTGGCTATTGTAATATCTGCGTCAGGTAAAATTACTCGCGTTCATTTCTGCACTCAATTACATAATGTTTTAATTACATATGCACCTTTATGAAAATTAAACACGGGTTTACTACAAATAAATAACTAAAGTAAAACTAAAGCAACCACACATTAACATGGTTTTGCTATACTAGCCATATAGCTTCACCATGGTATTTGTAGTAAAACTGTTATACTAATGGTAATCAATCCGAATGACACGCAATGCACGCATACAGAGCGCGTGATCTCTGAAACGCCTAGATGTACAAAACGGACCCTCCCACCTCTGTAATAAACATGGAGATGTTAGTCCCGTCCGAATTGGTAAATGAAAATCGCAGACGTCAGGTGATAAGAATCGAAACTCAAACGTAGTTTAGAAAACTAGTCCCGTCCGAATAGGGCTCTTGGTGATCATAAGAGACCTCTTTCAAAAACAAAATCTTACCAACCCCAAACTTTTGAATAGTACTTCTGTCAGGACCACTATCATCAAAAATGACTGACAGTTAGCATTCAGTTTGGATTGGCGGTATGGTTCTGTTCTGGGCAAGAATTCCCTGCGTATCCATGCAGCCTAGCATGGATAAGAGCAGGGAGAGCAGCAATAACCCCCCAAAACAAAACCATACGCCATACCCCCCAACCAACACAAAATGACAATGAAAATCTCAAGCCTTAAGCAACAAGCATGTAGCTCTTGAATGACAAGAATGTTGCCAAAACCCACAGACGCCATAGCCACAAGCATGTTGCCCTTAACCAGATGACCTAACGAGTATGCTGCCAATACCTGAAAACTAGCTTATGCAACATGTTCTCGCTTACAACCAGATAGCTTTAGAACAAGCGTGCTCCCAATAACGACCAAATATCTTAGGAACAAGCGTGCTCCCGATAACAACCAGACAGCTTAGGAACAAGCGTGCTCCCAATAACAACCAGACAGCTTAGGAACAAACGTGTTACCAACAACAACCAGATAGCTTAGGAACAAACGTGTTACCAACAACAACCAGATAGCTTAGGAACAAACGTGTTACCAACAACAACCAGATAACTTAGGAACAAGCATGCTCCCAACAACCATAAGAAGTAAGGCATATTGTCAGTATGATCACATAAGCTTAGCACGAGCACCTCACTTAAAACAACTAAAATATAATATATAAAATATATAAGCAATACAGATAGCCTTAGCAAGTATGTTGCCAATAATCTGAGAGCATTAAAAAGGAACTTATCTTAGCTTCCTGAAGTTGAAATAATGAAATAATGATGTGAAATAATTATGAGAAGCATTATCAGCATTGCCCTTTGCAGTAATACTGTTTTAGAATTTTTTACTGGGGGTAAATCGTATTGGAGTTATTGCCATTTATCCCTGAATGTGTGAGAAAAGTCAAACACAAATTTAACCCCGCTTGCGAAAGCACATGTTCAAGTTAACAAACTTGAATGAATCGAGGTGAAATCCATAAGGGGAACAAATCCTCTAGCTAAATCCCCGATTGCACAATTTCTAGTACTGAGATGATGGTGTTTGCCAGGCGAATTCGCCATTAATTAGCTATTGAGCAACGCGAAGCTGGTGATGATACTGAAGGACCTTACGAGTGCCGTGATAGGTGTCGCATCCCTATAGGTAGACGTGGATCAGCTGGTGCAAGCTTGACTAGCGTGACCTGCCAGAACGAATGCTGATGCTAGATTTTGGTACTGTGGTAATGGTCATGGTTAACTGAACACCATTTCAATCACATTACAATGAGGATGTCAGAGCATGACATGTCTGATTATGTAAATCACCCAGTCAGGCCTGTCAATCGTGACCCAAGTATATTATACAGTCTGACAGTCTTGCTTTTTAACCAAGTTCCCACCTGGATCATATTGTGCACTTTGGCAAACAATCATACAGGACACGGAAAAACGAAATCACACTGTGTACACCTGTCTCAAGTGCTCTATTCCAAGATTTTTTTTTTCTTTTTAGAGCAGTGCTTTTTCCTTTTTCCCTATTTCTTTCTCTATTTCATTTATTTCTCAGTAAGTAACTAGAGTTCTGTAATGACTTGTCCATTACACAACGATGAGTATCAAGCCTCTCTCTCTTGTCTTAGACTGTCTCAGCCTCATCCAGGAATGTGCCATCACATCCGATCTGGCTGTGTATCACTCACACTCCCTTGATTTAATTAGCAGCGGATTGGAGAGGCTGCCCTTGGGAAACAAGTTTTCTTTAGTCTTAATTAGTCTGTTAACTTCATCAGAGAGGCAGCACATTGTATAAATCCACAAGAGAAGCAGAGAATATGACAGACTGGTTATTTTAATATGCAAAAACTTAGCTGTGATAGCTTTTGCACTTTTAGTCTACCATAATGAAAGTAATCAATGTATACATGAAAACCTGGTTGGTGAGTGTATGTTTGGTTTATATTTAATATTTGCATGTTTACTGCACAGAAATTCTTCCCCAGCAAAACAGAACTACAGTACAAGAAGACAAGGAATAATGTGACTTTTCAGAGCTCTCTAGACAGACGGGATTGAAATCTTGCTTAAACACTTGGGATTATTGGAGCTCTCTCACAGACATGCAGTAATCTAAAGGATTAAAGGGATAATTCACCCAAAAATGAAAATGAAAATGAAACTCATTTATTCACACTGCAAAAAATAAAAAGCTGAGAAAAAAACAATAGTTTTTAGTTCTTCTCAGTAAAGATAATTAGCCAACGAAAATTAGTTTGTTCATGCAATGTGATTGTCTTATTTTGTTAATAAAAATAATCTTGCCACAGCAACTAAAACAACAATTACTGTTGTTGAGGTATTTATTTCTGAGGTGAAAAAACAAAGTTGTAAAAAGTCACTACATTATCATTTTTACATCTGTTTATGAATGGCAAACATGGACTTACTCCTTTATCAGTTTATTTCAGATGTACAAGCACATAAGCAAATTGTAATGATTGCATTGAGAACACAGTGAAATGTTATAGAAACCTTAATAGACAACCTAATTTAATATGTTGACAACATTATCTTTATTTTTTAAAGCATCCTACAAAACTAAGATATCCATCACAAAGATTTAAGTGGTTGAACATTGTCACGAATCCGGTCTATGAACTTCCATTCACTCACCACAGTGACTCTTGCACTACACTAACTGTTGCAAGTCACCTCCGGACTACAGTTCCCATCATCCATTGCACTGACGACACACACACAGCTGATTGCACTGATCACACACAGCTGATTCCCATTTGCACGCCTTACTTAAGCCATGGACTTTCTCTCCCTCACTGCTGAGTATTGTATAGCGTTTATCACTCTCCAAGTGATAGCTACTCTACGGAGCCCAGTTTGTTGTCATAGTCTTGCCTTGCCTGTTTACCCGTGTTTGGATTATTGCTCTTGTGTTTTTGGATTACCCCTTCATCTTGCCTTTTGTACTCTGTTTGCTCCTGTTTGGATTATTGTTTGTGTACTCGGATTACCCCTATTGCCAAGCCCTTTGGACATTGTTTGCTGATCGTCGACCCACACATGCTCTCGGAATACTCTTGTGTCTTGTCCCTGCCATTCCTGTTTGCCGTTGTTTGACTCTGCCTGTGATTCAACTATGTTTCATCGGCTCCGTTACAAACATACTCTAGGCCTCAATACTTGACACACAAACATCAAGAATTTTGCCAATCAACAAATGTAAAAAAGATGAGCTCTTTACATCAATAACCAACAATAATGACAAAACAACAATGAAAAAGTTTAAATGAAGTCAGCACACAGAAATATAATATTCCTGGAACAGTAGCCTAACTGTATAATTTATTCATGCTGGGATGCATACTGGGAACTCACAAAGGATTAACATTTCAGCAATATGAAATTTGTTGTTCAGACAACTGTGTTTGTCTAATTGGGATGACATTTTGGGTAATTATTAGGTCAACATTAGACTTCACTGATTTTGATTGTATGGACAAAAAAGCAAGAAGATTTTTCAAAATATCTTTTGCATTCCACAGAAGAAACAAAGTCATACAGTTTTGGAAGGAGGCAGGTACTGTATGTTAGTTGGTACTCTTGAATCCATATTTAAAATGAATCTCTTAAGAGACTTTTTTTTTTTTTTTTTTGTATTGCTCAAGACATTCTCTTTACTTTGTGTGTGAGACAAAGAAGATGAATTTGACAGGTGTGCAGGGCAGGAGTGGATTTATGGCCGCTCTATCAGCTGGCATTTACAGACAGTAATGACAAGTGACAAAGAGAAGAAAGATGAGGACTACGAGAGAGAGTGACAGAAAGACTGATAGAAGGTAAGAGTGAGAAGGTGGTGGCATTTGAATGTTTGCCAAAAGCCCGTACATGGTTGACAGATCCTTGAAGGTGTTGAATTTAGCATTAAAGCCCCACTGACAAGTGTGTGTGTTTATGTCTGTATTTCTCTACGAAAGGCTGAAAGTAACTAATTCTAATATTTGTAGAGGATCTTGCAGACACCCTGACACAGCTTACTGTTCCCCGTGTTCATTTCTCGGTAGTTAGTCAGAGTCCTTTAGCCCTTGGTGACATGCCTCAGCCCGAGTTTAAGATAATTAAATGCTCTGAATAGCACCAGCAGCTTTGACCTGCAACATGTGAGTATTACTGTGGCCTGAGGCACGCTTCAGGAATGTTGAACGTTGTGTATACACCATTTCTCTAGTGTACTTCTCTGTAAACGTGCAGGGCTGTGAGGCTTCTTTTGCACAGTCTTATCTTTTACCCTCAACCCAATTACACTCATTAGAGACTATTAGATTTGTAGGACGTACCTCTGAGGGTTCAAGATTTACTCTACAGTATAGACTCACATTAATCCATTTGTGACGTGTAAGGACTGTGCATGAATGCCAGTTTCTACCTCAGAGTAAAAAAGGGTGGTAACACTTTATTTTAAGGTGTCATAACACAGAGTAATTACCAAATTAAGTACTTAGTAGTAGCTGTTGTACGTACATGAAATAAAATGTACTTACCATGTAACTAAGTTATAGAACAGCCTGTAATTACAGTTTGTAATTATGTAGATGTAATAGGCAGCTACTGTTACACATATGTAACAGGCCGAGTCTGTTACACAGCTACTCGTACACTTAAGTACAATCTTGATACACTTTATTTTAAGTAGCTTATGCCTGTGTAATATTCTGTAATTTTAATGTAATTAGAAAGGTATTACATGTATTTAAGCTGTGTACTGGTGGGTTAAATCAAACTAAGGTGCAGCTGGATAAGGTGTACAGTATAGATACACATGAAGTACACTTAAGTACAAACTTGATACACTTTATTTTAAGGCGAGACACTGCAGGTGAATAGGGTAAAAAAATTAACTAATAGTTATCGCCTTACTTACCTAGTTGATTGATTACATTGATAATTGCAAACATTTTTTGTATTACAAGTTTTCTAAAATGTTAGGTTTAAATATGCAAATGAGGCATTATTTAATGAAATATGCACTAATTTGCATACATTTCTAGTACAAAAATCTAAACACTGGATGAAGTCAGTTTCAAAATTCTTGTTTAATTTTTTTGACATATTAGATTCAAAAGTTTTTACAGAGGGAATTTTGGGTATCTCATTTTGTCCCTCCATAATTCAGAAAATACTTAGAACAGACAGAAAACACTATATTTTGACAATTTTGGGGCGATTAAAATGTTGTATATAATCAAGCAAATTATATATGAACAAATCCCTCTGGAAAAACCTTCAGGATATAGACAGGAATAAAAATGTAAAGTTTGGTGTGTGTAAGTGCTACTGAAGTGGAGATTTATGGCTCAGTGTAGGAGAAAAAACTCATTTTGAGAAAACGGCCTTTAAAAATATGTATTGTAATTGAAATCTATTGACACAAATAGATAAAGTGCTATAAAAGAAACACTTAACAGTGTCTTTTGGATGTTTTCGTTCTACTAGTCTGAAAAAACACTTTATGAAAAAACAAAAAGCCCAAAATCTCAAAATTGACAGGTGCATAAAAAAACAGTGTTTTTGCCTGTAGTGTCTCCCCTTAAGTAGCTTATGTTTGTGTAATATTATGCAATTGTAATGTAATTAGAAAGGTATTACTGTGCACTGGTGGGTTAAATAAAACTAAGGTGCAGCTGGATAAGGTGTATAGTGTAGATACACGTGAAGTACACTTAAGTACAATCTTGATACACTTTATTTTAAGTAGCTTATGTCTGTGTACTTACATTAATAATTACATTGTATCTGTTGCATATGTGTAACAGTAGTTGCCTATTACATGTATATAATTACAAACTGTAAGTATAGGCTGTTCCATAACTTAGTTACATAGTAAGTACATTTTGTTTCATGTACAACGGCTACTACTAAGTACTTAATTAGGTAATTACTCTGTATTATGGACACCTTAAAATAAAGTGTTACCAAAAGGGTAATAGGGATATAGTTTAAATTATTAAACTCACACTGTGAGAAATAAAAAAAGAAAGAAAATCACATTATTTATTCAAATAAATCCACAATTACAATTATGCAATTATTCTGTAAGAGAAATAAAGTCAAAATTGTGAAATACACTAACGTTCAAGAGTTCTGGCTCGGTAAAATGTTTTATTATTAAGTAGTATCTACTATATATATATATATATATATATATATATATATATATATATATATTCAGGGTGGGATTTGTGAAAAAAGCAGAGGGGGATGCTTGAAAACTTTTTCTCTCTCCATAGGCAGAGGTTGACTCAACTCTAGTAAGGCTATAGCCTAAGTAACCTAATGTTAGTGTAATCTGTTAACAATGCACATTATAAACCTGTCTTTTTAGGCAAGTACCAGATAATGCATCATGCAAATCGCACCCTGTATATATTACAATTTAAAATAACTGTTTTGTATTTTACTGTATTTAAAATGTAATTTATTCATGTGATGGGAAAGCTGAATTTTCAGCAGCCATCACTCTGTCAGGCCTCTGTCGTGTGTCATGTGTTCTCGCCTCTTGTGTCCATATTTGGTTTGTTCCTGTCCTTATTAAGTGTGATTATCAGTTAATTCTTGTCCAGCTGTGTTTGTCTAATTATCTATGATTCAACCTGTCCTCCAACCAATACGCCCGTATAGGTCGTTTGTCCAAATCCCTGAAATACGACCCATCAGAGTGTATACTACAATTGCGCCCCTATTGGCAACAGGACATTTTCATATTAATGTTTTGTACTCTTTTATCTGCATCATAGTTCGGGTTTCGTGTAGCTCGGTTGGTAGATCATTGCGTTATACGACGATATGTGTATATATACGTGATCATTCGATCATGGGTTCGATCCCAGAGAACGCACGCGCTCATAAAATGTGCACTAAAAAAATCATGATTTTGCATGATTCCTGTAAGGGTTAGGTTTGGGGGTAGGGTTAGGTGTGGTTATTCGTACGAATTAGCCACCTAGTAAAATATGTACGAATACTGTGAGATCGGTGTAAAAAGTCGACACATTGCATTTAAATAAACACGCATTTTGATTGGTAATGACAGTCATACGTCATTTCTTGACGACAGACGCAACACGAGACTGTCATTATTTTTATGCGTGCTAGAGGGCGCTTAACTTTAAAACGTAAATATAGGTCGTAATAAGGGCTTGCACAAACGACCTATAGGGTCGTTTTTTGTTGGAGGACAGGCTCCTATGATTATTCTGTGTATTTATAGTCCTGTCTGTTCAGTTAGTGTTTGTCTGGGGTGTGTTTCCCAAAAGCATTGTTAGCCAACTATGGTCGCAAATTCCGTCGTTACCAGCATAGTTCAACGATTCAGTGTTTCCCGAAACCACAGTTCAAACGAACGTTTGCAATCAGCGTCACAAACTTGCGTGGTTGGAACTGCAGCTCTCAACCCGTGGTTAGAAGCATAGTTTCTTAAGATATATGGACTTAAATAAATATGCTCTTGGGCACAACAAGCAAGCTAACATGCAGTACTATCTGTAGCTTCCATTCTATCTAAATATAAAATGCATTTTAATTATGTATTTTTGCGCGTCCTTTGTGATCACCATTTTTGAAAAGTGCGCATGTGCATAAATACCTAAGGGAATCCCGGAGTATGACGTAAGAGGGAACCTGCGAATCAAACATCAAATAAAGCACAATGACAGGGAACAAAAAATAGTAAATTAGTCAGTAGGTGCCATGTTCGATACAGTAGCATCTTAGAGATCTCTAATCAGTTAAATAGCAGAAGTTATTGCTCTACTACATGCGTGTGACGTCATTAACAATGGCCCTATGTTGTTGAACTAATGTGGTTCAAATGACGGAGATGCCACCGTGTTCGGGAAAACAGTCGTGACTAGCTAGTTCGTTTCCAAAACAATGCATTGTACTATGGTGGTTAATCAGCGAGTTACGTCGTTGTTCAGGAAACGCACCCCTGATCTACTCCCCTGGTGGTCGTGTGTGTCAGCTCTGCCTTGTCTTGCCCTGCCTTGTCTACATTAAAGACTATTATTTTGAAGTTACTCCTCGTCTCTGTGTTCCTCGTTCCTTCCTGCTGTGTGCACCGTGACACACTCCAGTCTTCAGTGTCACATGATCCTTCAAAAATCATACAAAATACATTTTTATTTTTAGCAGGCACAGGCTGCTATATGCAGACAGAGAAAGTGAGACAAAAGATCACAAGATTTGGAAGGGAGTGAATTGTCCCACCTCAGTCATTTGTAATATTTTTTTTTACTTAATGAACATGACAGGAAAAAAAGTTAACATTTTTCATATAGACCTACATAAAAAGGCCATATGAATGGAACCATTTGCAGTTACAAAGAGAATAAAACAGAAATGAAGAAAAAAGCTAAAGCCCAAAGTATACTTCAGTTTTTACATGTACGCTACAGTCAAACGCGTAGCCTTTCAAAGTAGCCTATAGCCACTCCATTTGACAGTGTGCACGAACACAGGTGGTCGACACATGCGCTCTAGAGAGCTTCTTGGTTACACTTTATTTCGATAGTCCACTTTAGACGTTCTACTAACTATAAGTAACTTTGTAACTACATGTCAACTAATTCTCATTAATTTGCAACTACATGTCTACTAACTCTTAGAGCACACTGTTAGGTTAGGTTTAGGGTTAGTAGAATAAGTCGTCATATACTTGCAAATTTTTTTATGTTGTATGTTGTGGACCCATCAAAATAAAGTGTTAGAATATATGAAGCAGACAGTCTACAAATACTCTAATGACTGCTAGTTGACATGTAGTCACAAAGTTACTTACTGTTAGTAGAATGTCTAAAGTGGACTATCGAAATAAAGTGTTACAAGCTTCTTCTTTTTCCAGTGTCTGCTGTATTTTTCTCCAGAAGGTAAGACCGATATAACTGTTAAAATTGTACTCTTTTAGAGTTGCGGCTCTCTCATAGCCCCCTCACATGAGCGCTTGTTAACGCTTGTTGTTGTCTTTTTAGTTTCTTTTTCTACTGTGAAACAATGGTCTGGGCCAGTTTTGCCACCTTGTGGAACATCTGATTCCTGCAAAAATAATTCAGTGCAGATGTGCGACCTGCACGTAAAAAGTATGCGAGGTTACAAAAATCGGATGGTGCGTGTACAGTACCTATGCGCATACTATTTTCGCCAGGCTTTGTACACTGATCCTTGTGCACACGAAAAAACCAAAGTGTACTGGCCTTAAGAATTACCATAAAAACACTCAGTAAAAACGCTGATTTTGTGCAACCTCTCATGATACCCTGAATCCCAGCAGTACTGTGTTGAGGTCAGGAATTGCAAAACGCATTAGTTGTGCTCCGATTTAGTTCCCCTTACTGGCAACACAGAGTTCAAGGAGAATCTAATTGCAGAAATAGGGCTGCTTATATTTCTTTAGTGGTTATTGCCAGAAAAGCAGATGAAAAAAAAAACATATTTTGTGAATTACAGAGGATAGATTCAAAATTAGTTTATGGTACAAACTCTCATGATTAATTTAAGAGGTACTGAAATTTTCTCTTAGTCTAGGAGTGACAGATCCTTTTTGAAAGCATGTGACAGCTCGTAGGTTGTCTGGGGGAGAGATCCAAAGCTTGGGGCCATAGTGACTAAAGGTTGATGTAATAACAGCCTGATATTGATGTTATATTTTGCACTGTGACAGAACTGACGGAACAGTAATAAGGCATGGCTTAAGTCTGCATCAATATATGTTGATAGTTTGCTGAACTAACTATGAATCAGGAATCCAGCTTTGATCCAGATCTATTCAGCCTTTCATGAACACATCTCGCTCTGTTTCTCTGTATTTTATTATATTCAGCATCTCCCTTTTTCACTTTCTGCTTCAGTCTGACCTATTACTCCACCCTAATCCTTTCATCGTTCAGTCTTTCCCTACCTTTTTACCCCCACTGGTCCATCATATAGCTCACAGACACAAAAACACAACACATTCCTTTTATTTTCAAATGTAATTTATTCCTGTGATGCAAGGCTTTTTAAAAAAAAATGTATTTAAAAAATAAAAATAAAAATGTAGCAGCCATTACTCCAGTCTTCAGTGTAAAATGATCCTTCAGAAATCATTCTAATATGATGATTTGGTGCTCAGTAAACATAATTATTATTTTTGCATTCTTATTTTAAAATTTATTTTCATATATATATATATATATATGTATATGTATATATGCGAGTGTGTGTGTGTGTGTGTGTGTGTGTGTGTGTGTGAGTTCTGTATATCACGATAAACTCACAAAGCACATAACCACAACCCTCTTGTGACTTTCTCTGGTTTCTAATGTTTTTATTATGAGAATTCTTGCTTTATTTCCCTTTTCATCTCTTCTTTTGTTTTTACATTGTTATACCCATGAGAGCTATAGTAAAACATTCTCATGTGTGGGTAAGGCAGTAATGGGTTTCTTCAAAGAGCATGGATGAATAAGTTTCTCAGAAAGGCCAGGCACACACTCACACATTTACTTCAAATCTCTATATTTCCACTCATAAAAAGTGACAAGTATATTATGCCATTTTCAGAATCGAGACATAGCAGCCACTGCAAAGGCTGTTCAGCTGAAGAAGACAGGCAACATTACAGCTCTGAGGCAATTATAAGAGAGTTAATGAGAGGACGAGCAGAATGAAGAATCTTGACAGACACGTACCTAGAAAAAGGAAAAAGGTGTTTTAGCACAGAAATGAGCTGCATGCTCTTGACACATGAGTTTAAGAAAGGCTGCGTTATGTTTGCTTCTCAGACAGAAAAAGATATGTTAGCAGACACATATTATAGGTTCTGTGACAAGCAACGCCTCATCACCGTGCCCTACGCTCAAGAGGTGTATGGGAACATGAGAGGGAAGATATAAAAAAAAGAGAGAGGGGCACAAGTGGGCAGGAAGGTATGGCTGAGAAGAATTTCTTTATGCAGTTGTGGCTGTACAAGTGTGTGTTCAAACTAGGATCAAACTGACATTTCGTTTTCTGTTAAGAGAGATGGTGAGATGCGAAAGAGGGAAAGGAGTGGCACACATGTCTGGGGAGCCTCAAATGGTGACTCAAAATCCACTTCTACATCTTCAGCAGTGTTTTTCACTTTTCATGTTATTTTGGCATATTTTAGTCTGATGCCATCTACGCATTCTATACATACAGAAAATCTGCATGCATTGCATAGCATACACACTACGGTTGTCAGAAAATTGTTTCTCTGATATATTATTGTAAAATGTGATAAAATATTTGCCTTAAAATGCAGTAGCTACACTACCGGTTAAAGGTTTGCAGTCATTAAAAGATTTTTTTAATGTCTTTGAAAGAAGTCTGACCAAGGCTGGTCTATTTATTAGCTAAAAAAAAAAAAAAAAAAAACTTAATTTATAATGTGACATGATCCTTCAGAAATCATTCTAATAACCTGATTTGGTGCTTAAAAATGTATGATTATTAACAATTGTTTTTTTGTTTTGTTTTGTTTTTGTTTTTTGTTTTTTTTATGATTCATTGATGAATAGAGAGCTCAGAAGAAAAGCATACATACATATTCAATAATAACTTTAGTTTGTGTACACTTACAGTGAGGAAAATAAGTATTTGAACACCCTGCTATTTTGCAAGTTCTCCCACTTAGAAATCATGGAGGGGTCTGAAATTGTCATCGTAGGTGCATGTCCACTGTGAGAGACATAATCTAAAAAAAAAAATCCAGAAATCACAATGTATGATTTTTTAACTATTTATTTGTATGATACAGCTGCAAATAAGTATTTGAACACCTGTCTATCAGCTAGAATTCTGACCCTCAAAGACCTGTTAGTCTGCCTTTAAAATGTCCACCTCCACTCCATTTATTATCCTAAATTAGATGCACCTGTTTGAGGTCGTTAGCTGCATAAAGACACCTGTCCACCCCATACAATCAGTAAGAATCCAACTACTAACATGGCCAAGACCAAAGAGCTGTCCAAAGACACTAGAGACAAAATTGTACACCTCCACAAGGCTGGAAAGGGCTACGGGAAATTGCCAAGCAGCTTGGTGAAAAAGGTCCACTGTTGGAGCAATCATTAGAAAATGGAAGAAGCTAAACATGACTGTCAATCTCCCTCGGACTGGGGCTCCATGCAAGATCTCACCTCGTGGGGTCTCAATGATCCTAAGAAAGGTGAGAAATCAGCCCAGAACTACACGGGAGGAGCTGGTCAATGACCTGAAAAGAGCTGGGACCACCGTTTCCAAGGTTACTGTTGGTAATACACTAAGGCGTCATGGTTTGAAATCATGCATGGCACGGAAGGTTCCCCTGCTTAAACCAGCACATGTCCAGGCCGACTTAAGTTTGCCAATGACCATTTGGATGATCCAGAGGAGTCATGGGAGAAAGTCATGTGGTCAGATGAGACCAAAATAGAACTTTTGGTCATAATTCCACTAAACGTGTTTGGAGGAAGAAGAATGATGAGTACCATCCCAAGAACACCATCCCTACTGTGAAGCATGGGGTGGTAGCATCATGCTTTGGGGGTGTTTTTCTGCACATGGGACAGGGCGACTGCACTGTATTAAGGAGAGGATGACCGGGGCCATGTATTGCGAGATTTTGGGGAACAACCTCCTTCCCTCAGTTAGAGCATTGAAGATGGGTCGAGGCTGGGTCTTCCAACATGACAATGACCCGAAGCACACAGCCAGGATAACCAAGGAGTGGCTCTGTAAGAAGCATATCAAGGTTCTGGCGTGGCCTAGCCAGTCTCAGACCTAAACCCAATAGAGAATCTTTGGAGGAGCTCAAACTCCGTGTTTCTCAGCGACAGGCCAGAAACCTGACTGATCTAGAGAAGATCTGTGTGGAGGTGGGCCAAAATCCCTCCTGCAGTGTGTGCAAACCTGGTGAAAAACTACAGGAAACGTTTGACCTCTGTAATTGCAAACAAAGGCTACTGTACCAAATATTAACATTGATTTTCTCAGGTGTTCAAATACTTATTTGCAGCTGTATCATACAAATAAATAGTTAAAAAATCATACATTGTGATTTCTGGATTTTTTTTTTTAGATTATGTCTCTCACAGTGGACATGCACCTACGATGACAATTTCAGACCCCTCCATGATTTCTAAGTGGGAGAACTTGCAAAATAGCAGGGTGTTCAAATACTTATTTTCCTCACTGTATTTCACATATTCACATACATTTACACATACACTCGATTCAAACCCAACACTGTTGGCCTTATGACACCTATTCATACTGTAAGCATACTTTTCTCTCAAATTAAATCAGGGACAGTTCTAAGACAATGCAATTAATTTTTCCCACAATGCAATTCATGTCCCATAATAAGAAATTTGTCAGCTTCAAATTAGCTCTCTGACAACTGAAAATGACTTGCATATATCTACATATTAACATGGACTTCTCTAATATGTGCTGCAAGTGTTTGTCACTATACAAATGTAACACGCGCACCCATAAGTCCAGCAGACGCCCTCCATTCACTTCACTTCAACTGCACATTGCGTTCTCGCTGGAGACATTCTCTTGAAGAATAGTGCAGCCTTGGAATCTAAATTCCCCATTTACAGTCCGTGTGTGTGTGAGTGAGAGTAAAAGAGAGATGATGATGAGCATCCTTTGTTCCTCTGGGTCTTTCATTCAGTCCGACATCTATCATCAGTATGTATCACATAACCTTCAAAATTATTAAAAGAGAAATAGCAAGAAAATACAAATAGAGTGTGTTATGTACCCATTAAAGTAGCTGACAAAAGAAAAAAAGAGTTCAGCTTGACTGGACATTGTGGATATTTGAAGAAGGTGGGAAGAGTTGAATTTGATGTGTACTGTAAGTTGGGGTTCTTCAACCTTTTTCAGGCCAAGGACCACTTCGTGGACAAAATTCATATAGAGGTACAATGATAATCAAAATTATGATAGCTGATATTCATTTTCATTTTATGACCTATGATTTTATTATTATTATTATTATTTTAAGTTTTAGCATTATATATAAAGTAATTAAAATGGACAAAGCAACAATGTTAATAACTATAAAAAAGCAAAATAAAACAAAGGACAAAAAACTAGGATAACATTAACATTGTTTGGGAAATGTATATTAATTGATGTTGATTTAAATGTTGACACTTGATTTGTGAAGGTGGTGGGAAGAGTTGTATTCGTGAAACTGTTTTGAAGCTCTCTTTTTTTTAGGGAGGAAAAACAATAAAGTAATTTGAACGGTTCCTCTTAAACGTAGTCTGTTGCAGTAAAATGATGAGGGAATTATTAGGGAAATGTGTACTCATTTTTTGAATGTAAAGTTTTTCATGCATGCTGATGTTTGAAAAACTCATGAAAGTCTTATTTGACATACAAGTAGCATATATCATTTTCAGTAGTATGAAGATATTGCACCAATTAGAATGTATTGCACCAATTAATTAGAATGTATTGCACCAATTAATTAGAATGTATTGCACCAATTAGTATTTTAATATTAATGGTATATTTTAAAAATGTTGCCTTTTTTATTTAAATGTGGAACAATTAATCATGACTGGACTTTAGCTTATTATATTTTTTGTTTAATGCATATTTAATTTTCTTTTTGCCTTAGACCCCTTAGACTTGGTTGAGGACCCCTTCTGTTAGAGAACAAGCGAGATCAATAAATATAAATCAGGAATGTGAATGTTTGTGATCACAAAGATATTTCAGTGTGTATGTGGAAAAAACTGAGAGATATCATGCAGAAGTAAGTGTAAGCACGTGTGGCTGTGTGTGTTCATGCATGCCCAAATACAGCGTGTTTGCCTGTATTAAACAAGGGCATGGCTCTGATTGCTGCAGTGTTGCTTTGCACTGTGTTTTTGTACTGATACCAACTTTGGGTGTGAGGAAATTCATTAAGAAATCATTTAAAATTAGCTCTCTCCGGGAGTGGAAATTCTGGGCTTCATTCCAGCTCGAGATTTATGTGCGACATGTGAAGTGTCTCCTAGCCCTTTGAGACAAGAAGCTAAAGATTTTATTTTATTTGTGTACACATGTAGCAGCTGAAATAGGGAATTAGACTTAGCATGAGACAATCTGTCAACATCTATATGTATGTTAACACATATTTAGCGATTTTCATTAACCTAAGAAAGCTGTACAAATTGGGTCAGTTTCTTTGTGCATCTGTTGAAGTTGCTGAGATTAAAACAACCATCTAATATCTATATCAACTCCAAAACTTACTAAAATGAGGACTGGGGGCTAAATAAAGATACGAGACCCCAGTCCTCATTTTGATCATTTTTGGAGTTGATATTCCCGTCAAAAGTAGACACAGTGATGATTTTGAGTTCCATATCGCATTTTTCTTGATCAGTATAGTAAATTCTGACCTACATACTGTAGGCTTACTGGAAAAATGTGCCTATACCTACATTTTTGTAAAACTCCAAAAACATAACTATACATAGAATTCAAATGAACACTACTGGTAGTAAAACATCTGTAACTTTTATTTATTTTCCCTCAAATTATAATATTACTGTTAAATTATATACAGGGCAAATTATTGATTAAAAAAAAAACATATTTCCTCACATTTCCTTGCACAATTATGATCTAAAAACAGTTTTACCTCAGTGCATAACTTGTAAACTAATACATTTTCATATATTTGCATGCATGCAACCAGCTCCAGGTGCATGGCTTTTCTGAGTAAACTTATAGTAAACTTGCATTATAGCTCACCTGCATTGCACTTCTGATGTGGAGCACTCGGCTACAAAAAGAATTCAGAGACTTAGAGGCATGCCTAAAATGGCATGGCTGCTTCAGGAAATGTGTTTTTATACTGTTGCTAACACTATTGGTTAGGTTTGGTTTGATGTAAGTGTAGGTGGTATACGTTATTTTACAACATGATAGAACATTAACCTTTTAACACCACTCACCGGACATTTTATTTCTGGGCTGGTATGATGCACACAACAATCAATATAAAACATTGCCAGATTCACATTTGAATGTGGCAATGTTTTATCACTAGACATTTCACTTTGAAAATGTCACAAAATGCGCAAAAGGCAGCATAATATCATTTCACTTAAGTGTCACCACAGTCACTTTTTATTTTCTACTGAGCCTGGGTTGTACAATATCACAATATCAGTTATATTTATTTACTTCATCAAACTGTTAAAATCTACAGTAATATACACCTTAAATCTTGATTAGTGAAGCTATACAAACTATACAATAAAATGTCTTCTAAACGTGTATTGGTGAAGCACTACAATTTGCATAATGTCTGGTATTATACTGTTAAGTTAATATTTTATGTATTTTTCCAGTATATGTTCCAGTGCATGTAAAAAAAAAAAAAAAAAGTACTAGTGTGAATGCTAAGAAACATGTAGCAAAGTCAACAGTTGAAGCTCTTGAGGGACATGAGCAGCAGTTCAAATTGATCTGCTTCTACTTATGCAACCAGGACGCGCTGGCCAAGCCAGAAACCAATGAAAGGTCCACTTCTCGAAACGGCCTCGGGTGAAACTGGATGTATACGAGGAACTTCGTTAGAGATCAAAGTAACATGCAATAGCAGGTCTGAAGGTGAGAGGGGTTTAAATACTGAACTCAGTCTCAGATAAAAGCCGAGCAGCTTCTCTTTGAATTCACAGAGGAAAAATAGGTTTCGATATCGCCCCACATGAAAGATATGTCAATCTGAACTCTGTACAGGTCAGAGAGGCTTCAGTGCTGGACGGCCCCCCAGATGAAAGCAACACTATTTATGGGTCAAAGCGTTTAAAGTGCTCTTACAGAAGCACGTCTGTGTGTGCATGCATGCACGTCACCGCTTGATCAAAAGCAAAATTCTTCTTTTCTCTCCTCATAATAACCAAGACACGCACGGGCTTTCTGATCTTCTACTTCAGTGGCATTCTTCTCTTCTTGCAACACACATTTAAGAATCATGCATCAATATTTAAGGTTAAATGATGGTGCCAAAGAAAGTGAGAGGAAATTTGGATGAAGGTGTGATTGTTTGAATTGAACTTGTATTACGATTTAAGATATGCCTTTATTTTTTTTCTCAAAATGTTAGCATGTGAAGCATTTGCACTTACTGGTTCCTTATTTATGAAGATAAATGTGAACATCACCCTATGAAGCTCAGAGCGTGTTCATTACAACACAACATTCAGACTTCTCTCCAGTTGCTGAGTTTAGGAATTGGCATTTAACATGCTTGGATTGTTTATTTATTCCAACACATTATGCATCCCATTTATATTTTGCATTTTGTTTGTCAGTTTATGCAAAGTAAGCCCACCAATAACACCCTAACTATTGTAAATTTGCAGCCTTGCTAACAAAAAAAAAATAAAGACAATGAAATTATGAGGCTTTCCTCTAGATATTTTGTAGCCCTGAAGTGAAAAAGACTCCCTAAATCCCAAAACAAATCAATTCCACAAACGGAATAACAATTTTGTTTTCAGAATTATTTGTTTAGCACTTCAGGGCCACCGTATGTTTTACTACAGGGGTCACCAGGCTTACTGCTGGAGGGTCAGTGTCCTGCAGAGTCTAGATTTGACCCTAATTAAAAACACATGAGCAAGTAATCAAGGTCTTTAGGGTTACTAGAAACTTCCAAGCAGGTGTGTTGGAGCAGGCTGAAGTTGAACTCTACAAAACATTGGCCCTCCAGGAGCAGGATTGAACACCCTTGTTCTACTGTGTCAAAACTAAGCCAAGCATAGCTCCATGCTTATTTGCCTGACACTTCACATAACGGAACAGAGTTACCTTTTACCGTAATTGTGCCTGTGATAAAGCTTGAGCAGTGCTGACTATTGAATGGTTTAATTGGAGCTAATCTATCAAAGTCTTCTTCCCATGCTGGTCCGTATCACATGTTAATATTTTATAATGAACCCCATGGAGGACTGAACTAGATTGGAGCTTTGAGGCACTGTGGCTTAGCTTTTCCTGTCACCTGCTGATTTATCTTGATCGCTCCATTCATGTTTATCTTCGTTGTTTACGACTGCCTTCTCGGTTCCTTTAGCTAATTATCCTTGGAGGTCACTGATATCAGACTAATTATAAGAAGTGGATTATTGTCATTATTAGAGTTATTTACTCTCTCTCTCTCTGTGTGTGTGTGTGTGTGTGTGTGTGTGTGTGTGTACACTTCTGTCTGTTTCACATATGTGAAGGAGAGATGCTGTCTTTAAGTTTGTGTTGACGTTAAGAATGTCCTCTAGAGGGCGCACAGGACCTGGCTTCACAAAGGGGAGCTTGATCAATTCACATTTACCTTTACTCATTAGGCAAATGTTTTTATCCAAAGTGATTTACAAGACAATATGACACAACAAGTGATTTATCAGTAATTATGTAATACAGAATTCCAAAATTTTTCAGTTA
Source organism: Onychostoma macrolepis (assembly GCF_012432095.1). Lineage (NCBI taxonomy): Eukaryota > Metazoa > Chordata > Actinopteri > Cypriniformes > Cyprinidae > Onychostoma > Onychostoma macrolepis. The sequence goes on along the minus strand of NC_081159.1, from coordinate 17,458,680 downwards.
GTTTAACCTAGTACAAACATGTAGGTGAGAGACTGTATATTATGTAGACTATAGTGCTCATGTAGTAAAGCATTTTGGTTGAGGTTGAAGTTTGGAGAAATTATGTTGTGCCTCTTTGAGCTTCACACATTAACCTTAGAAAACCTGAATTACAGTAAGCATTTCAGGTCCAAGTCATCTCTTTGCTAAGTATGGAATGTTGTGTTTCAAACAAATGCTGGTATAATGGTTTCTACTGTTTTTGGAGCCGATCGCTGTGATGTCAACATTTCTTGGTTTCCTCCCATTGCTGAAGTGCTCAGATTGATTTAAGTAGTGTTAACAAAGCTGTACACAATACTTCCCTTGACACTCTTTGTCTTTTCATTTTGGTGAAAAAGTATCAACCTCAGGCCTGTAGTTTCCTTTTGATGTTGATCTGACTATCATTTTAAAGATACTTTCATTAAAGTTTCTTGCACTTCCTTCAATGCGTCTGAGATAGTTCACACAAAAATTTATATTCTGTCATCATTTACTCACCCTCATGTCATTCCAAACATGTATGTGTTTATTTCATCTGCCAAACATAAAAGAAGATATTTAGATGAATGGTAAACAGTTTCGGTGACCATTGATTTCTGTTGTATAGGGAAAAAACACAAAGGCAAAATATATTATTTTATGTTACACAGAAGAAAAAAAGGATGTAGAGAGTAAATGATGACAGATTTTGTCTAATGAAAGTTTCAGTGTGCTAACCATTTATTCACCTGTTATTGCATTATCTCTGCTTATATCTCTTTATATTCATTTATCTAAGTCTAAGTCTCTCCCTAAATCTCTTTATTCTCCATTCATGATTCTTCTCACGCTCCATTTCCAGTACTGAGCCTGCCAAATGACTTGAATACAATAACATCAAACCAATTTTGGCTAATATATTAGCATTATAGCAACTCCTACGTGCCACTTTACAAAATAATTCCATTACCTGTCCATTGCAGTCACTGAAACATGAATATTGAGTCTATCAGATTCACAGGTGTACAATAAAATGGCTGTAAAGAATCTCAAAGGCATGATGGCCTACACTCAGAAAACAGGTTCATTAGGCATCTATATTGAACCATTTCTTCTAAGAGTGTAACGTGAGCCCTCCACCAGATTGAGGTGAGTAAAGTGATTATGTATGTTAAATAAGATTAGGTATTTTAATGCCCATGAACAGTCCTTTCAAAAGTGTGGAAAAAGCTAGTTACGAACAGTTTCAGCACAAATGTATGCTGGATGCACAGCCACATCGAAGAAGATGCGTCTCAGGGGTGGCTGGGTAGAGAGAGATGTTTGCATTAGAGGCTGTTGGAAAGAGCTGCAGAGTTTGCAGCAAGGCTATAGGAGAGAAACTACAACTGAATGTTGATCAGGCGTCGACCTGTAGCATCTGAACCTGGATTAGTTAAAGAGTACAGCTCTGAAAAATAAATCATCCTGATGTTTTGATTTGTACGTCTGACAAGAAGTTATCATTAATAAACGTTATGTGTGAGGGGAGGTTAATGAGCATCAGAGAAAGTGTGCCAATAAGGACCATTCACACTGACAGTGATTTGACCTTAAGTTGTTAGTTTTCAGTGAAAGTTTCCCATTCTTTCAGTTTTCTTAACCAGTTAAGTCTAAAGTTTGTACTGTATTGTTTCACTTGTTTTTAGCTTACATTTCAAACTAGTGAACTAATCAAGACAAAGACAAAATGCGCTCAAATTAAACTTGCATACTCTGGAAACGTATGAATATCTAGTAAATCTTGTTTGAAGTATTTTTAGAGGTTTTAGAAAAAAAAATCAAGAAAGACTAGTTCTGCAGTGTTGCTTACATCGATGTTACCTACACATGTACTGATGTATTGACACACAGTATGAACTGAAAGGAAACTTAAAAAATAAAAATAAAAACTTTAAAAAAGACCATTGCTAACACAAAGCATCTTGACAGTGGCCCACTAACCCACTAACAATGCTATACACTTACAAAAATTAACCATGGATTTACTACAAATAAAAAAACACTTTAGTATAAGGACCAGTTCTCACTATTAACTAGTTGCTTATAAGCATGCCTATTATTAACATATTAGCTGTTTATTCGTATTTATAAAGCACACATTCTGCATGACCATATTTGACATCCTTAATCCTAACTACCTTACTAACTACCTTACTAGTTTATTGAGGCAAAAGTCATAGTCAATAGTGAGAACTGGACCTTAAAAGAAATATATGAATCAAATATAAATATATGAATGTGTGAAATATGCCAGCTTCAGTCTTACAGGTAAAAGAACCAGTCACCTGGTGTTTACTCTAAAATGTACTTTAGCTGATTTCACTTTAAGAAGTGTGATTTGAAATACTATTGAAAAATAATTTTGACATATATTAATGCGGCATTCACGTGCTATTGGAATTATCGTAAATACGAGTTTCCTAGTCGGAAATTGGCCATATAAGGCCTCCCTAAGGCCGTTCATGTCCAATTTCCGACTGGGAAGCTCGTATTTACGATAATTCCAATAGCACGTGAATGCAGCATTACAGACATGTACAGAGATGTCTTGTTCAAATAGGTAGGAGCTGTATTTGCCTGACTACAAACAGCAGCCCAGGGGCATCATGAAAATGTCCGCAGAGTGAACAGACTTGCCTTGAGGGACTTAGTTTACAGGAGGGAGTTACTGACCCATCATTGTCAGGTTCAGTGATATTGTGAGAAATGTTCTTATTATCATCTACATTTCTTAACACGAGCCTCACTCGGGGTCAGTTGTCCAGGTAGAATGAGTCAGTCATTAAGAAATGATTTACTCTTTAGTCGTTTGAAAAATGGGCAGTTAGAGAGTAGCTCATTTACTTTCCCTGTCAATGGGACATGTTGTTCTCGCTGTATGAATCCTGAAGGTGAATGATATATATAAATGTGGGTGGTTCTTGACAGCTCTATAAACCTAATAATCGTAAAACGCCCATAGGCATGCTCGTTGGACCTCATTGAACAGTTTAATGGCCAAGAGTTCTTAATCTCTCCATGGGTGTTATTAAGCTAAACTTGAAATGTACTATATATCATGCCAGTCAACTACACTTTGATCCTTTTGCATACACTGGTGGTCAAAAGTTTGAAATAATTAAGTTTTTTTCAAGTGTTTTTTTTTTTTTTTTAAGTCTCTTATGCCCACCAAGTCTGCATTATTTGAACAAAAATACAGCAAAAATACAACAAAAATGTGTAAGCGAAGGTGTGGTTAGCAGCAGTGCTGACATGCAGTCGGAGATGATATTATCTACATCTCATTTAGAAAGCAGAGAGTCAGAGCGCTGACTGTATAGTCCTGGTTCTCAGCCAGTGATGATATAGGCCACATCACACACAACCACTCGAACCCACATTGACGTTTTTGTGAGTGCATGAAGTAGAAAAAAGTATGTAGGGATGGAGATGAGTCTTGACTGCCCTCAGGCTCTAATCTTCCTGCCTGGTCTCCCTCATTGAGAGTGCAGACGTTGCCACTGCAAAGGACCATCAGGCACGGATGAACTTAATTTAATGTATGGCTACATCCCAAGAAGAGTGAGCTAAAGGCAGAGAATGCAAATACATCTACTTCTTTACTGTACTCAAAAATAATATTCACGGTCTAACACATGTAGTTAATAAAAACATTCATAGATAGGCTAGAAAAACAATAGTAGAAGCACATTGGCCTAACAAACACCACACAACCCCAGGAGCCTAGTATTGACGTACCACTTATTATTCTGCAATTAACGCTCCTCAGGGGGGAATTAGCCGGAAATCTCATTACTACACAAAAACCATAACTCCACATGAGTGATGGTAAACAGTGTTCAGTGCTTAGGGAGAGCTGATGACAGTGACAGCTCTGCTTTTTCATTCCTTATTGACACGCTGCATGCTTCCTGCACAAGTTGTCTAATCGCAGCACACACCCCATAAATCATATTATGGCTTTAAAAACCCCTCTGTCAATTTAGCATGTTTGATAACAGTTATTGGATTGAGAACTGCCTTATTTGCATAAGGACTAGGCTGCATGATGGAGGACTGTTTTGCTGCATGCTGAATGGGTGTTTGGTACATGTTTGCATGTTGTTTTGAGCACAGAAGCAAGTGCTCCATCCAAGCTGCAAGTAAGATGTTTTATTCAGTCACATAACTTTTTGTAGAAATTAAATCGGTAAATTTGCTTCTGTCATTGTTTATGGCCATGTCTAATTGTAGCTCAAGAGACTGTACAGGTATATTATTATGTGCACATTAAAATGTATTCACATCTTGGTGTTTTCCGATATTTATTTATTTATTTGTCCCAATGATGTGTAAGAATATGTGGCTGGAACCCAGTGTTATTTTAGTGTTATTTTATTTACTATTATAGTCATATTAGCTATATAAGCATAATTAGCTTTTATTTTTGTGTTTTCATGTTAATTTTAGTTTTAGTATATTTGACGTGTGCTTTTGTGTTTTTGCATATTACATGCATATTACTAGACTATTAGCCATTTATTAGTACTAATTAAGCACATAGTAATGCCTTATTCTGCATGACCTTATTCTACATTCCTAATCCTACCCAATACCTAAACTTAACAACTACCTTACTAACTATTAATAAGCAGCAAATTAGGAATTTATTGAGGGAAAAGTCGTAGTTAATGGTGAATAAGTGTTCCCTATTCTAAAGTGTTGCCAAAAAGGGTACTCACGGATAACATATAAATATTAAAAGTATATAAAATTATATTCTTGTATCAAGAACACTTCACTTTACTTTGTCAGGAAAGGAAAGCTTTCTTAAGAAGCTCCAACACTCAGATCTTTTGGACTGAATGATGTGTTTCAGTCTAGATTAAAGATATCTCTTTGTTCAAGCATTGACATAACACATCTTATACCCTACTATTTTAGCCATGTCTGATAGAACTGTAACATATGCACATGATCATCATTTTAATGCTAAAGAAGGATGGATCCTAGATGAATCTGCTTCCTTTCAAGGTTTCCACCAACACCTCACCACAGATAGACATTTTATTTCCTTGACATTCACCTACTGCTCACTGGGGCTCAAATATTTGATAGGAAATTTCTCTATTTGATGCTAGATTCCCTGTTTATTAGGGCCAAATGTTTCAATGAAACATACATTTTCTGTATAGCTGCTTTAAAAATATATAAAGAGTGATACAGAAATAAAATGTGAAGTGAATTGAATGTATGCATCAAAGTATCTAACCTTTGAATAAATTCCAACATGCATGCGTCTTCAGCTTGGTATTGAAGATTGAAATTGTTGTAAGTAGAAAAATCAGCTGCAAGCCCAGACAGAAAAGCCGGCTGGATGCCCTCACAAATGATGTGCTCCTCAAGGCTGATCATCCAGTGCTGGATTCTTCTTCCTGGTGTTTCACCTGAACCTTTAAAAAGAAAAACACATTTAATGTTTTAATTTAATTCACATTTAATTTCAGCATTGACATAACATTAATTTGACATTGCCAGATTACAAATGAATGCAAAGAAAACTAAAATCATTGTAAACAGTCACAGAGTTCAGCACTTCTAACATAAGAAAAGCATTTCAACATGGACTGGTCTGGACAGACCTTTAAGTCAAAATGTGTATACTGTAAATTGTGTATTGTACAATTTATTTTCATTTATATTCAGACAACAAAGAAAGCCCATCCACTGAAAGTCCACACAAGTGCGTGGTAAATAAAAACTCAATTTCAAACATGCTAGCTTTACACATGAAAACATTGGTTCTCATACTTAGCTTTCCTGTTTACATTTTTAAGTGTTCCAAGCATATGATTTCCGATTCAGAAATCCAGCAAATACTCATTAATCACTAATCACTAATCGCTAATCACTTTAACTACAAAACCAACATGGATTGATGCAAAAACATAACCAACATAAAAACAATATAAGCACAACAGTAAAAATCCCCCTTAGAATAAACATGTCATACTAGAACATGCTTACCCAAATTTGCAATCACAATGACACCGAAATTTTGAGTTTGTTCGTTTGTTTTTTTCAAACAGTGGAGGTTTAACGCGTTAGCAAATTATGCAAACTGATAGCCTATTAGCCTATTAGCGAACAACACTGGCCATTTCAGCATGTTACAGAGACATCAATGTGATTTCAATGCAACAGTGTTTGAAAACTTAACTTTGCATAAGAATTATCTCATAACGAATGAAACTCACCCTGTAATTGGGAATAATATAATCCGAGTCTCAGAGTCAGAAATCCAGTTGCACTCGATGATGTCGTATTTGGCGCGTTTATCACTGAAAAGAGCAAATAAAAGATAGTGTCACTTCCGATATCCACTAACAGATTAGTTGCAGTAGCAAATGTAATGTATTTTGTCTATGAAATTGTGCAAAGCAAAGGGGAATTTACCTGTTAACAAGACGGATGAAAGTCCCGGCGTGCTCACTGCAGTTTACAAAAATACTGGATAGTAATGTTTTATTTCCTTCGAGTTATAAATACAATAGAATGCCGTTATATTGTGTCTACGTCATTTCACAAAAACGAAAAAAACAGTAACGTACTGCTTTTGAACATAACAGGATTATACTGTTGAAATTCTGGAGATGGTCCTCACTGCAGAACACAAGATCCAGGGGGTGGAGTTGGATCTAGATCCAACTGCTCCCACCTTACATAGACCCAAACCTACCCGTCTCCACCCCCTGTCCATAAACCCACCCATCCCCACCCCTAAACCTACCCATCTCCACCCCTAAACCTACCAATCTCCACCCCCTGGATGTGGATCCAACTCCGCCCCCTGGATCTTTTGTTCTGCAGTGAGGGGCTACTGAAATTCTGCCGTAAATTAACAGCAATTTTTAACAGTGTGGTCTGATATCTAAAGTCAGTTACGCAATTTTTACGCGCGTTCACTTTGCTTATTACCCACAGGGCAGCAGCAGCACACAAACATGCCAAATATTAAAAATTAAAGGATTACAGTGTAAAAGAATATTATTGTGTAGTCTACATAAGTATAAAAATGTCATAATGGATAATCATTGCCTGTATAAGAATTAGCCTACCTATTTGCTCGCGCACACTGTAAAACTTTTCGTTGTAAATTTGCCAGCCACTTGCTGTATTTTTACAGGACCACTACTGTATACAACATTTACAGTTCTGTACTGTATTTACCAATTACAGTATTATACTGTTATATAGCTTTTTTTTTTCTTTTGCTTTTTTTACAGTATTAGACTTATTTACAGGGAATACTGTAATTCCTACTTTTCTTTCAGTACTCTTAGATTTAAAAAATGTAAAATATTATACTTATTCATAACAGTAGTCACAACAAAAAAGAGAAAACATTCTCTGAGTTTTAAAGCATTTATTTATAAAACATGTAAAATGCAATTAACAATTAGCAAGTAATTCAAAATACAGTAATCTTATTTACTTTTAAAGAATGGAAAGGTTTTTCAGAAATATATTTTTAAAAGTCTTTAAGTTTTTCAGAAGAGAGGAAATCTGCGGGTTTACAGTACTGTTCTTTTTGTACATGTGTCCAGTCTATTAAGTCACTTTTCCTTTCTTGGTTTTTTCTCTTCATATATATATATATATATATATAGACAGCACAGAGAATTGCAACACTTGTGATGTGATTACATGACTACATGATAATGTTAAATATGCAATATATCATTCATCTCTATAATCAACTGTATAAAATGTTTGTGAAAAAATACTTAAGTACTTTACAAATACTGTCAAGACAAGATAGTGACAATTCACTCTATCATATATATCAATGGCAAATATGCTAATATCTAACCTCAATCGCAAGGGTGCATGCCACCTCTTCCTGATACTGGAAGTTGAAATCATACAATAATACAAACAGCACTGCAAGGCCAGAGACAAAGTTGGGCTGCTCAACATCTACCGCTGGTTGCTTAGAGACTGACCTGAAAATAAAAAAAAATGAAAGAAAATACTTCAAATAAACTATTGTGGGTTCCATTGTGGTTCTGTTTAGTTGTCTATACATAGTTCAATAACTATTAAACTAACTCTGAAATTTGTGTAGGGAAATCCCATTTACAGGGTTCACCATTTCATTTCTTTTAGCCAAAGCAGTATTTTCTGGGTAGTGTTCATCTCTAGGGTGCAGTACTGTTTTCTTGAAATTGATCTTAAATGAATTTGATCATTGATAATATTTGCAGACTGCATTGAGCTGAGAGACAGAGATGAACATCCTAGGGATAGCTTATCAAAAATGAAAATCATAATTTACTCACCTGGCGTTGTTCTAATGCAGTATGCCATTCTTTCTTTTTCGGACCACAAAAGGAGAAATTTACAAAAATATACCACACGCACTCGTCCATACCACAGCGGTGAATAGCGACCAGCAACAAGCTTTGAAAAAAATATGCAAAAGTATCAAAGAATGATCCCTTGCAACACGTGTCATATATTCCAAGCTTTCTGGTGGTATATGATAGGATTTGGTGAAAACAAACCGAAAATTAACGTATTATTAAATGAAAATCCTGACCTTGGCTGTTGGTCTTTTGTGCATGACTGTGTGCTCATAACATTCTATTAGCGCCACAGTTCACTTCGATTCACCCATAAAAAGCACACAAAATAAATTAAGATTAATAAAAATGCAACATGTAATATATCTCCTAGAAATCCCCCCAAAAATACCCATGTACTTTCTTCACGGAGTATATCCAGACTGGAACTTTGGTTGTCAGATGACAGTAAGACTGACTTCTTGAGTGATAACTTCTTGAGATGAACACAACAGATATAATCACATCAGAAAAGTAAGTACTTGTATTGTATTTAATTTCTCTTTCTAATTAATCTTTATTGCTCACAACTTGCATGCTTTTGTTCAGTCGTGGCCAAAAGTATTGGCAGTCACATAGATTTTGTGTTTTGCAAAATTTGCTGCTTGCTAGTTAAGCTGTTGTGGTGTTCATTGTTTCTAGATTATGTCACTGCCAATACTTATAGAAACAATGTGAATGAACACCACAACAGCTTAAGCAGCAAATTTTGCAAAACACAACATTTGTCACTGCCAATACTTTTGTCCACAACTATAGATGGGAACTGCATAATAACAGGATCTCACAAATGCACAATCGAGCACAAAAGACCAATGTCAGTGTCAGGATTTTCATTAAACAATATATTAAAATTACAGTTTGTTTTTTACCAAACCATATCGTATTCCCCCAGAACACTTGGAATATATGACATGTGTTGCATGGGAACATTCTGTGATACTATTGTATCTTTTGTAAATCTTGATGCTGGTCACTATACTGCCATTATATGGACAAGCGTGAGCAGGCTTTTTTATTTTTTTATTCTCCTTTAGTTGTCTGAAAAACAAAGTTGGTCATACGGCATTAGAACAACACCAGGGTGCATAATATAGCAAAATTCAATTTGAAATGTAATATGCAAAATGGCAATGCAATATGTAAAATGGCAATGCAATATGTAAAATGGCGATGTATTACTGTATTTAAATTTACATTTTCCCATACATACAGTGGGGCAAAAAAGTATTTAGTCAGCCACCAATTGTGCAAGTTCTCCCACTTAAAAAGATGAGAGAGGCCTGTAATTTTCATCATAGGCATACCTCAACTATGAGAGACAAAATGAGAGAAAAAAAATCCTGGAAATCACATTGTAGGATTTTTAAAGAATTTATTTGCAAATTATGGTGGAAAACAAGTATTTGGTCAATAACAAAATTTCATCTCAATACTTTGTTATATACCCTTTGTTGGCAATGACAGAGGTCAAACGTTTTCTGTAAGTCTTCACAAGGTTTTCACACACTGTTGCTGGTATTTTGGCCCATTCCTCCATGCAGATCTCCTCTAGAGCAGTAATGTTTTGTGGCTGTCGCTGGGCAGCACAGACTTTCAACTCCCTCCAAAAATTTTCGATGGGGTTGAGATCTGGAGACTGGCTAGGCCACTCCAGGACCTTGAAATGCTTCTTACGAAGCCACTCCTTCGTTGGCCGGGCGGTGTGTTTGGGATCATTGTCATGCTGAAAGACCCAGCCGCGTTTCATCTTCAATGCCCTTGCTGATGGGAGGTTTTCACTCAAAATCTCACGATACATGGCCCCATTCATTCTTTCGTTTACACGGATCTGTCGTCCTGGTCCCTTTTCAGAAAAACAGCCCCAAAGCATGATGTTTCCACCCCCATGCTTCACAGTAGGTATGGTGTTCTTTGGATGCAACTCAGCATTCTTTCTCCTCCAAACACGACAAGTTGAGTTTTTACCAAAAAGTTCTATTTTGGTTTCATCTGACCATATGACATTCTCCCAATCCTCTTCTGGATCATCCAAATGCTCTCTAGCAAACTTCAGACGGACCCGGACATGTACTGGCTTAAGCAGGGGGACACGTCTGGCACTGCAGGATTTGAGGCCTTTGTTACTTTGGTCCCAGCTCTCTGCAGGTCATTCACTAGGTCCCCCGTGTGGTTCTGGGATTTTGCTCACAGTTCTTGTGATCATTTTGACCCCACGGGGTGAGATCTTGCGTGGAGCCCCAGATCGAGGGAGATTATCAGTGATCTTGTATGTCTTCCATTTTCTAATATTTGCTCCCACAGTTGATTTCTTCACACCAAGCTGCTTACCTATTGCAGATTCAGTCTTCCCAGCCTGGTGCGGGTCTACAATTTTGTTTCTGGTGTCCTTTGACAGCTCTTTGGTCTTGGCCATGGTGGAGTTTGGAGTTGGACTGTTTGAGGTTGTGGACAGGTGTCTTTTATACTGATAACAAGTTCAAACAGATGCCATTAATACAGGTAACGAGTGGAGGACAGAGGAGCCTCTTAAAAAAGAAGTTACAGGTCTGTGAGAGCCAGAAATCTTGCTTGTTTGTAGGTGACCAAATACGTATTTTACCGAGGAATTTACCAATTAATTATTTAAAAATTCTACAATGTGATTTTCTGGATTTTTTTTTTCTCATTTTGTCTCTCATAGTTGAGGTATACCTATGATGAAAATTACAGGCCTCCCTCATCTTTTTAAGTGGGAGAACTTGCACAATTGTTGGCTGACTAAATACTTTTTTGCCCCACTGTATGTGCAATATTTAGTGCAAAATGAAAATGAAAATTCAATTATATAATTTACATTTGCCATTTCCTACACTAGTTTTAATATACAAATTAAAAACATATTGTAACGCTTTATAAGTTGCAAAATTAAAATGAAAATGTATTACCCAAATTGATTAGATATGTTTAACATGTCCAAGCAAAAACTGTAGCAAAATTATCATTTAAATGCTGTTTTTCCTAAATGCATTTAGACTTAGGGGTATGACACTTGGGATTGCATTTTCATCATAATACCACATGATAATTGTAGCAAAATGCAGTGAGAATTTGAGAATGCATTCTGAGCCAAAGGTGCAGCAAAAGGGTAGCAAAATGGTGATTAAATGTCTTTTATTTTTCTTAAATGCATTGACACTTACATATAAGACATTTCAATTGCATTTTCATTTAATACCCCATGATGAATATAAAGTCAATGTGGATTTGAAAATGCCACATGTCCCTGACCTGTCAATCTTTAGGCTATATCAACGCACTCGGCAACAGGATGCACAATAGGTCAGTAGTCATCGTTAACCAAACGCTTTTTATGGGGTATTAAATGAAAATGCTATTGAAACATCTTATATGTAAGTTTCAATGCATTTAAGAAAAATAAAAGACATTCAAATCACCATTTTGCTACCCTTTTGCTGCACTTTTGGCCCAGAATGCATTCTGAAATTCTCACTGCATTTTTCTACAGTTATCACACGGTATTATGATGAAAATGCAATCCCAAGTGTCCTACCCGTAAGTCTAAATGCATTTAGGAAAAACAGCATTTAAATGATAATTTTGCTACAGTTTCTGCTTGGACATGTTAAACATATCTAATCAATTTGGGTAATGCATTTTCATTTTAAGTTTGCAACTTATAAAGTGTTACAATATATTTTTAATTTGCATATTAAAACTATTGTAGAAAATGGCAAATGTAAATTATATAATTGAATTTTCATTTTGCAATAAATTTTGCACATATGTATGGTAAAATAAATTAAAATACAGAAATACATTGCCATTTTACATGCATTGCCATTTTGCATATTACAAATTGAATTTGAAATTGTTTTAAATTGAATTTTGCTACCCATATGCTTCCATAGCATAAATGATGACTTAATGTTCATTTTAAGGTGTACTAAACCTTTACTGTTTACATACCAATAATTATAAGTTGTGTTCTCTGGCAAATGTAGAGACTGATGGACATCAGATGGAGTGGTGACCTGAAACAATTTTTAAAAAGACAGCACAACCATCACTAACAGAACCAAGACATAAAACATGTTGCAAATAAATGTGATTTGTTGAGTAATCTCTGCTTACATCTGCTTGAAGGGTAAGACCATCTAATTTCTGCAAGTGTAACATTTAACATTTAACAGGTAACATTTATTTTTCTTCTTCTTCTTCTTTTAAATAAAAAAATAACAACAGTAGCAATACTGCTTGTCTCAGAGAATTTGTGTTATTTTGTTTAATTCTTTCATATCACTCGTTTACTCAATTTACTCTCTCTCTCTCTTTCTATATATATATGTATATATATATATATATATATATATATATATTGTTTGTTCAGTTTTTGTCATGTCAGTATAGTGCAAAGTGAAAATTTAGAGGAATGAGGAAAAAATGATAAGAGAAGATTAATGGTAGGTAGATATGGACCGAGTAAAAGAAACAGTGAGAAAGTAAAGCATGCAGTAAGCATATGCATTATTGAGGCTGTGAGAAGGATGCATGTCAGTGAATGTGTTACTGTGTTAGAGAGTTGAAGAGATGCAAACGTCCATCTGAGAAGGGGATAAAGACAGTCAGGAGAGACATATGGGCCAGTGTGTGAAGAGCAGTTCCTTAATTCTGTCTCTTAGAGAACATGCTCTCTCTCTCTGATTGACTGACAAATCTCCACTGTTGACAGCAGAACACCAGTGTGTGTGTGTGTGTGTGTGTGCGCGCACCAGAGAATACATATAAAGGGCACAAAGGAGCAAACTGATGAATAAATGTACAATTGCCCAAGGCACCTTGCCTCAGGGAGAAAGTGAGAAAGAGAGGGAGAAAGTGAGAGTGAGAGAAGCGTAGATGGAAAGAAGTGAGGAGAATGAATTCTGACAGCTCCTGAAGAGGAAGACACAGAGCTAAAACAAGGATTACAGAATTCTGAGCAAAGATAAACACAAATGCAAGCACACACACTGTGAGCAAACAAATAACACAATGATGTCCTGAGGTAAGACAAGGGGGCGGTGTAAGTTATGCCTATTGTGAAAGACCACTTTTTTTTTTGGAAAGAACACGCACGTAGTTGTAGAAAGAGGAAAGGAAGAAAATGAGAGAGATGGAGAATAAATAATAGGGTTCCAAAGCATTTTTAAAATAACAATTGAGATATTGCAACTTAAAAACAGCGGTGAACAAAGAGAGACACTGAACACCC